>NC_084891.1:13987500-14327500 GCF_958979055.1 Alnus glutinosa | reverse complement strand
CTAGGCAGCGTGATGGATTCAGCCGCTGGAACGAGAGGCAAATGGCTTGACACACTCCTAGAAGATGACAGCCCCAGAACCACCCAAGATTCTGTCCCCGACGAAATCTCCGGCTGAATCTCCGTCATACCCATACCCACATCTCCAGCTGGAACAAGCTTCCAACAGCTAGGCCCACCCTCGGAAGAAGACAACCCTAGAATCAACCCAGAGACTGTCGGCAATGTCAACTCCAGCCGAAGAGAGCACCCCAAAACGATCGTCGACACCGGACCCACATCCTCGGAAGCTTCTGTCTGAAACGATGCTTTGGTTTTGATTTTCGGCAAGAAGCAACCCAACCGAAGCCCTTTCCATTTGAGGCCCAAACCAGACCTAGCAAACCAGCCCAAAAGATTCCCAAGAGCCCCGCCCAAAGCCAATTTAAAGCTGAGGAGCATCCTAGTCCACGTACGTAAATTTGAATTCAAATGAGATGGACCTCGTGCAAAGTAAACATCATGCATCTTCTTCTTCACCAGCGGAAAACGTGGTAAACCATTGTCCAGCGGATCAAATGAAGAGCTCCATGACCATACTGGAGGCGTGGACTTCTCCGTCGACCCGTGCGGTTGCTCCTCCAGGTCAAAGTAATTCACCACCAATCTCCCCGTCTTCGACCACCCTACACCATGATTTCGGAAATAGTCCAACCCACACAGTTCTCCCTCCGAACCCCGCAACCCAGCATGCGTGCCGTGAGAGACAACTTCCCCCCGAACCACTGCCGCATACAATGGAGGAGACCCGCCTAGCCGACTGGAAGAGACACCCCTTATCTGAGTCCCCTCCAAAGAGGACGCCTCAAAACCCATCGTCCGATCCTTAGGACCGAGGAAATTGATCATCTTCTGCAGTTCCCCCACAACCCGAGCCTAGCCCCAACCTTCACGACCTTCAAGGAGCCAAATAGCCCCTTTTCGACCACCCTCAATGAAAACTTCCACCTCTAGGTAGCGGCCGGACTTGTTCTCATCCCCTCGAACCATCAATACTTTCACATCCTCCCGGAAGTACTTGACGAATTCCTTCGCTGAAACCTTCAAGGCCTCCTCTACAGAAGCCAACAACCAAGCTGAACCTTGAAGACCCAAAAATATGAACCCGAAGAACCCCTTTCTCCTCTCCTCCAAGCGCAGTTCCGGCACTTCAACCTCCACTGAAAAGGAAAAACGTTTGGCTTCCACAGAGAAGCACCGCTCCATCTGATGCAAATCTGAAGAGCTAGAAGAGGAGACACCCTGGAACCATACCCACAAAACAAACCCTCGGTACCGCCAACCAAAACCCAGCACCAAGTGAACTCGGAGAAGAACAAACAGAGATAACCCAAAAGACAAGACCTTTAATTCCATCAAGAGTCGGGATGAAACATACTCAAAGTCAATTTCTTCATCCAGCATATGGAACAAGTTATCTTCTATTTGCTCATTGATCATGGAAACTGGATCCTTTTCTATGAGATGTCGAAGAGTAGAGACAGCAAGATGCCTTAAAGTGGGCTATTCAATTTTATTTTTTATTTTTTATTTAAAAAAAAATTGTATCAGAGAATTCTTCATCCATATTAGTTTCTAGGTCTTCTCTATTTAAACATAAGTAACCGTATGGAATTAAATATGAATAAAAGAAATCTTTTTCTCTTTTCTACTTGGTATCAGAGCCAAATTTGGTTCCTGGTTTGCTTTCTTTTTCCTTTGTTCTTTTTTTCTTTTCTGGTTCGTCTGCTCTTTGCTTCTTCGACATGTTCATGTGTTCTCACAAGTTGTTGGTTGCGCAACTAGATGTTATCTACCATCATCTAGGTGGCACTTCTAGAAAAGGCACCACCAGTGTGCTCTAGGGCATCCCTCATGCACACGGTGGTGATTAGGTGACCGCCCGATCCTTCACAAACACAGGAAGTGTGGTTTTGATGCATCGATCGTGAACACAACCTGCCCCATCTAATTTCTTGGAAGTTTCTGGCTGGGTTTAGAGTTTTTGCGGCCTCCTGTGTAATGCCCAAGATATTAAATAAGAGTTGCAATGGAATTTAGACTAATTAAGTGATTAAATAAAGAGCGAGAAAGAACACTTACAAATTTCGTTAAGTCTGAATTTGAAACTGGCGTCCAGACAGGGCATTATCATGTCCGGACGTGAAGCACAGAAAGTTTCCAATTCAATGTGTGTCCAGACGGGTTGGACAGAAAGTTCAGCATCTCGTGCGCATCCGAACGAGATGCGGATGGGCAACCTCGAGAAGGATATTTGGGACGTTCCACATCAAGAGCGTCTGCACCGTTCATTGAGACGTCCGGACGGGGGGGTATATAAATAGAGAACCCATGGTTTCATCTCATTTCTCTCATTCTCTCATCTCTCTCACGATTTTCTCTCTTCTCTAACCTAGGGTTTGTATCAAAACCTAAGGTATTGATTTGTAGAAATTTCTAAAGCCAAATCCAACTCCGGAAACGTGATTCTCGATACTAGGTCATCGTATTCACTGATTGGTTTGAGGTAAATACACAAACCCTTTTTCTAGCTTTTCTTGTAGATTGAGTTAATTTTTGGGGTTTCTGCTTAATCCCTCAAATTTCTTAAGGGCTTTTGTGTTTAGAGGAGTTCTAAACCATATTCAAGTAACAGGTAAGCATTTCATGTGGCAAAATTTCAAAGTTGGTCGAAAATCAAGGTAAGACCCAAACCCAAAATTTTCTTCAAGTGTTGTAAATTAGCGATTTTTGTGTCTAACACTAAAATTTCTCTATGGGTTAGTGTTATTAGTTAATGAGGTGTCAAATGGAACCCTAGAAGTTCTATGGTTGCCATGGTAGGTTAACACTTGAGACAATCAAGAACCTATGTGGTGTTTAGAGTTAGAAAGTGCTTTGGGTTAGCCTTGATGTGTAATTGTAATGTGAAATGCAGTGGTGCAATGCAAGGATTGCATTGGGAAGTCCATCACAAGCTCTCCCCCAAGCGGATTAGGTGAGTATTTTACTCACTAAGCAAAGACATTATGTTTTATTGCTTTATAAGTTTTAAACATTTTGATGAATAGTCAACGTTTTACTAATTGAAAAAAGAATAGATTTTTCTTTTTGATAAGTAATAAAAGTTTCATTAAAAAAAGCGTGAGGCTCTCCTAAGTACACCAGGAGTATACTTAGGACCAACCAAACCAGCCCACAAACCTGCAAGGACCTAAAACCCTCAAACCCTAAACCCACATGGAACACTCAACGCTACAGCACGTGAATCTTGCCTTTCCCTCGCTGAGAGGACGCGCTTGCATCGCCATAGTTAATGGAACTTTTTCAAATTCCTCAGCTTCCTCCAACCTTTGGTCTTTAGACGCACAACCTTTACTTTCTGAAGAAAATTCTGTTCAATGGCATCAAAAATCGCCAAGGATGGATCCTCGCCCTTATCACGATCCAACACCCAATCCAATGGCATGCCAGGAGGATAAACACCCAGAGGGTGAGGGAAGTCTCCATCCTCCCCAACCCAAACCTCGTCAACCTGATTGCGCAAAACAATCATACATTTTTTATGTTTTGTTAAAGTGTGATATAATGATTTGAGAGACAAATGTATGATCAACTTTCGATGATTTCAAGCATGTTCAAGATATGTTTGATGAATTATGAGTGATGAAATGTTGTTGAATGATACACGAACACGAAAGCAAATGTATGGCAATTTATAGCATGAACCATGATCATGAACATGAATGAGGAAAAGTGCATAAGAGATTAATGTACTGGAACAAGTCTCCAACATTACACTAAGGGACAAGTCCCTGGGGGCAAGCCCTCGATACTGTTAACTTAATGATGTTATGTAGGATAAGTCTTCGAAAGGAGTGAAAAGCAACCTCTCACTGCCTAGGGACAACTCCCTCATGATTATATGTATGTAATGCGAAAGACTATCCTATAAGGCATCGGGAACAAGTTCCCAAAGATGGAAGAACGGAAGTAAAATATTGATGTATAAGAAAGCATGCATGGCATTCTTTTATATAATGACGTATTACGTTATGTGTTATGTGGGATTTCATGATAAATGTATCGGTATGCATGCCTGAATGGGACAGAGCATATGTATACAGTTATAGCTGGTTGCATATGATGTTTTCATACGTTCTATGCTTAGATATGTTTGTATGCTTGTGTGACGCTACTCCAAAGGGCAGGATGCATGTATATGAGTGTAGCTGAATTATGATGTCATTTATTTTCATGCCTAGATGTGCTTATATGCTTGTATTCCCTAAAAATCGTGGAGTGCTTGTATATGCGTACAACTAACTATATGACATTCAAATATATATGATGTAGATGGGTTAATATGTGTATGCTTCCAAGCGGGAGATTATATATATATATTCACATCTATGTAGTATGATTTCACGTGTTTATAAAACGTCAGTGTTTACTTCATCAACTACGAAACCTTTTTAAAAGAGAAGTATTAATCCACAAAGTAGTTGTTATTGTAAACACATGGTAGAAAGAAAAATCGGCTCATTGTTAATTTAGTGAGTCTTATACTGCTGAGACTGTGGACTCAATAATCTGCCTATGCAAATGTGGTTAACTCTACGATTGCGTAGATGATGTTGTGCAGGTACTGTAAATGTCGATGTGAACCCTGTGGCACTTAATCTGGGTTACTATGACCAAGGCTATTGACATCAGTCATTTATGTCGGGCTAGCAATCAATCGACTTTTGTATATGGTTGTGTCTCATGTGACACCCTTTTTGTATAGCCATACTTTTGTTATGTAAATGATACAATATATAAACTTGAACTACATAGATGTTTATGTCAGCTCGGTGTAAGGTGGGTTTACTCTTTCTCTTATTGATAAGTTTCCACTGCAGTGTTTTGTAACTCTCATCTTGAGTTCATGTTCGTGCTATGTATTGTGAGACTTGGATATATATATATATATATATATATATAGAATCAGGATGGTGTATGTACAGTCTCCCAAACCCCCTGTGACGATTCACTGCAAACAAAGAAATTGTCATGTATTTGAATCGGGTTGCCACGTACTGGAGCAATTGGGCAGCGACACGTGGACCTCCAGGAGCGACAAGGTGAATGACATGTCGTTCAGCATTCTGCCAAATGACAGGTAAGTCCTAAACGACCTATAGTTTAGCAAAAAAAAATGTAGATTGTAGTTTAAGTAGTACTTGTTCTTATGAATTGGTATTATGGTTGATTTTAGTTGAGTCCATGTGGTGTGTGTTGGAGCAATTTGTTTGGTTCGATGTTTGATTTTGAAAATGTCGGAGACAAATCAGAAGAAAAGGGTAGAGAGTCAGGTGACCTCCAATAGTGAAAATCCAACTCTCCAAATTAGTACTGTCAAATTGGATGGGCTCAACTATCTTTCTTGGTCACAATCTGCTCTTTTGTATATTAAGAGCAGAGGAAAAATGGGACACTTGAATGGAAAAATTCAAGAACTTAAGCCAGAAGACCCGATATATGACAAATGGGAAACTGAAAAATTCTACCATTATGTCATTGTTGTTGCATTCAATGCAGTCAGAGATCAATCAGGGTTACTTGTTTCTTCGTACAACAAAAGAGGTTTGAATCCAGCTGCTCAGACTGTAACGCCCAGTAATTTCAAGCTCTTAAGAAATCATTAATATTGTTGAGGAGACAATATCCACATGTTTTTATAAGCAAACCTAAAGTTGTTTTGAAAATTTAAAAAATAAAAACCTAAAAACCCTTAAAAACCTAAAAGTAACATTTAAGCTTTAACTTTGATTAAACCGAAAACAGGTCAAACAGACTCAGATTTAGATAATTCAAAAACCATTGTGCTTACAAAATAAAGATCTATCATGTGGCAAAAGTTAGTAAAAAGTCCACAAGTTGACTTTTTGACCCGAGCCTAAATAACCCAACTGTCGATATTAAACGAAAAACTGTCAAGAAAAATATCTACATGCTTCTAGAAACATTTATGTATAAATAACAAGAGTAATGATGAAAGGATAGGATATCTCAAGAGTAATCATGACAAGAAAGAAAAATCAATAAAGCAAGTGTGAACGCAGAAAGTGGATAAAAGATATTTTGGCTTTATAGACAGAAACTTTGACTTGATTGAAACTAAGTCAAAACAAACTCGAAATGGGACGAACCAAAAAGAGAAAATGTTTGTCATGAAGTCCTCTATCTACTCTCAAAATTTCACGTCAATCGGAGTAGGTTTGACCATCGAAATAATTCTCGGAGTAGGCTGCCCTCTAGTTGGACGAAAATTCTAAAATCCAAATTTGCAAGACATTATCCAATAAGCTAATTCTTTTATTACATTTTGGACCTAAATACCCTTGTTTTCCTCCTATAAATAAGCATGCAAGGCCCTTTGTTTTTCCACACAAATCTTAGACAACTTTCAAGAAAGCTTTTGCTTTGGTTTTCTCTCTCTTTTTCTCTCCTTCTACCACACAACCACTTTGGTGTTCTTGAAGTTATTTTTCTCTCCAAATCAAATTGGTGAGTAAATCTTGACACCTTTTCCTTACTATTTGATTTCATTTGTATTTATTTACTTGTTTATTTATTGCGTTACTACGGAGTGGTTTAAACCCCCGTATTTATTTTACCATTACTACGAAGTGGTTTGATCCCCCGTATTTATTTTACCAATACTACGAAGTGGTTTGATCCCACGTATTTATTTTATCATTTATTGTGTTACTACGGAGTGGTTTAAACCCCCGTATTTATTTTACCATTACTACGGAGTGGTTTAATCCCCCGTATTTATTTTATAATTTATTGTATTCCTACAAAGTGGCTATGCCGCTAATTTCCCTATCCCTTTACATAAAAATATTATCCTGTTAGGATTCATGTTGAAGTAATTACCTTTTAATTGATAACTAAAAACGATGAGTAAAGTGATGTAAAAATATACACATTTTTAATATTGAAAAAAAGACTGATGTATATATCATCTTCTTTGTATAATTGTTACAGAAAATGAGCTAAGAAACCACACCAAGGAGAGTAAGTATGGATTTACTTACTGAGGAATGATTCTATTTTTCATTAGGACTGTGTGGTGTGTGTTTATTACATGTGGTTGTTCATGCATTGCATGTTGTGTCCAATTAATATAACGGCTGATGAGATAGCCATCAACAAGCTGATGTAGTAGCAAGTGGAAGGAAGGCTAGTCAGTGGATCCAGGGGGTTCATAGTGACCCAGGGTGAGTCCAAAGTCCTAATATATAACTAATGTTGGGACCGGTAAGATTCCAGTGCAAACAGGTAAGACTTTAAGTGTGAGGCAAAGGACATGAACGGGTTTGGATACCTAAGAACGAAAGGTCTGAAGTAAGATGATCATAAAACACAAACTAAATAGTTACTACGATGCATATTCATACAACTCTTGCATTTATATTATTTATGAACTGTTATTAATCTGATGGTAACTTAGTTATGAAAATGGATGACTCACTTGTTTGTCTATGTAAATATGATGACGTCATATTTGCATAGTTACTGATGCAGATCTAGAGAATGAAGGCATGGACCCATATGCCAGTTTTGATGGTTTTTGAAACCATCAACGAACTATTATGTGCTAGCTTAGAAATTACTAGTTGCACTTATATGTGTTTTGTTTTATGGCATGTAAATATTTATAATAATGTCATGTTCGACATATTTTATGTTATATGCTTATGTGCCGCCTGTGACACTAATTTTGATGCACCTAGTGTGCATATAGGATGTAAAGATAAACCTAAGTAACTTTTAATAAACGTATCGAGGTATTTCAGTCAGCTCTAAATGTGTTATGCTATCAATTCCTAAGGCTTTAGAAAAAAAAAATATATTCCGCTGCGAGAGTTTATCTCTGATGTAATAATGTCACGTGGAAACCGAAGGTTTCTGCTTATGAATTTGCAGGCTCAAATTCAGGGCGTTACACAGACATATTTTCCAAAATGGTGAACGCTGCGCTGAAATATGATTTGAAGCACCAGATACATGGACTAACCCAAGGTGATTGGTTAGTTGTCACTTATTTTCATAAACTCCGTAGTTTGTGGCAGAAGTTAAATCACTATTAGAACTTACAAACTGAGTGTGCAGCCAATGCCGTTAAAATCAAGATGATGATTGAAGAGGAACACATTTATGAGTTCTTGGGATGATTAAATTCAAAATATGATCATGTGCAGGTTCAAATTTTTGGGAAGGAACCCCTTTCGTCCTTACAAGAGGTTTTTTCCTACGTCCAAAATGAGGAGAGTCGTCGCAGCACCATGCTTCATCCCAGTTCACAAACTCAATCTGCTCTAGTGAGTGCCTTTCCACGTACTTTGAAAGGTGATTTTCGAGGTCGAGAAGGTGGTAGAGTAGCAAATGCAACCCTAGATGACAATGACAAACTTTTTTGTGACCAATGTAATCGATCTCGGCATACACGGGAAACTTGCTGGAGACTTCATGGCAGGCCTACCCGAGGTCGTGGGGGTCACACTAGTGGAGGAACCAGGCCTCGGGCCAATTATGCTTCTGCAGTCGAGACGGTTGTTCCCACACCAGATGCTCATTACTCTTCCTTTGATACGGGGGGCTTGAGCAAAGAGAGGTAGAAACACTCCGACGACTTGTATCTCGATTGGACGCACCTGCTGTTGCTTCCTCCTACTTTGCTCATATAAGTAACTTAGCTACTGCTCTACATGCATCTACTACTCCCTCTGATGATCCTTAGGCCATTGATTCTAGTGCCTCTGATGACATCACTAGTATGTCTCCCTTATTTTCATAATATAATCCTTGTTCAGGAAGAGAAAAGGTCAAAATAGTTGATGACTCTCTGTCGCCAGTGTCGGGTAAAGGATCTACTTCTGTCACTCCCTCTAAGGCCTTGTCAGCTATCCTTAATGTACCCGATTTTGCAGCTCATCTATTGTCCATTGCACGTATTACCCTTGAGTTGAATTGTCGAGTCATTTTTTACTCATATTATTGTTTCTTTTAGGACCTAGTCACGGGACAAATGATTGGCAATGGTAGCTTGAGGAATGACTTGTACTATCTGGAATCTCAACCCAGCGCACAATGTAGGCTCACATAGGCTTATCATATCGTTTAGGTAGCTAGAATCTTGATGTAGCATCAACGATTAGGGCATCCATCTTTTTTAATTCTGCAATGCATGTTTCATCTTTATTTCTGCATAATAATGTTTCTAAGTTTCAATGTGAAACTTGTGAACTTTCTAAACACCAGATTGGGCTGGCTCGATTATGGATTGACGGTCCACGTCAGGGTATTGCATATTTGTAGGAGGTAATTTGGTTACATGGCATGGCAATAAACAGTCAGTGGTTGCCAAATCTAGTGCAGAGGCTGAATTCAGAGCTATGGCCCATGGAGTGAAACACTATGGTTTAAAATACTTTTGAAAGAGCTTGGGTTTGATTCAAAGGACTCTATGTAATTGTATTGTGACAATAAAGAGGCAATCGACAATGCTCATAATCTAGTCCAACATGACCGGACCAAGCATGTTGAAATTGATCAACATTTTATTAAAGAAAAACTCCGACAAGGAATCATATGCACACCATATGCGAAGATTGGAGACCAACTTGTAGATATCTTAACAAAGGGAGTATCTAGAAGTGTCCTTCATTCAGCCTTATGCAAGCTGGGCATGCGAGACATCTATGCCTCAGCTTGAAGGGGAGTGTTGAAGATGTAAATTTTCAATTTTATTCCCCTTGATTTAGGCCTAGTATTATTCTGATTTTATGTGATTTGATCTGAATGTAATATTTCATTATATCTTTCCATATTAGTTTAGGCCTTCTCTATTTAAACATATGTAACAAAATGGAACAAAATGCGAATAAGAGAATTCTTTCTCTTTTCTACTAAATGTAATAACATTACGGCTCTTTTCGAACTTACCACTAGCATGGAAGTCATGAAAGACCTTCATAATGTTGTCTTTCAGCACATCCCAACAAGCTTAGAAGAATACCATAGAATAACCGTCCAAGCCCAGTACCTTGTCACTGGTCATTGCTTTCACTATCTCCAACACCTCTCTTTCCTCAAATTCTCTCTCAAACCAATTAGCCTCATGACGCATTGATAGAGTCAAAAGAAAGGTCATCCAACAAAGGCCGCCAGCTGAATTGCTCGGCATACAGCTTTTTATAAAACTGGACAATGTTCTCGTTAATCTCCACCAGGTTGGTAGAAAGTATGCCATCAATCAACAAAGAGTTAATGGAGTTCTTCCTTGTGTTAAAGTATTAATTAAATAATTAAATTAACGTCTTCCTATCAGCTTAAGTTTTTATGACAAGTGGTGATTTAACATGGTATCAGAGCGAAAGTCTTGAGTTCGAGCTATGTCTTCTTCATTTATCTCTCATTTCCGTTAAATATTCTACGTATTGTGCATCACCTATTAAAAAAGAGTTTGAACCCACACGTAAAGAGAAGTGTTAAAGTATTAATTAAATAATTAAATTTACATCTTCCTAAAAGCTTAAGCTTAAGCTTTTAGGACAAGTGATGATTTTACATCACCCTCCCTTCACCACAAAGCCCTAGATTTATGCCTTCAACTTACCTCCTCCATGAGAATGGATATCTCTAACTCGCTTAATACTTTTGCCTTCTTCATTCTCTCCTCCTCACTCAAAACCCTCTCTTCTTCAATGGTATCAAAATACAAAGCTATTCCCAAAGGATATTTTTCTCCCTCCCTACATTGCCAAACACCTCCTCATTCCATCTCCTTAAATCAACTTTCAAAGCCTTGAGCTTGCTAGCCACAATAAAGCTCGAAGTGCCTTGGAAGTGGTAAGAATCCCACCACTATTTCATCCTAATCACAAAACCTCAAACTTAAGCCACAAGTTCTCAAATTAAAATACCTATTCCCGAAGGATCAAGAAGAATTGGAAAATGATCTAGGCAAAGTCTAGGAAGCCTTCTCTGGGACACCCGAAAACTTTGCTTCCAAAGTTGGAGAAACAAGAAATCTGTCAATCCTAGACCAAGAGGAAGACTCCCGATTGTTCGACCAAGAATAAGTTCCACCAACAAGAGGGAGGTCCATCAGGCCCAAATCACAAATGAAGTCAGAGAACTCCATCATAACTGGGCATAAGTGGGCAACTTCCAATCTGGGGAATCGGGTAACGTTAAAGTCACCCCCAATACAACAAGGCAGGTTCCACCAACTGAGAAAACCAGGCAACTCATCCCAAAGCAGCCTTCTATTCCTATGAGAATTAGGACTATAGCCACCTGCAGAAGCCCAAACAAACTGGTGTTCAATGTTTCTAAAGGTAACAGCCAGGGTGAACTCCTCCACACATTTCGATCTTTTCTACCACCCTCGTATCCCACATAATCAAGATGCCACCTAAAGCCCCTCTAGAATCCAAGCAACACCAATCCACATGACGGCCCCACAAACTACACACAAAATTACGAGACATAGCCTCCAACTTAGTTTCTTGAAAATACACAATATCAACCCTAAACCTGCCTCATTCAAACCCCTCACATTCAAAGATAAAAGTTTATGCTTTCTTAAAAATTGAGAAACCCCTCTCCTTAATAATTCCATGGCTTGGAGTCTCATATTTAGAGTCATAATTAATAAAGCATTCCAATGTTTTTGACTCCCTATTACCTTTGCCTCCAAGTTAGAATTGAAAACCGAAGCCTTTTGAGGACGACTTGCTTCAATAACTGTCAAAATAGCCATAACTGCACCTCAAAGCCCACACACGACACCCGCACAACAAGATGGATCTCCTTTACTCTTTGCAAAACCCAATCTGAATACACCGACCTAGAACGACCCAATTTTCCCTCCATAGTAGGGGAGTAGGAGCTTCACAGACTATCTTTTTCTTCCATCAATGTCCAACACCATCCCAGCCAAAGCAGGCAAAGGGGTTCCTTGCCCCTCAATGGACCCGAGGAAGAAGAAAAGTTATTGAGACTTACACCGAGAGGTAGAATCTGAACTAGGAAATTGAGAAAAAGGCTTCAAGAAAGATGCTGGAACAAGATCCTTTGAAACCATGGCACCACCCAAAGAATCCTCTGGGATTACGACCTCCATGGGAACCAATAGCTTGCCCATACGGTTTCCTCGACACCACTGAATCACTGTTGTCATGTTCTAAAGGTAGCACAACATTACCATCGCCATCACCCAAAGACCCAACCAACAGCTTGCCCATACTAGTCTCGACCAAGCTCCTCAACACCTCTGGCTCACCATCGGCGCGATCAAAAGTTACTGAGCCAATCCAACTTGAAGACCGGCCCACATCCTTTTTTAAGCAAACCAAAGCGTCTTTGAAATTGCGAAACTCCACAGTAAGACAAATGTCCCCTACACCAGCCTCAATCTGTCCCATCGGAGCAGACATCTCGAGAAGATCAAAACCACCCTTCGACGATGAGGATTTGGCCAGAATGAAACTTGGTCAAGTATCTCCGGCTACGATTTGCCCCGCCCGCACCACCGGTGGTTTCAACACCAAGAAGTTGTTCAAGCCCAATGCTAAGCTTTGCAGGCATGAAGCCCACTTGACTAACCATCGTAGCACAATTGGAAAAAACGCGACACCGGTCGCAGCTCCGAGGCGAAGGACCTCTAGCCTCTACCATCTATCCCTTCCAGCACAAATATGGCGCCTCCCCAACTACCTCCCCCATACTCTGCCACCGTCAAGAATCTCCCATGCTTATTGGAACGTCACTGGGCTAGGAGAGCTGGGAGCCCAACTTGAGAACGTCGCCAAAACGCCTTCGTCCCCTCCTCAAGAACCAGCTCCTCCATGGTGGCAACCGACCAAGAACAGTTATCTTTGCCCAAACATAAAGATTGGACACTGCCCCTTCTCCTCTCAACAATCCTACAGACTAAAGGCCTACCCTCCACTAGCTCGATCAATTTGGATTGGATATGACACCACCTAAACAACCCCATACAAGCCAAGATTATTCGGCAGGCGCTAACACAAAGAGTGTCTTAGCTCCTAGAGAGAGTTAAACTATAGTGGGGTAGTAGAAATTGACCCGAACTCAAAATATTAACAGCAGTTAGAAAGGTCATCTTTAATTTGATGTAATTTTAAGCGAGTTCATGCACCTATAACTAATCAGTACTTCAAATGCAAAAAAGGAAGAATGGGAAAAACAGAAACCCCAATCTTTATGCATACAATTTTTCAGAAACAATTTACTTGAAATCACTGATAAAAACAAAAGGTGATGAAAATACTCACGGATGATTGAGCCAGCATCTTTGTTTGTTGTGTCTGCTGGTATTTTGAAATGGTCCAATCAAATACATAATCAAATTCATATCCTGGCAAATATAGAAAAATTGTAAATCACAAGCCAAACAAAACTGTCAATTTAAAATATATCAGCAGATAAATGACTTTCCAACAAAATTTAAATGACACCTCAAAAGAAAATGACAAAACAAAGTTTTCCACAGAAAGAAAAGAAAAAAAATTCAGTGTTGCCAAATAATACACTTCAAGTTCTGTACATTCAAATAATTCATTGACGACGACAAGTACACATGGTCCACCTGCGAAAGTCTAAAAGATGTGGACAACTTTCAAAGTTTGAACTTCGTCACTTCAAATAGAAATACAGAAACAAAGACAACAATAACAAGACCCAGGAAAACCCAGACATTTTGATATGGCAGGGCCTTAATGCTTCTCTTTAATCCCAGGCAACTCAACTTATCATTCATATATGTACCATAACTTTCCAAAGAGAAACAAAATACCCAATGAAAAGGATGCCATGGCTAGTGCTCTCTGGCATTATCAACATGGCTCAAAAATATTCTTTTGCAACCTTAAGTACTTCCCTTGAACTCTTCTAATCATGGCTTACCCAGCCCGACAAATGGAAAAGAATCACAAGTCACTTGAAAAATCTGTAGGTCCAACCCCTTACGTAAGTGTTGATTCTGGGAGACCCATTCTCCCTGGCTAGAGTTGCATAGAAAAACTGAAACTAAATCATGCACCGACAGCGGCTACATCCTAATTCCATTACCTAACAGATTCAGTTAAATTTGACAATAAAAGATTTGCTGCTCAAAGCCTTTCTTAAGTTCATTATCTTATCCCCCAAAAGTCCAATTGGCTAGATAAACCATGTCTTACTCAGAATAAAGTGCTTGGCTAATTTGGTGGTGTTTTCAGGCACATGCTACACGAACGCTGACATCCAATGAGAATATTTAACTTCTGTAGCATAAATGGCTTAAAGGAAAGTGATTAGTCATTTGTACTAAATACCAGCTTCTGTGATTACTTGGGTTGCAGTTCTAAGGAGCAACGGTGTGAAATTTAAAGGTATAATGATTTAAAACAAAAAATACCTTCACGAGTAAACAAGTCATGAAACAGCCGCTTCAAGAATCCATAATCAGGCATTTGATCAAATGTCAAAGAGTGGCAATAATGGAAGTAAGATGCAAACTCCACAGGATGTGACTTGCACAGGACCTTTTCAAAACAAATGAGAGTTAGCTGACTTTAAGATAATGGGAAAAAATACCTACGAAGTATACATTAGAATTTCATTTAGCCAATATAACAGATATCCAAAAACCTTTGAAAACTGATTGTCAGACAGATTCTATCTAGCATTGTTTATCCTTAGGTCCAACCACAATTAACAATTTTTTTTGGTAGTTTAACTCAAGCACCGCAGCATTAGAACCCGCAACCTCTCACCCTCCACCCCAAACTTAAGGGAGGTGGAAGTGCCATTTAGGCTACAGCACATTAGCAACCGCAATTAAAAGTTATACCTGATTCCTAATCCAAAATAACAAAAATTACAATAATGATTCCCAATAAAATGTAAAGTCATCCTTTGAAAAACAATATTAGCATGTTTGGTAAAGTTTTAGGTTTTGGGTTTTTAACACAATTTTTGAAAAAGTGAAAATTGAGAAGTGTTGTATGTGAGGTCCACAGATAAAAATCTGTTTGATACATTTAAAAATATTTCTGAAAAGTAAAAAAGAGAAGAGTTTTCAGAACATAAAAATAAAAACGGTTGGAGGCTGGCCTCCGCAAGTAAACCACCACTACTTCAATAGATGGGGGAGGTAGGTCCCCACCACCCCTCTCTGTAGATCGATATGGTGTGGGAAGTTTTTGAAAAGTGTTTTGTTTTTTGAAAACTGTTTCGTTATTCGTTTTGAAAATGAATGTTAGTGGTAGGGCCATATCTAAAAACCTATTTTTTATAAGTAATTGATATATCATTAAAGCGTAAGGCGCCCCATGTACACAAGAAGTATACAAGAGAAGCCGCCTAGGTAGAAATGGCAAAAAGAACAAGGAATTCATGACTAAAGGAGAAACATATGCAGCTGTCCAAAGGTACAAAGTGTTTAAGAAAAAATATTTCAACTCTTCCAAAGATCTCTCGTGATCCTCAAAACACCTATCATTCCTCTCCTGCCATAGACTCCACAAAAGGCACAAAGGCATCATCTTCCAAACAATGACACTCCGAGTGCTACCAACAATCCACCAAGCAAACAAATCAATAACTCGTCTTGGCATAACCCAAGACAACCCGAAGCGTTTAAAGAAGACATTCCAAATAGCACAAGCAACCTCAAAATGAAGAAGTAGGTGATTCGCAGACTCTTCATTATTTTTGCACATAACACACCAATCTATCACGATTACATGCTGCTTTCAGAGATCATCAATAGTAAGGATCTTCTTTAAGGTCACCGAACACATAAAAAATGCCACCCTCAACGGAACCTTAGTCTTCCAAACACTCTCCCAAGGGAAACAAAAACCATCACGACAACTCAAGACATTGTAGAAAGATTTAACGCCAAACAACTCTCTTTTAGAAGGGACCCTCTCGTATCAATCTTACTAAATACTACAACCTATAAATCGAGGCAAACGCATCCACCTCCCAATCGTAAGTCGATCTAGCAAAGCTCACGTTCAACTGAATGACACCTCCTGAAAGTTCTATGTGAACCTCAACATGAGCATCCTTTGCGCAAGCAATACCAAATAAAACTAGGAACACATCTGTCAGGGTCATATCCCCACACCACAAGTCATGTCAGAATCTAACCTTGGAGCCATCACCCACTTCAAATATAAAGCGACTACAAACCTTCCCCCAACCTTTCCTAATCTTCTTCCATAAACCACTCCATACGCCCCAACAGGCTTACTATAACGCTACCCTTCTCACAAACTTTCATATTTAGAATCCACCACCACTCACCACCAAGCCTCTCTCTCAATCCCATATCGCCAAAGCCATTTATCCAAGAGAGCATGATTGAACCTCAAAAGGTTCCTAATCCCTAACCCTCCCTCAAAGATCGGAGTACACACCTTTTGAACTTGCCTCCAACCCCAACCCATAAGAAATCACGTTGGAACTTCTCAAAACGGTTTGCAACACTCAAAGGGAGGGGAAAGAGGGACATGAAATACGTAGGTAGGTTGGAAAGGGTGCTCTTGATAAGGGTAATCTTACCACCCTTTGATAAGGGTAATCCTACCACCTTTTGACACATACAACCATTTCCAATCAGCCAACCGACCTTATATCTTCTCGATAACACTGTCCTATATATGCTTGGCCTTAAATTAAGCCCCCAAAAGAAGACCGAGTTACTTCAAAGGCAGGGATCCAACCCCACATCCCAAAATCCAAGCCAACCCAGCCACATTATCAACACTTCCCATTAGAACCAATTCCGACTTGGCTAAGTTCGTCTTCAAACCCGACACAACTTCAAATAATAAGAACAAGTTACGTAAATTGCCAAGATGATTAGGGTTGGCCCTAAAGAAGATCAAAGTGTCATCAGCAAACAAAAAATGAGGGGTATCAACCCCTGCCTGTCCCCACAGAGAAACTAGACAACAAACCTCCACTCACCGCAGCTGAAATAATCCTACTCAACGCCTCCATCACTAGAACAAACAGCAAAGGGGACAAAGCGTCCCCTTGCCTTAAGCCAGGCGAGCTGATAAAAAAGCCTGTAGAGGAACCATTCACGAAAACTGAAAATCGCACCGAAGAAATCCAATGAGCTATCCAATAGCACCACTTCCCACCAAACATGCATCTTCTTAGCATGTACAACAGAAAATCCCAATTAACATTATCATAAGCTTTTTCTAAGTCAATTTTACGAATAACCCATGCCTCTCCAGATCTCAATCTTTTATTAAGGCATTAATTGGCAATAAGAATAGGATCTAAAATTTGCCTACCTCGGATGAATGCACTTTGTGACTTAGAGATGATCTTCTTCAACACCCTCTTAATCTTGTTCGCTAGAATCTTAGCAATAACCTTATAAATGCTACCCACCAAACTGGTTGGGCGAAAATCCTTAGGATCGAGAGCCCCTGGGATCTTCGGAATGAGAGCGATGAATGTAGCATTAAGGCTCCTCTCAAATGAAGTTAGGAAGCTAGGAAATCCTTGAAAAATATAAGAGTCACACCATTGTTTCACCCTATCCACAAAACCCTATAACTTTAGCCACATTTTCAAATTTGAAGGGCCTGCTACCCCTATGAAAATCACCACAATCAAGGAGGATAAGGAAATGATCCGAATAGAGTCTAGGAAGCATCCTCTGAGACACACTAGGAAACTGGGCTTCCCACTAAGGAGAGACCAAGAATCTGTCAATTCTGGACCATGAGGGAGGTCTCAACCAAGTGAAAGAACTGCCCACCAGAGGAAGGTCCATCAATCCTTGCTCAAAAATGAAATCAGAAAACTCCATCATAGCTCAACTTAAACAAGTTTCACTCAATCTCTCACTAGAGAATCTGGAAACGTTGAAATCAACCCCAATGCACCAAAGCAAATTCCACCAACTAAAATAAGTCAGCCAACTCATCCCAAAGGAGCCTTCTATCCCTATCAACATTAGGATCATAGACGCCCGCAAAACCCCAAATGAAATGATCCTTAACATTTCTAAAAGTAATAGCTACGGAGAAAACCCCCACACATTCATTAATCTTCTCCACCACCCTCCTATCTCACATAATCAAAAAACCACCTGAAGCCCCTCTGAAATCCAAACAACACCAATCCACATGATGGCAACCCCACAAATTGCACACAATACTACGAGACATGACTTCAAGCTTGGTCTCTTGGAAACAAATAGTGTCAACCTTCCACTCTCTAAGTAAGTTCCTCACCCTCATACATTTGTCCCCATCATTCAACCCTCTCACACTCCAGGGCAACAGTTTAGGCTTCATAAAAGAAACTAATAGCCCCCTTTCCTTCCTTTACCACGACTAGAACACTCCCCTTTTGAATCATATTTAATGGAACACTCCAATCCTCTCAACTCCCTACCACCTTTATTCTCTTTTTTTGGGGTAGAGGCTAATCCCTGCTTCCTATGATATTCTTCAGCTTCAATAGCTATTAGCATAGCCAGCAATTGCCCCTCAAAGCCTTTGCAAGAAACCCCCACAAGCCGATAGAATCCCATAGCATTTTGCACCACCCAATCAGAACATTCAAATCCTAGGCCACCCAGATTCCCCAACACAGTAAGGGGATAAGAGCTTAAAGGGAACAAAACTTCCACCCCTTTGAAAAACTCCAAATCCCCATTTCCCCCATCACACCTCAACTACAATCTAGCCAAGCCGTTTCAAGCATAGCAAGCATCCCCATAAACACCCCTAACACCCGAGAAAGAGTAAGGGGCAGCAGGCAAACCCCCACCCAACCTTGGGATGAAAGGGCACAGAGTGTCAAGGGCCTTGCAAAAAACCTTGGCTCAGGTAGTCTCACCGGATCTTGTCTCAAGGGAGTTGCATGGGACACACCGGAAATATCTGCAGCATGAGAAGGAAGAAGAAAGCCCCATCCCCCACCCATCACAGGGATGCTGTCGCTCAAAGATAGCCCATTATTAAACTCACCGGCAAGTTCTGAGAAAGGGGGAAAGGAAGTAACAGTTCTTTCCAGCAAGAGCTACTTTGTCACTTTAGGTTGAGAATGACACATGATACTCGACCCAGTTGAAGTGTAAGATGAGAAAGAGCCACTAAGAATGGAGACCAGAGTGGCTAGCCGAGGTTGAGAGATGGTGGTCAAACCACCATCAACCATCGAAGCATACTTACCAAGGGCGGGCTAATATGAGCATGGATATTTGGTGGTGGAATTTGTAATGAAATAACAATAAAAGTAACACTTAGGTACTTCAAGGGGCCAAGTCCTCCTCTAGCACACGAATATAACCTCACGGGTTTTCTGATGATAATACTCTTGATACCCATTCTATTAGTGATGCTGAATTTAAATACAAATTATTCAAATAACTACCCACAAGAATGCTGGAAATAACTACCCACAACATAGGATAACATCTATGGTTGAGATCCACTAACACTTAACTTCCCCTAAGACAACTGCCCATTAACAATAATTGTCCATAAACAATTAACCACAATTATGTAACTCACAACTACTAAACATATCAATTCTACAACTACCAATTAAATACATTAACCATGATTTGGCCAATAACAAACACCCATCACCTTCTTCGGCTTGGATCCTTGCCGCTTAGGCAAACACATGGCAAGCCTCGGTTGCAACGCGACAGTCGAACAACCATCAGACCCAAAATGGAACCTAGCCCCTTAGACATAGGCTGACCCAGAATCCTTTTAAAGGATCACTTAGGCTTAAAGGAGAAGCCACGGGCCGGTCTAGAGCCCATCTTGGCCTTACCCTTCTCTTCAAGAGAACGACGCCTCAAGCTTGCAACTGGGCCTTTGGCCTTCAGTAGGACAATTGGGCTCACTAGAATGTTTTCGGCCTGGACCAAGCCTGGGTGCACGGCCCAATTGACCACACTCACAAGGACTCAAGCCCAAGTCCAACCACTTAAACAATTCCCCACATCCCTTTTGATACGAACTAACGACTTCAAGGTGTGCATATCGAAAATTTCACCAAAATGGCTTCTGCAAACTTCGTGCCCAGATGCAATGTCAAAGTCAACCCATCCGTTCGGTGCAGAATTTTCAGGGAAGGGGCTTAGCCGAAACTTGAAGTATCTTACCCTGCTCCTTCGCCAGCTTAGTTGTCATCACTGGGGGCTTCCATACCTTCTTCAGAGACTTTTGTACCTTCTACAAACTTCTTGCCCAGATGCAATGTCAGAGTCAACCCATCCGTTTGGTGCAGAATTTTCAGGGAAGGGGCTTAGCCGAAACTTGAAGTATCTTAGCCTGCTCCTTCACCAGCTTAGTTGTCATCACTGGAGGCTTCCATACCTTCTTCAGAGACTTTCGTGCCTTCTCCAGTGGGATTCCAGAAGGGATTCCAAAGACACCCAACAACGGAGGCACCTTAGCTAAATGCAAGGAAGGATTTCCAAAATCACCCACCACCAGACATTCCTTAGCCGCAGACGAAAGGACCTCTGCAAAACTCCTCCACCTTGCTGAAAACTTGTTGAAATTGTTTGCACCTTCGATTCCACTAGCATCTTGCTAAAACCGCCACCGTGAATCAGCCGAATGTAATTAACAACTATTCGCCACTCCAAAGCAAAACACCTCCAGCCTTAGCAGTTTCTCCCTTCCGACACTGTAGAAGATCAGATTATTTGGCTTTTCAAGCTTACTCTTCTAATGAGCGTCTATTCAATATATATAGAGTTTACACTGAATACAAGATAAGTTTTATCTTCTAGCTTTCTAGTCTAACACTAACTCTTAGAGAACCTAACTACAAGTATTCTATTCTAATACAGAAACCGTAATCAGCAAACTAAATACAAGTAAAACTCTTCCACTTAATCTTATCCTTATTAAACTGATTGTGTTATCAACACTCACTAGGATTTTGATCAATCGGGAGTCTTCTCAACACACTCACTAGGAGTCTTAATTGTTTGAGAACCACTAGGAGTGTGTTGTGCGTTAATACCCTCTCTCAAGTTCAACGGGAGTGAGCGGACATTGAGCTTGTAGGATAGATGATGAAACCGTTTGGAAACAAGCGGCTTAGTAAGCACATCCGCAAGCTGATCAACACTTGGAACAAAGAGAATCTCCAAGTCTTTTGAAGCAACTAATTCTCGGACAAAATGGAAATCAATGGCCACATGTTTGGTGCGAGAATGGAAAATTGGATTAACAGAAAAGTAAGTTGCAACAATGTTGTCACACCAAAGTTTTGGTGGAGTAGGAAGTGGAATGCCAAGTTCTTGGAGAAGAGAACGTACCTAGATTAATTCAACAGCCGTGTTAGCAACTGACTTGTATCCAGCTTCTGTTGAAGACCTGGAAACAGTCGGCTGCTTGCGAGAACTCCAAGAAATCAAGTTGGAACCAAGGAAAACACAATAAGCACCGGTGGAACGGTGGTCATCAGGGCATCCTGCCCAATCAGCATCCGAATAGGCTTGAAGAGAACGTGACAAGTAAGCAACAATTACTGAAAAGAACCAACTGTGCTGCGATATAAAGTGGGGTCTTCCATAGGATCTCCTGTGAATGCTGATAACGCCGAAGAAAAAGACATTTGAGAGGCTACTAGTTTGGCTTTGGTCATATTTGTTTTGCTAAGTAAGTCATGAATATACCGTTGCTGTGGAAGTAAGAGACCATCCTTCATGGGCAAAACTTCAACTCCAAGAAAATAGTGCAAAGTACCCAAGTCTTTAACGGCAAAGTCAATGCTTAGTAGTTGTAAAAGGTCATCAATAGCAATAGGGACTGATGAAGCAATGATAATATCATCAACATAAATAAGCAAATACATAGTGACTATTGCTGTACGGTAAATAAACAAAGAGGAATCTGCCTTGGAGCCAAGAAAACCAAGTTGAAGGAGTTTCCCACTGAGACGAGCAAACCAGGCTCGTGGTGCCTGTTTCAGGCCATAAAGGGCCTTTTGTAACTTGCATACATGATGGGGATAAGATGGATGAGTGAAACCCGGGGGTTGCTCCATATGGACATATTCGGACAAGAGGCCGTGCAGAAACGCATTGTCTATGTCTATTTGTTTCATAGTCCATCCTGCAGAGTAAGCAAGCGACAAAACAATACGAATAGTAATTGGTTTTACCACAGGGCTAAAAGTCTCACCATAATCTATACCGGCTTGTTGGTGAAAGCCCTTAACAACTAACCTTGTCTTGTGACGTTCTACAGAGCCATCAGCCTTTCTCTTTACTTTAAAAACTCATTTGCAACCAACAACATTCTTGGCTACCGACGAAGGAACAAGAGTCCAAGTGTTATTCTTGAGCAAAGCATTAAACTCAACTTGCATGGCATTGCACCATTCACTGATCTTGACAGCATTGGAGAAGCAAGTAGGTTCGATAAGGGCAGCTTCAAAAAGTAAGGCCCAAGGTAGAGGATATCTAACAGTCCCATCAGTGAGCTGCCTGATTGTGCGGACATTACTCTGAGATCGGGTCCGCATAGGATGGATGCGAGTAGGTGTCTGTGCTTGAGATACATCCGATTCTTCAGGAGAGGAAGAGGAACTAAGAGATGGAGGAGGAAGGCTGGAATTATTAGGTAATATGGATGGAGTGGAGGGAGGCAAGGTAACTGGAGAAGAAGATTCCAAATTACGTCGAATAGGTAAGGGAAGAGAAAAGGAGACAGTGTTGGAAGAGGGAGGATCCAGTGAGGATGGAGCTAGTTGAGAAGTACTATGAGAAAAAGGAAATACTTCATCATGAAAGATGACGTCCCTAGAGATAACAATGTGACCAGTTTCGGGAGGGTAGCACTTATAGCCTTTATGGTGTGTGCTATAGCCTAAGAAGACACAAGGTTTGGACCGAAGGGAGAATTTGTGAGAATTGTAAGGTCTGCGACTCGGAAAACAAGCACAGCCAAACACCTTAAGAAATTTATAATCCGGAACTTGGGAAAAAAGTTTTTCAAGGGGAGAAATATTTTTGAGCAATGGAGTTTGCAGTCTATTTATCAAATAGCAAGAAGTTAGACAAGTATCATCCCAAAATTTCTTGGGAAGAGAACTGTCGGCTAGGAGAGCTAAGGTTGTATCAATGATATGTCGATGTTTCCTCTCAACACACCCTAGTTGTTGATGAGAGTGAGGACAGGAAATATGATAAAGAATGCCAATGGATTGAAAATATTTGTTGAGGTTCCAATATTCGCCACCCCAATCAATTTGGACAGACTTGATTTTTGCATTAAGGAGACATTCAACCATTAATTGAAACTTGAGAAAAATAGGCATAACATCAGATTTAGATTGAATAGGATAAATCCAAGTAAATCTGCTAAAAGCATCCACAAAAGAGACATAATATCGATTTCCATTTATTGAAATAGTTGGGGAAGGACCCCAAACAAGCGAATAAATCAAGTCTAAAGGATTACAAATAGTAATAGTAATAGAAATTGAAAAGGGCAATTGATGACCCTTAGCCTGAGGACAGGCATTGCAGGGTGATGATGCCTTATTGGAAGAAACTGGAAGCTGAAAATTTGAAAGGACAAGGTTGACAATCCAAAGGGCTGGATGTCCTAAGCGTTTGTGCCAATGATGTAATGTAGTCCTCTCACCAACGAGTGCTTGAGATGAAGATGAAGGCACTTACAGAGGAAAGTGGTGATAGAGGCCATTGTTAAGTTGGCCGTGATGAATTGGGATCTCAGTCTTGCAATCCTTGATGATAAAATGAGAAGAGTGAAACTCAAAGAAAACAGCATTATCAAGGGCAAATTGACGAACGGAAAGAAGGTTTTTGCATATGTTAGGAACATGAAGTAATTGCTTAAGGAGAAAATTACAACGAGAGAGAGAGAGAGAGAGAGAGAGAGAGAGAGAGAGAGAGAGAGAGAGAGAGAGAGAGAGAGAGAGAGAGAGAGAGAGAGACTAGGAAGCAAAACCAGAGTGGGAAATAGACAATCCTGCACCATTACCTATGTGGATCTGATCTTGACCAGTGTATTCTTCAGCAAAGATGTTCAGATTCTGCAAATTATTGGTAAGATGATGGGTTGAACCAGTATCCAGGTACTAGTTTTCTTCCAGAGGAAGTGTAGGTGAGGAGTAATAAGCTTGAGCAGGCTGGTATGGTGAAGAAGGCGGTGCAGCTAGAGCAGGATCTGGACGCTGATAACATCTAGGAGCAGTGTGCCCAATTTTGCCACAGAGTTGGCAGATGGGCCTTGAAGGTGCAATTGAATTGGGTTGGAAGTAATTGCCTTGGCCACGACCAGTGGAGAAGGATCCTCGGCCTTGATAGTTGTTGCGGCCACGACCGCGATAACCTCGGCCCCGTGACATGGAGCTCGGGTAGAAAGATGAGCCATTGGCAGAGAAGGCTCAGTGTGAGAAAGGTTATGTTCGATCCGCATCTCATGGGCAAGAAGATGACCATAGATTTCATCTGCAAAGAGAGGATCTAGCAGAGTAGTGATTGAGGTAACAAACGGATCATAATCAGTTCTTAGGCCAGCAAGAAGATAGGAGATGCTCTCAAAATCATTGAGATGCTGGCCGACAGCAGCAAGGTTGTCACACATGGCCTTGAACGATTGAAAATACTCTGTGATGGACGAGCTCCCTTCTTGGCAGTAGCAAGTTGATAGTGAATCTGCATAACACAAGATCGTGCTTGAGAGGCAAACATGGACACTAACGTAGTCCAAAGTTGGTGAGAAGTTGCACATCCGACGGCATGAACGAGTGGTTCGGTGAGCTTGGAGATCAGTACACTGAGCAACATCTGGTCACGTTGACACCAGGCAAGGTATTCTGGATTTGCTACAGTTGCAAGAGCATTTGGAGTAGTGCTCGGATTTGGAATGGTCTGGACTGGAGGCTGAGAAGTCCCGTCCAGTAAGCCGTATGCGTCTTGGGCTTTAACATAAGCCATGATCTGAGTTCTCCAACTAGGAAAATTGCCATTGGAGAGTTTGATTTGCAAGGTATGATTCATGTTTGGGACAATGAAAACAACATTGGAAGAGGGCGGATTAATGGTGGGATGTACCTCAGATTGAGGAGGAGATGAGGCAGCAGAAGAGACCGTGGATTCAGTCATGATTTCAAGAAAAAGGACGTTAGTCTATAGGAAGCTCTGATACCATGTAAAAGATCAGATTATTTGGCTTTTCAAGCTTACTCATCTAGTGAGCGTCTATTCAATATATATAGAGTTTACATAGAATACAAGATAAGTTCTATCTTCAAGCTTTCAAGTCTAACACTAACTCTTAGATAACCTGATTACAAGTATTCTATGCTAATACAGAAACTGTAATCAGCAAACTAAATACAAGTAAAACTCTTCCACTTAATCTTATCCTTATCAACCGGTTGTGTTATCAACACTCACTAGGAGTTTGATTAACTAGGAGTCTTCTCAACACACTCACTAGGACTCTTAATTGTTTGAGAACCACTAAGAGTGTGTTGTGTGTTAATAAACACTAAGACAAAATTCCTCTTCCCATCAAGAAGCGTCCATGTCTATTGGAGCATCGCTGAGCAAAAATTCCGGGAGAGCCAGGCCAGGAGTGTTTCCAAAAAACTGTAGAATCCTTCACTATCAACAATTCCTTAATGATATCGAGCAACACTTCCCAAATAAATAGACCATAAAGATCCCACCTTTCACGAATCCTCAATCCAGTAGAACCACCCTCCACCACCAGCTCAAAATCTTTGGACTCCACTGAACACAGTCTCAACACCCTATACGCTACTCTTGAAGGAGCCTTTTCTCTAAAAGATAAGTAACACTGACACTACAACAATTATCTTAGTGTCAAACATTATATCTAAAAACTCATTTGCTAACTATTGTCTTAAAAGTATTTTTCAGTGTTTGAAAAGTGAAAAGAGCTTTGGAAAAGATTACAACACAGGCACAATCCTTTCGGCTAGGGCATCTTGTCACTATGCTTAACTCAGGTTAGTTGTAATATTATTCATTGGGTCCTAACAATGAAAGTGTAAGAGAAACGGGTTAGTTTTATTTTTCTTTCGTCTAGGCAACGGGGGAAGGAGGAGGGTTGTCAAAGAGACAACCAAATAGAATTATACAAACAATTTCGTCAATTCAAATCATAGATATAATTTAAACATTTGCCACTATAGACACATACCTCAATAGGAGTCGATAACTTCTTCTCACATATCTTGTCATATTTTTGCTTTTTTGTGGCAGCCTTTAGACCCTGCCAAGGAAGACTACATAGAGAAATAAATCAGTCAGTTTGATGGATTCAAGAAATTGTATGCTTATGTTCATATCATCAATCAAAACATCCAAACCTTCAAGGTTGATAAAAATTGACAAGCCAAGGCATGACATACCTTCCTCTTAGAAAGTACAGGAGAACATAGCCAAGTGACTCCAAATCATCCCGACGGCTTTGTTCTGAAAAAAAATGAAACCTAAAAATGAGGAAAGATGCAGTGATCTATCCAGTGAATGGAGAAGACTACATCTCTCTACTCACCAATTCCCTGATGAGTATTGCAACTTGCATAACGGGCAGTCCCTGTTAAGTTCTTGTTTTCTCTGCATGAGTTTATCAATAAAGGGCGGGCGGCGGGGGAATAAAGAATATTTAGCCAATTGTGATCTAGGTATTTGAAGGTTAACAACTAAAAAAATTGAAACATACTAAAGATAAAGGAATCACCGAATCAGTAGAAAGAGACTATAAACAAATTCTCAATCAGTTTCATTACTTTTTAAATAAAAGTATGAAAAAAGAAAAGGAGCAATTCAATGAGAGATCTTGGACCAACCAGTATATCAACAGAAAGTTTTAACACAACAAGCTTAAAGTAATCTCAATCTCATCGAAAACTTGTACAGAACATAACCACTTAAATAATACTGATGGGTAAGGAAGATTTTAAGATGTCCCATGGTTTTCAAAGTTGTGAACATTATCAAATTCAGTAGTTTCGTCCCAAGCAAATAAGAGAATCTAAGACAACAAACATCACGCTAATGTCTACACAAACACAGACAAAAATAGAGATCTTCCTCAACATCACATATATGAAAGCATCTAATAAAACTAAAGATATAGTAATGGAGAAACAAGATAAAAAATAAAAATATGAAGGAGATGAAGTCTTCATTGCAGCTAGGGGTGTAAACGAGCTGAGCTACTCGTGAGCTTACTCGGGATCGGCTCGATTAAACTTGCCTCGTACTCGAATCGATTATAAAATGAGCCGTTCGTGAACCCAAAACTAGACTCCATTATTAAACGATACAAACTTGTATAAACTCAACTTGACTCGGTTAATGTTCGTAAACCTGCTCGTACAAGGATCGACTCGATTATTAAAGCTCGAGTTGTATGTATTTATTAATATATAAAAGAATAAATTAAGTAACAAATAACAATGGTCAGTATATATTAAGTAGCAATAGTTAATTGGTTATATGTATATTAAATAGTAAAAGTGAATAATATCATCTTAATCATCTAATGACAATTCAAATACTTCATTATATTATTCATGTAATATAATTATATTATTTATCTTCATCAACTCCAGCCACTCCTTTTGTTGAAAAGGG
Source organism: Alnus glutinosa (assembly GCF_958979055.1). Classification (NCBI taxonomy): domain Eukaryota; kingdom Viridiplantae; phylum Streptophyta; class Magnoliopsida; order Fagales; family Betulaceae; genus Alnus; species Alnus glutinosa. The sequence goes on along the minus strand of NC_084891.1, from coordinate 14,299,756 downwards.
TGATGATTCTAGGGTGAATGAGGATTCATCCTTGGCGATTATAGATGCCTTTAAAGATGACTTTCTTCGAAAGGAGATTTTGAATTTGGTGATACAAGCGCGTCCTCTAGTAGGGTGTGCTTCTTGAGGGTTCGGGTTTGAGGGCCTTTTGGTTTTGAGGGTTTGTTGGGTTTCTTTTTTGGGCTGTTTCTTTTTCACTTTCTAGTTAGGTGCTTTCTCTTGTACACTTCCGGTGTACTTAGGGGTGCCTTACGCTTTTAATAAGACCAGTTTATTATTTATCGAAAAAAAATATAACATTGGGCCATATGACAAATAATTACATATGTTCTAAGTATTATCATTAAATACTTATGAATCATTAGATCACGTGATCCAATGATCATAAGATCTACTCATGATCATATAGTATAAATATTATCAGCAAATAGTCAGGAATTAGGATAATTATGACTCATAATGATTATACTTATCATAGGTAATCTCATAAGTCATATCATATGATATGATTCCTAATTTATAAAATATTATATATATACACACACATAAATAAGCACAAGTATAAATTATAGCCACATAATGCCATATAAGTATAAAAATTCATACTAATACAATGATTAAGTATCTAGATACTTAGATACAATGGATAAGTATGATTTAAGATTCTAAGTATCCAACAATTCATAATACACTTTGATACAATACTTAGACATATAAATTACATACGTAAGTATGAATTCACATTAATCATATGATATAATAACAATTCAGAAACTTAATCATATTATTCATATACAATGATAATGTGATTCATATAAATCCCAAATTAAGTGATTAAGATTAAAATTACCAATGTGTTAATCATAGTCACAAATTAAGTATTATTATTAGAATTTAGATCATGTGATTATATATATTATCATTAGAATTTAAATCACATAATCATATAATCTAACATTATATCATATAATCATTAGATCATATGATCTAAGTATTACCATTAGACTAAAAAAATAATATTATCATTAGATACATAGGACCATATGATTATATAATAATTATCATTATTAATGTTATTAACTTAATATATGTTAGTTAATATTTATATTGACTATTATTACATTTTCTATTATTAGATACTTAGGAATCGTTAGGTCACATGATTTAAGATCCAAGATCAAATGATAATACTTTTTTTGTTCAAGATATTAGATATTTGTTATTTGATATTTGATATTTGATATTTTCTAAGCATATCATGTAAACTATATGATGACAATGTATGAATATCTATGTATCTAATCTAATTTATGCATAATTGGTTCAGGAAAAAAAAATATGTACAGTTTTTTTCTTATATGCTACAATGGTTCAAGTTCGGAATATCTAGTGACTAGTGGGTTATTTTTTTATATATAAAAGTATGACTAGTGCGTTCTTAATAGTTTTATATATATATAAGTGATGTTAATTCATTAATAAAGCGCAGAGGGATGCAACTCTAATACACAGGAAGTACACAAGAGTGCCCCTACTAGGAACGATCAGAAAATAAATTTAAAAAGTCTACATAAGTAAAAACATTCAAGCTATGATGAGACGCTATCCAAATATATAGCGTGTTAAGCAAACGCTTCTTTAGCTCCACCATCGATGTCTCTACATCTTCAAAGTGCCGCGCATTCTGCTCCCGTCAAATATACCACATTAAACACAACAGAACTAGCTGCCAAACTTCCTTAGCTGGGCCATACCCAAACAACGCGCCGCAACTAGTCAACAACTCCAGCACCATTCGTGGCATAATCCACTCTACCCCAAATAAAGAAAGAATACAACTCCATAGGTCGCGAGCAACTTCGCAATAAAGTAACAAATGTTCAATTGATTCCCCACTCTTTTTACGCATACAGCACCACGACATTCCTCTTTTGCAAATTGTCATGCAGGACCGAGTCGAAGCTCGGAGAAGGCTGCAATGCACTCTATAGTTGGGGATGAGGCCATCGTTATGATACCTGAGGGTGCTTTGTGTGATGGGGAAGGAGAACCTACGGTCTTGCTATCAGTCAGAAGGCAGCCGGAGGAGTTGGAGTTTTTGACTATGGGACACTGCTTCCTATCCCACTTTGGGCTGTGAACCAGAGGCTTCCCCACACGGGCCTTTACCTTTTACCCCACAAGGCCCACAATTTTTAGTCCCCTCTTGCAGTTCGAATTCACAAACACACCGGCCCAATCCAAGATGGTCCATAAACCTATCCACATCCTTCCTGAGCATTATAAACAAGTTATGTAATGCTGTCACAGTTAAAGCTCCTTCTTCAGCAAACTTCAACGTCTCAGGCCATGAACGAGCAACGTGATCTCTGGGCGCAAATCTCTCCTTCTGTCCAAACTCGTTTGAAATGCTACTAGGCTGTATAACAATCCTCCCCACACTACCCTTGCTCAGTGTTTCCCTTTCCTTTTCTACCCTCTGCCTTGTAACCACAGCCACGAACGTTCAACAGGCATCCATTAGTCGCATCTGCCCCTTAAGATGCCTGTAACTCCTGTCGATGCAAAATGTTTCACCAACCTCCACAATTGTGGAAATACAACTCTCCCATCCACAGCTTTCTCATCCTTCCGGTATGATTATATAGCTACGTCTCCCTCCCTTACCATATTCGGTAATCTCCAAAAAGTGCCCATAATGTTTCTGACGTTTCTACAACATGAGCAAAATGATCACCAATTCTCCCACTCAACGAGACCTACAAAACTCCTTCGACCTCAATTCATTCATCAACTCCTCCATCATGTGCAGCATCCAAACCATGCTCTAGAAATCCATGATCACCAAACGAAATATCCTCTGCTCCATTCAACAAGACAACATCCCCTATTCCCAACTCCTGAACTTAACTCAAATTATTTTGATTCAATGTAGAAATATCCCAAATAACCCATAATAACATACTAGTTCTTAATAGTTAATACTTCTTATTAAATTTTATGGCAGTATGGCACGTAGTATATAGCAATTTTATAACGTAAACATATGACTTAAATGCCAATCAGCCCAAACACGCGTGGAGGGAAATTTGTTTCAAAATTTATCACACTGCCATGAATCACAGCCCAACATTCAAGCTTACCAGGCAAAATTTAGTCTGGGCCATTCAATTATTATACTATCGATCCTCACCGTTCGTTTCTATATATTGGGATATAGCTGTAACGCATTATCTTCAATTGAAATTATATTGTGCTTTAAATTTACATGAGCGCACTCGTATAGGTATTATCAAATGACTTATATGAAATCATGAATCAGTGATTGCAATAATGGTCAAGATCACACGCAACACTGATTTTAGCTACAAATGCGCACATTATATAAAATTTCAAAAAGTTTTCTTTCTCAATTTTGAATGGCACGTGGAATGATGTACTGAAAACCAAAGAAATCAAATGCTTTTTTTTTAAGAGCATTCCCAGCCGTTCGATGAAAAACTCTATTCAGTCGTAGCCGTTGATTTTTAGTTATGGTTACAATTGTAACACACAACTTACAAAGGAATTTATACGGTGTTTCTCACGTACGGTCATACATCTCATTCAACGACTACGATTGAATCCTCATAATTTTTTTAATATACGCTTGAAATCGTTGTATCAGTGACGTGGAGCAAGTCTCACCAAAGACACGTGTGTAGGGGATTTTTTTTTTCTCAAAACTTATCACTCTGCCAGATTTCACCTCAACTGACTATAACTTCTTTTATGTTGAATAACCGACTCTAACTTCTTCCCTTCTACGCACTTCCATCAAGCTTGCATATCCCTTCTTCTTTCTCTCAATTTTTTCTGCAGTTCAAGAAAGCTTACACAAGAAAATACCATATTTACCCATTCTGCATCTATGATACACTTAACAATAATCTTATCGTCTTGTACTTTTCAATCATGAAGATGGAGCTCGTGATCGAGTTTCCTCACATGCACATGGATCAACGACCTACGAAGAGGGCATGTCTAGGCTGGGATGCTCTTTCTCATGTTCCAAAGGCCAAAGGGATGACCTTTCCCCTACTATCCTTTAGATCTCTCAGAGATTTCCTAGTACTTGTTTAAATTTGATTTGTAAGTTTAGTTGTTTATAATTGTATAAATTTATTTTGTCATTTGTTTTTGGAGAAATTATTGTTAATTAAATTAGTTTCTTTTTTTTTTATGCTTAAATTTTTTTAAAAAAAAAAAAATTAAATAATCCTGCTCTAGTTGAGCTTGAGTTGAGTGCTTGAGCTCAATCTCAGACAGGGATCCCAGCTTAGCGAGCCAAGTTCGAACACAAAAACTAGGCTCGTCAAGAGCTCAAGCTTGAGAGAAATTAAAACGAGCGGAGCTCGAGCAAGCACTACTCGCTTAAAATCGGCTCGATTACATCCCTGATTGCAGCCTAGCCAACAAAGCCATGTCTAGCAAACATGTTCTCAAATATTTTCTCCATCTTGTGCAAGTGCCACAGCAACTATTTTCAATTCTACAAACAAGACTCCTATAAATTTTATTACGCTATACAACCCATTAAAAATGTTCAAATAGTTACCCCAAAAAATAAAATCTCATCAAAGAAAAAAATAATTTGTGAGCACAAATTACTTCACAGAATTTCTTTCAAATTCTAAAATAGAGCATTTAAATGGAAAATTATATTAACCAGATACATATTAAACTAAAATATGGGTAACACATGCACCATCTAGGACAGATAGAAAAGAAACTAGAACCAGAAAAGCCACTAGATTTCAAGCAAGGATTTGGTCATTGAGTATTTACCTGTAAGGAATATGCCTATTTGTTGCAGGGTCCTGATACCTTTTAGCAAGTCCAAAATCAATAATATAAACCTATTGAATATAAACAAAATTGAGCACTGATTTTTTTTTAAAAGAAAAAAAAAAAAAAAAAAATAGGACAGAATAACTTTCAGTTAGAAATGAAGAATGCACAGCAATGATAGTTACCAAAATTGCTTTCCTGCCAAGACCCATGAGGAAGTTATCTGGTTTGATGTCTCTATGCAAAAACCCTTTAGCATGCACATACTCTATTTTTGCAATCTGCAATTTAGGGAATGAAACAAAATAAAATTTATTACATACTCATATAATAAAATTCTGTGAATGGGAAAATAACTACTTGTAAGTTGCAACTAAGTAAATGGAACATGCTTGTTAAATCATCACTTAATACCTTAACACTCTTTCTGGACCAGATAACACAGACTATTTTATTTGAAATTGAGAGTAAATGACGAAGACAAAGTTCAAACTTAGAACCTTTGCTATAATACCATGTTAAATTACCACTTATCCCAAAAGCTTAAGTTGATAGAAAAGTGTGAATTTACTCATTTAATTAATACTTTAACAATACCAAACTTTAATAAGAGACCTTACTTTTCGACATATTCAGCATTTTTTGCCACATCAGTTTTTAAAACAAAAAAAAAAAATTAAAAAAAAGGAGGCTGGCTTGCAAAAACGCTGATGTTAAGCAATTTTAGACGTTTGGACATGAGGGGTAAAATGAAAAATTCGAAAATAAGGAGTTAAAAGCCAGAATTAGAAACCTATGGAATAAACTGAAATGACGAGATTACTCTGCGAGTAAATTTACCCAAAAAACAAATGATTCCTGATTTAATCACAACATAAAAAAAAAAAAAAGGCAAGAAAATTTTTATTGGAAACCTATGGAGTAAATTGAAATGACACAATTGCTCTAGGAGTAAATTTACCCAAAAAACAAATGGTTCCTGATTTAATCACAACATAAAAAAGGCAAGAAAATTTTTATTACAAATACTACCTTAAGAACAAACATAATAAATGAAATTCCAAGTAGAAACACAAAAATGAGATCATCAAACCCGAAAAACAACCACTCTATAATGGCTAACAACATTGCCAAATACAGGCTCTGCAACAACAGTCACAGCCGGCCATCTGAAGTAAATATCCAATTACCATCTGATCAGCCAACATTAAAACCGTTTTTAGGGAAAACTTCCTTCCACAGTAAACAAAGAGATCTTCAAGACTTGGTCCTAGCAGGTCAAGGATGAGGACATTATCATCTCCATCTACTCCAGACCATTTAATCTTCGCAATACCACCTGAGGCCCACAAACTTGAGGAGTTAATAACTACAAAAACATGACCCAGCTAAACAGCTTATGATAGTTTCAACATAAACTTTCTGCTTCTTTTCTACTTACTTCCTCCTTGAATATTATTATACACCTTGGCCTCAAAAAGCAATTGTGGATGCTTTGTCTTGCGGTTCTCCTACAACCCAAAAACAAAAAAGACTATAACGAACAAAGTAATAGTGGACCAATCCAAACTTCTTCCAAGATAAGCAACCTAACAAAGCCAACCAGAACATTTGTTTTCCTAAGCAGCACCTTTTTATACAAGTCGAATTTCTTTCTTAACCGCGTTCAATTTTGTACAACCAATTCCAAGAAGTAGATTAGTTTGTCATTAAAAAGAATACTTTGCACTGAATATTTGCAGAAACAGCGCAAGGGAAACATATTTGAAACCAAAGTAGAATGCTAGTTCAATAAAATCGAAAAGAAAAGAGAAATCAAATAGGACTTACAATCTTCACGGCGACGATTTCAGAGGTGTCCACATGGGTCGCTTAAACAAATCAATAAAAATTAGGGTCAGAAAGTCAACAATTGGAACTAGAAATATTTAAAAAAAAAAAAAAAAAAAAAAAAAAAAAAAAAAAGATTCACATACCAAGATAAATTTCACCGAACGATCCGCTCCCAATTTTGCGACCTAATTTGTACTCCCCTCCCACTATCCTCTCCATCTATCTCTATCGCTCTGTAGAATTCGATTAATTTGCAGAAAGTGCGAACGAGGGCTTGAATGGAGGCCGAGAGAGAATGACGACGAAATTATATACTGCATATAGAGTTGGGGCGAATTTGGTAATTCCGAAGGAGGATGGGGAGCATATTAGAAATTGAGAAAGTTGGGGCCGATTTCAGCAATGGTGGATAGTTTTTGAAAGTCGGTTAGAGTCCAGTGTCACCGGTTGAACCGATCTGGTTAAAGCTGTTTCGAGGCTGTTTCATTCTTTGATTTCTATAAATAACTAAAGTCATTTATAATTGTCTTGTTTATTTTTTTGGTCGTTGTCAAAACTCTTTCCCTGTTTTTGATTGATTATTATGTGAAATTTGAAATTTGAGCTGAGACGAACTAAGATGAAACGATATATCTTTGGTTCTAACTCTCTGATTCGATTATGTAAAGTTAAACAAAAAGTTAAATTTAGTAAAAAATCAGCATACCCCTTTTAAATTATTAGTTTATTGGCAATGTCCTCTTTAATTTTTGAATTGCATTAATGTCCCCCAAACGGACAAAAAATTTTAAGAAATTTATATCTCTTTAAACTATCAAAAATTGTAATTGTCCCATTTTATTAACAAATATAAAAGTAAAACATTGAGGAAGAATATGGAAATGGAGAAGAAACTCTCTTGATATATTCTGCACAGTCGCATGCTGTTTTATAATACAACAAAAGGGAAAACAAATCCCATGAATCATGGGCTAAGAAGGGAAAATATAAACCGAATTGGGAAGTCAGTAATGACGTATAGGTGTGGCCAAATATACAAGGGAAGTGTGCCTCTATGAAACTTAAATAAGGAAAACATAATCAAATTGTAATACTCCCTCTCAAGTTGGAGGATCAAGATTAGTAATGCCCAACTTTTTAAGAAAACGATGAAATAGATCTCAACCCAAAGCTTTATATATCGTTTGGTTCGTGGAATAAATCCCTGGAATGAAATAACTATTCCTATAGAATAATCATTCATTTGTTTAGTTGAGAATTATTTCTTAGAGTGGTTATTCTCATTAGAATAACTATTTCCTTGTGAAGATGAATAGTTATTCCTAAATGAATACATGACATTTTTCAGAAAAATTCTCTAATTATTTTTAATTTTCTCTCAATTAAAAAAAAAAAAAAAAAAACCTTTACATTACCTCAAAAACTTCAAGCTAATTTTCAATTTCCTTAAAATATGCAATTCCTTCTTTTCCATTTTCCCTCAACTTTCCTGCTAATCAAACATAGCTCAATCCAAAACACAAATTCATAAAAAATAAAAAACCTTTACAGTACCTCAAAAACACCAAGCTAATTTTCGATTTCCTTAAAATATGCAATTCCTTCTTTTTCATTTTCCCTCAATTTTCCTGCTAATCAAACATAGCTCAATCCAAAACACAAATTCATAAAAAATATTAGAGATGCAACTAGTGCCAAATAATTCGAGCTAATTCTCAACTTCCGTAGGAACCGCATGAGACTTAGAATGTCTAATGTCCTATGGACCTTTTCCTTCCCTTTGTCACAATTTTCTAAGGAAACAAACAAAATCCAACAAAAAACAACAACAAACATCATAAACAAAAAAAAAAAAACAAAAAAAACAAAAAAAACACACAAAACAAAAAACCTAGAATATCAAATAAATTTTTAATGTTATGGAAGAACCATATAATACTCAAAATATGAAATTCGATTTCGCACAACTCAATTAACAATATTCCCAGTAATGAAACACAACATATCTCAACCAATAGCACTCACATCAGTTTTCTTTTTTCTTTTTTTTCTTTAATTTGAGTTTTTTTTAAATAATAATAATAATGTGTGGCAGTTTTAGTAATTTTGATTAAATTGCAATTAAAGTATATGAGTTGTTACCAAACTAAGAGTAGGAATTACCATTCCATTCCAGTCCATTTTATTCATGGTAATAACTATTCCATTTTTCAATGGAATACTCATTCCGCAAACCAAACGATGCCTTAGTGTTGTGAGTTTTAAAGTACTCGCAAGCGCACGAAGCGTATGCAATATAGTGTGTGTAAAAGTGCGATGTCGAATTCGCAGAAAATTACGTCGTGAAAATTTTAACTTAGTTTCGAATTTTTGGGGTTTTGTCATACAAAATAATAAACTAAACAAAACTGATTAATAACAATTAATGGAAAACACTAATGAGATGTTTGGGTGCATTGTTTTTCAAAAATAAATTCTATTGGTATTCGCAATTTTTCAAAAACAAATTAGATTTTATCTAACTTTTTCTAATTTTGTCTTAGGAAGTCAAACCATCCAAACATCTTTTTCAACTTTATTTTGCCTCGAAATTTGCGCAGTAAATTATAGTTGAATTTAGATTTCAAAAAATCGAACACCCAAACGTGCCACAAGATTTTCATAATCCACCTCGCCAAATCAAACAACACATTCATGTATTTTACTCATACCACCGACAAACAAATAGGCCTTATACATTGTTCAAAGTTCTGTAAAAATGTATATTAAATCATTCAATAAATCCAACCATTAAAACAAATCACAACGAATATCCAATTAAAATCAAATCATCCATTGTACCCGTTCGATATAAGAATCACAATTGATATCTGATTTCAATCGAATGATTCAATGTATTCATCTGTTGAAACACATCGAATATTTAACTTTTCACAAATAATCATCACAATATTCAATCAAATGAAATAAATCAACTAATTTAATTGGATTTGAACAATACTTTGATTAAACATCGAAATTGTATAAATAAGTGTGAAAGCATGTACACAAAGCATATATTCAACGCTTAATGAAAGCATAACACTATTGAAATCCAGTACTACCTTCAGTAAGTAATTTATACTTACAACCCTTTTTCGTAGTCTCAGTTCATTATCTGCATCAAACACATACATGTGTATAGAAGGTCAATATCATTACTTTTAGAAATTCATGCATAAACATGAATCTTAAAGTCACATATATATACATACTTGGGAACAATTATCCATTAATTAGAAAGTCATTCACATTTATTAATACTTAACATAACAAGGTTAAGTCCCAATATTATTTTTCAACAATAATACCTAATCATTTTTAGGGAACATCAATCCAAGCACTTAATCAACTAACAAAGATATCCGTTTTAAAACATATTAACTCTAATAATTATTTCAACCAACATATATTAGAAATCACAGCAAACCAACATACTCAATTTCCATAATTAATTTCATATCAAACCATATAACAATTCAACAATAATACTCATATATTTTCTTTAAATTATAAAACTCATTTACATAATATTCAAACATTGCCTATTAAAAAGAATTCCTTTTAACAATACCATTATCAAATTATTAACATCTTTAGGATAAAAACACCACATAAATTATATTTGACAAGTGAACCAAAACACCAATAACACTTGCATATATCCAATTCTAGAAATTACAATCACTCGAGTAAAATATCACATATTAATTATCAACAGCCAAACATAATTCTTAGGGATAATTGCACCGTTGGTCCCTGTGGTATGCCATAATTATTTTTCACTCCCTATGGTCTAAAAAGTGCATGGGAGGTCATTGTGGTATGCAATAATTACAAATCGATCCCTGACGTCAAATTCTATTAAAAATTTTAACAGATTCCGTCAAATACCACGTCAGCGCCATCTTATTGGCGACACGTGGCGCTGACATGCACATCTTAATAAAATAATATAAATTTATTAAAAAAATAAATAAATATACTTATTTTTTTAAAAAAAAAAAACAAAAAAAGAAAAAAAAAATGGGACAAGGGGGTGGCAGCCACCCCCAAAGGGATGGCCAGGCCACCCCCTTGCCCCTTTTTTTTTTTGTTTTTTTTTTAAAAAAATAAGTATATTTATTTATTTTTTAATAAATTTATATTATTTTATTAAGATGTGCATGTCAGCGCCACGTGTCGCCAATAAGATGGCGACACGTGGCGCTGACGTGGTATTTGACGGAATCTGTTAAAAATTTTAACAGAATTTGACGCCAGGGATCGATTTGTAATTATTGCATACTACAAGGACCTCCCATGCACTTTTTAAACCATAGGGAGTAAAAAATAATTATGGCATACCACAGGGACCAACGGTGCAATTATCCCTAATTCCTAATACACTTAACTTTAGCCAAAACAGGAAACATGTCCAATATTGGTTCAACCAAACAGTACCAACATCATTTATAATTCCTAGAACCCCCAAAGTACATAATTTTCATCTAAACCATAAAATCATGTTTTATTTTGAAAACACCCTCAATTTCAAATCAGTTTATTATAACCAAACACCAATCAACTACAATAATTCCTCAAATCATCAACACTGCATACCCACAGCCAAAACTCATCTACATACTCTGGCTGATCAAAACAGCATCTACAACCCAGTTTAACTGTTATCATCAAGAGCTCAATCTGAACCCACATGCACACTGTCGGCACAATTATAGCCGAACCCACACACACAGCTACACCAGTCAGCAAGAAACCCAAATCTAGAACATTATAGTCCAGTTAACAACCAAAACCTAAACATAGCCAACATCCAACTATGAACCAGTGGCTACAAAACACAACACTACTCAAACAAACACAGCCTCAATCGGCTAACAGGAACTCACAAAACAGAAAACACCATCGTGCTTCAATCGGTCAACACAAAGAATCGGATCACAAGGAATAACCGAATTTCATCGCAAATCAAAAACACCCAAACATTTAAACAATGACCCAACACAAAAGCACAAGAAATCATCATGAATTTCAGTTTTAGGGTTGGAGAAATTCACCGAGAATTAGGTCCTCTACTCAGATCGATGATGACCATCGGAAATCCAGCTTTTGGCTCGCCAGAATCGCCACTAGAACCGCCGGAAATTTCATCATAGGCTGCCGATGTCAACCCAGAAGAGTTGGATCTCATGGGTTCTCCCTCCTGGCCTGGTGGTTGCTCGGGTCATCGGGTTACGGGTTCGCCGAAAATTGCATCGCCGGCGTTCCTTGATCTCGTCGGCGTCAACCCATGGACGATCGGGTTCGATCTTCCCGATTTCTCTGTAATGAATAGTCCAGTGCCAGCTCATGGAGTGATGATGTGGAGGGTATGGGATGTAAATAGTATTTTGTTAGTTAGTTTTGGTTTCCAAATTCTGGTAGGATGAGAGGTCATTGTGGAAGAGACAGTATTGAGAGAATCTTGTATAAATAGGGAGAAGGGTGAGAGAGAGGGGAATCATCTTGTAATTCGGTCTTAGACTGTAAGGAGGAAGAACACCTAGAATGTATATGGAGGCCAGGCACCTCAAATGCCTAATTTTTATGTTTTCTTAATTTTCCAGTAAAGTGTTCCTTATTTAATTCCATTTTCTTCTTCTCCCTTAATCCAAATTCAGTAACAGGAAACTCACCTGTTACAAGTGGTATTAGAGCCTTCAATCCTTCACCCATCGCTTCCAATTTTGCCATCTTCCGCCTATCTTTTCTTTAACTCTTTTTTTTTTACAACCCCAAATTCTATCACGGCAGTTCTGTGGCGACCACAATATTATAGCCATGGCCAACTATTCACAGCCTTTGAAGGAATTGAAAGGACCGATGACTCATCTCCTTGCTGAGATGGTGGTGATGTGAACCCCGTCAAGAATAACGAGACCCAACAACGAAAGGGAACCCAAGACCGTTCTAAGGACAGATTCGAATGGAAAAAACCTCGACCCGTTGTTTATGACAAACAAGAACCTCGGTATAAGGAAGACGCCACAAACGGTGGTGGAAATTCCGTTTGATAAGTCGAGATGAACGCCACGGGAAATCCCGATAAGTTCGAGTAGTTCTTCAAAGAACCAAAGAGAATAAAACCTCACAAGTTTTATGAATCATCAATGTCTCCTCGATTACATGGTAGGTACACCTATTTATACAAGAAAATTACTTGCAGAGAAAGTAGTTCTAATCCTAATAAGTAAACAAATCAATTCCAAGCAAGGAAAGAAAATAAAGTCCAAATCATTCCTAGCAAGGAAAGAAAATAAATAAAGATCTTAGGTAGGTAAAGAAAATAAGTCTTGTAATCCGATCCTTCTAAATTAATGAACAATCTCAGCAGTTCTTAGCCTTGACCGGATCCTTCTAGAACTTGAATCAAAGTGACAATTCTTTGTTGCCTACGTGGATCATACTGAATGGGCCTCCCCGAATTTGCTTGAGCCCATAACTCTTGGATGAGTCCGTTGAGCACATCCTTGAACTTCTTTGCTCGTGCCCTCGTAACCGGCCCAATTGGTACTTGAACGAGATCCTTCAAAGCGATGCCTTGATCTCCATCATTCCCCTCCTCTTGAAAAGGATTTGCCCTCAAATCATCACCTACATCAAAAGGACTCAAATCAGTAACATTAAAAGTGGTACTGACATTGTACTCACCAGGTAAATCTAGCTTGTAAGCGTTGTCATTGATACGCTCGAGGACTTGAAAAGGGCCATCTCCTCTTGGGAGCAATTTGGAACGTCTTTTCACCGGGAATCTTTCTTTTCTCATATGCAGCCAAACCCAATCTCCGGGTTCAAAAACCAGGTTGCGACGTCCCTTGTTGGCTTGTGTGGCATATTGTTCCGTTCTTCGCTCAATGTTGAGTCTTGCTTTCTCATGAATCTGCTTCACAAAGTCAGCTTTCTTTTTGCCATCTAAATTAATGTGCTCCGTCAAAGGTAAAGGAGACAAATCCAATGGAGTTAAAGGATTAAACCCATACACAATTTCAAATGGCGAAAATTTGGTAGCAGAATGAACAGCTCTATTATATGCAAACTCAACATGTGGTAAACATTCTTCCCATGTTTTGATGTTCTTTCTAATGATTGCCCTTAATAGAGTAGACAAAGTCCTATTTACTACTTCAGTTTGACCATCAGTTTGTGGATGACAAGTAGTGGAAAACAATAACTTAGTACCTAGCTTACACCACAAAGTCTTCCAAAAATAGCTCAAGAACTTAGCATCTCTATCCGAAACAATTGTCCTAGGCATGCCATGTAATCTCACAATCTCTCTAAAGAACAAATCAGCAACATGCGAAGCATCATCCATTTTATGACATGGAATAAAATGTGCCATTTTAGAAAATCTATCCACGACCACAAAAACTGAATCTCTTCCATGTTTAGTCCTAGGCAATCCTAACACAAAATCCATTGAAATATCAATCCAAGGCTCACTAGGAATTGGTAAAGGAGTATACAAACCGTTGGGCTGCACTTTGGATTTAGCTTGCCTACATGTGACACATCTACCACAAATCCGTTCGACATCTCGTTTCATGTGAGGCCAATAGAAGTGTTCCTGCAAAATAGCCAAAGTCTTTGCAACTCCAAAATGTCCCATTAATCCCCCACCATGTGATTCCTGCACTAATAACTCCCTCATAGAACAATTAGGCACGCATAGCTTATTTTCTCGAAATAGGAATCCATCAAGTCTAAAGAACTTACCAGAGGCGATTTTCTCACAAGCTCGATATTCCTCACAAAATTCGTGGTCTTTAGCATATAATTCTTTAATGTGTTCAAAACCAAGCAATTTTGCATCAAGTGTGGAGAGTAAGGCATACCTGCGAGAAAGTGCATCGGCGACTACATTCTCCTTACCTTACTTGTACCGAATGACGTATGGAAACGTCTCTATGAACTCCACCCATCGCGCATGTCTTTTGTTTAGCTTGTGTTGGCCCTTCAAGTGTTTCAAGGACTCATGATCGGTGTGAATCACGAACTCCTTAGGCCATAGATAGTGTTGCCACGTCTCTAAAGCCCGAACCAATGCATACAACTCCTTATCATAAGTTGGGTAGTTTAAGGCTGCCCCGCTGAGTTTCTCGCTGAAGTAAGCAATTGGTCGTCCATCTTGCATAAGAACGGCACCTATACCAATACCTGAAGCATCACATTCAATTTCAAACGTTTTCGAAAAGTTAGGTAAAGACAACAAAGGTGCGTTAGTCAGCTTCTCTTTGATTAATTGAAACGCTTTCTCTTGTTCTTCTCCCCACCGAAATCCAACGTTCTTCTTGATCACTTCGGTAAGCGGTGCGGCTAAGCTACTGAAGTCCTTCACGAACCGCTAGTAGAAACTAGTAAGTCCATGAAAACTACGAACATTACCTACACTTGTGGGGCTCGGCCAATCTTGGATTGCACGTACCTTCTCCTCATCAACCTGTATACCTTGTGCACTAACAACAAATCCCAAAAATACAAGCTTATCGGTGTAAAAAGTGCACTTCTTTAAATTAGCAAACAACTTTTCTTTCCTTAGCACATCTAAAACGGATTTCAAATGTACTACATGATCGTCTATGTTCTTGCTATAAATGAGTATATCATCAAAATAGACAACAACAAATCTGCCTATAAATGCACGCAAAACATGGTTCATAAGTCTCATAAAGGTGCTCGGAGCATTAGTCAAACCAAAAGGCATAACTAACCATTCATTCAAACCATATTTTGTTTTAAAGGCGGTTTTCCATTCATCTCCTTCTTTTATCCTAATTTGATGATAACCACTTTTTAAATCAATCTTAGAAAATATGCAAGAACCATGCAGCTCATCTAACATATCATCTAAGCGTGGGATAGGATGACGATACTTTACCGTTATGTTGTTGATGGCTCGGCAATCAACGCACATTCTCCACGTCCCATCCTTCTTAGGTACAAGTAAGACCGGAACCGCACATGGGCTCATGCTCTCCCTCACGTGCCCTTTCTCCAACAATTCACTTACCTGCCGTTGAAGCTCCTTTGTCTCATCGGGATTGCTTCTATAAGCTGGTCGGTTTGGGATGGTTGCACCGGGAACTAAATCAATTTGATGTCCAATCCCTCGGATTGGAGGTAACCCATGTGGTGTTTCCTCGGGGAAGACATCCTCATACTCCTGCAAAAGAGAAACAATAGAACTAGGCAAAGCAAGGTCAAGTTCGTTATTGTTTAAAAGTGCCTCTTTATACAAAAGTACAATCATCGGCTGTTTTGAAAACATTGCCCGCTTGATCTCACTCACTTTTGCATAAAAATTCTTTTGTTTTCTCTCTGATTTTCTCTCAAGGGCTGAACTTTGATTTTCTTTCTCTCTCTCATTTTTCTCGGCCTCTCTCTGTTTTTCACTCTTTTTCTTTTGCTCACTCTCTTTCTTTTGATCACTCTCCTTTTGTAATCTCACTTGATCCTCGTATACTTGCTGCGGTGTCAATGGTACAAGAGTGATTGATCGTTGATTAAGTACAAAAGAGTACTTGTTCGTAAAGCCATCATGCTTCACTTGCCTATTGAACTGCCATGGACGCCCTAGCAATAAGTGTCCTGCCTGCATCGGTACTACATCACACAACACTTCATCTTCGTATTTACCGATTCGAAATGCAACTAACACTTGCTTGTTCACCCTTATCTCACCACTATCATTTAGCCATTGCAACTTGTACAGTCTAGGGTGCTTTTATCATGGGCAATCCCAATTTCTCCACCATAATTGTGCTTGCAACATTAGTACAACTACCACCATCAATAATCACACTACATACCTTGTCTTTAACGTAGCACCTTGTGTGAAAGATGTTCTCTCGTTGTACTTCATCAACTCCTTTTGCTTGCAAGCTCAATGCTCTTCTCGCCACCAATGTCAATGCGTCAGGGGCTAAATACTCCTCATCGGAAACATCCTCCAATGGCGGCATGTTTTCGGTGTCGGAATCTTCATTATCGGTCACAATTTCTCCATTAGCTTGCAACACCATGGCTTGCTTGTTTGGACATTGACTTGCTATGTGGCCCCTGCCTTGACATCTAAAACACTTAATATCACGATTCCTAGAGGTAGAGGCTTCGGTTTTACCTTGAGGAACGTGGCTGGTGGTCACGGACTTGGGCTCGGGTTTGGGCTTTTGTGACTTGTCCAGCGGCTTGGCTTGACTCAATTTCCAAGAGGTAGAACTAGAGTTATGGCCTGCACGTGTCCCACTCCCTCTCTTGAGTTGTTGTTCCACTTTGATAGCCATATGTACCATATCTTCCAATTCCACATAATGCTGCATCTCTACCTTATCATGGATCTCCCGGTTTAAGCCAAGTAAAAATCTAGCCATTGTAGCCTCCCGATCTTCATCTACATTAGCGCGGATCATAGCAATCTCCATCTCCTTGTAGTAATCCTCTACGCTTCGACTCCCTTGTCTAAGACCTTGTAGCCTTTTGTACAACTCTCGGTAGTAGTAACTTGGAACGAACTGTTTTCTCATCACTACTTTCATCTCCTCCCATGTGTCTATTGGGCGTTCTCTATTCCGCCTCTTGTTTATCACAAGCTGATCCCACCAAGTAATAGCATATTCAGAAAATTCAATCACAGCTAATTTTACCTTCTTTGTCTCGGAGTAGTTGTGACAATCAAACATGAACTCCATCTCTCCCATTCAAGATATGCCTCAGGATCAGATCTACCTTGAAAGGACGGAATCTTCATCTTAATACCACCCAAGTTGTTATCTTCACGATTCCTAGCTTCGCTAAATCTTCCTCCAGGTCTCCTATTGTTAACAATGGAACCCCGATCTTCTTCTTCATCAAAACCAGACCCATAACGCTCTTCATCCTCTTCCCTCGGTGGAACTCTTTCCCTTCTACGAAAATTACGACCGTTTTGTGGTTGCTCCTCACGTCTATTCTCCATCTGATCTATCCGTTCGTGAACCTGCTCCATCTCCATCTTCATCACTCGCCTCATCTCACTCATCATGGCCTCCATAAACATTTTCGGATCAGCCAATTTTGTATCACCTTCGACAATGCTCTTACCACTATCGTGAGACATGATTGCTGCAAAACAAAGGTTAGAAAGAAAAAAAAAGATCCTCACGAATCACTCCCTTACGTGTTTACACTCAAGAAGGTGGATCACTCTCCACTTGTGTTTCACTCAAAATAATATGGCTTTTACCCTCTGATGTTCTCACCACTCTTGCCTTTTTCCACTCGATAATTCTCTCTTAGTTCTTTTGAAACTAAACAAACAACTCAAAATTTCCAGCAACAATTCACCCAGAACTACGCAAGGAATTTCATATTTGAACACAAGGAATATGGAAATTTTCAGATTAGAAATAGAAGGAATATGACAGTTTGGAATTTTGGAAGCACAGAATAATGAATTTTTTTTTTTTTTTTTTTTTTTGTCCACAACTTTTTTCTTTTTTGTCCGCAACTTTCTTTTTTTTTTTTTGTCCGCAACTTTCTTTTTTTTTTTTTTTTTTTTTTTTCTTCTAGTCACAAGCAGCAATAATAATTGTAATTGCCAAAAATGATTAATCAGATTTTCAACAAGCACATGAAACTATACAAAGGACAATTGAAAGCGACGTGTAAATCAAATTTGGAAATTGTAGATATGGAAAGAAAAATCCAAATCTTGAAATTATTGATCTGAAAATTAAAGCAAAGATTCGCGTAATCAATTAAGAATGGAATTCAAATCTGAAAATTTCAAATCTGAAAAATTAAAGCAAAGATTCGCGAAAATCACAAATCTGAATTTTGACACGATTTTTTTTTTTTTTTTTTTTTTTTTTTTGATGATTAGCAACTGGCTTTTAAGAATAATGAAATAAAATTTCAAAATAGTGATGTGAAGGGATATGCAAACCTGAACTAGAAACTGAGCTTTGATACCAAATGATGTGAACCTCGTCAAGAATAACGAGACCCAACAACGAAAGGGAACCCAAGACCGTTCTAAGGACAGATTTGAATGGAAAAAACCTCGACCCGTTGTTTATGACAAACAAGAACCTCGGTATAAGGAAGACACCACAAACGGTGGTGGAAATTCCGTTTGATAAGTCGAAATGAACGTCACGGGAAATCCCGATAAGTTCGAGTAGTTCTTCAAAGAACCAAAGAGAATAAAACCTCACAAGTTTTATGAATCATCAATGTCTCCTCGATTACATTGTAGGTACACCTATTTAGACAAGAAAATTACTTGCAGAGAAAGTAGTTCTAATCCTAATAAGTAAACAAATCAATTCCTAGCAAGGAAAGAAAATAAAGTCCAAATCAATTCCTAGAAAGGAAAGAAAATAAATAAAGATCTTAGGTAGGTAAAGAAAATAAGTCTTGCAATCCGATCCTTCTAAATTAACGAACAATCTCAGCAGTTCTTAGCCTTGACCGGATCCTTCTAGAACTTGAATCAAGGTGACAATTCTTTGTTGCCTACGTGGATCATACTCAATGGGCCTCCCCGAATTTGCTTGAGCCCATAACTCTTGGATGAGTCCGTTGAGCACATCCTTGAACTTCTTTGCTCGTGCCCTCGTAACCGGCCCAATTGGTACTTGAACGAGATCCTTCAAAGCGGTGCCTTGATCTCCATCAGGTGGAGACTCGAACCGAGATGCAGAGTATCCGTGCTGCGATTGAGCACTTAACACAGCAAGTTCAAACGCTCATCGATGATCGTCCTCGGCCACAGCACAATAATTCCAGTTTCAGTGGTGGAGGACTGTCCTATCTTGAAGAATCTAGCTCCGGTGATGGATGCAAGCCTAAGACAATCCGGTTGGAATTCCCTAGGTTTGATGGTGAAGATCCGAAGAACGTAGAGGACTTAGAAAAATTCAAAAACGGCGAAGTGGAGACGAGAGACAACATTCCTCCAGAAACCGATCCAAATGACGCTCCAAACTACACCATATTTGCAGACACAGATTCACAACAAACACAAATTACAGCAATGGATCCAGATGCAGATTCAATCCATCCACTAACTCCAGCAACAAATCTGGTTGCAGACACCTACCTATTGTTCGACGAAATTCATCAACAACACGGATTAGAATCCCTCCTGGAAAAGAACTTTCCAACACTGGGTTATCTTTTACAAAATGAGCCAAAAGTGTTCGCTGCAAGGTCGGACTAGAAAATCTCGAAACACACTGTGAGTTCTTTTTTGTCTCCTTCTTTTCCTGAGATTACAGTGGATTTTTTGGCCTGGAAACACCGATGGCGTTGGAAGGAAGAAGAGGATGCGCCGAGCCGGTGCTCGTCCGGAGAATCCCGGGTCGAGTGGGCATGGGCTCACTGGGCCAGACTGGGACGGCCCAAGCTGATTGTCGCTCCGATGGTGGACAACTCGGAGCTGCCGTTCCAATGCCTTGCCGTAAGTACGGCGCCGAGACTGCGTGCACGCCCATGTTGCACTCTTGCAATTTTTCCGGAAATAAGAAGCACCGTAACCAGAAATTTAACACTCGCTCGGAGGATTGCCATTGTTTGTCCAAATTTTGTGCGAATGGTCTAGAAATTTTGTTGGAAGCTGCACGGAGAGCTGAACCGTTTTGTTTTGGGTGTAGACATGACCAAGAAGGAAGAAGAACAAAGGAAGAAGAAGAGAAGAATCTGGAAGCTAGTGTATACGCAAAACAGTGCGTTGAGAGGGAAATTGCTTGTGTAGAAGGGGAGTTTCGGGAATTGGGTCGATTGGCTTTTATTTTTCTCTCGCACGTGGAAGATAGCCGGATACGGTGCGAAACATTTGGAAGTGAAGAGAGGTGTGGAGGGTTGTCCAAAATGGTGCGCATCAGATTAGTCCAAAACTGTGAGTTTGAGTAGGAGGAGCGCATCAGATCTGTTAGTATTTTGCAATTTTCTACAGACATTGGGTGGAAGGGTAGTTTCAGAATTGTCTAGAAGCTTGTAGAAGCACCTCAAGGGATAAAGGCACAATATCCTTGCTACGTGGCAGCAAGATTTTTTTAAAAAAGGAAGGGCAAATATCTGCACAGTGCATGGTGGAGGAAATATCGTTTAAGGGAAGGGGAGACTTGTGGTTTCAAAGGAAGGCCCAAATTTCATTCCGTCATATTTCTTTCATTCATCAGCACCTTGAGGACAATGTGCTTAAAAAGGAGAGGTAATGTAACGAGTAGTCCAGCGCCAGCTCATGCAGTGATGATGTGGAGGGTATGGGATGCAAATAGTATTTTGTTAGTTAGTTTTGGTTTCTAAATTCTCGTAGGATGCGAGGCCATTGTGGGAGGGATTGATATGAACTCCACCAACAATTGTGATGAAACCTGATAACAATGATGGTTTGAAACCCCAAGATCGTGTAGACAAGATTTGTTGAGCCTTGACCCGTCACCTAACTAGATGAGAAACCAAGACTACGAAGTATTGAAATGTCACACCAAGAAACCTAAGAATCTCTCAAAAATCAAGGTGATAAGTTTGGTTGTTTGAACGCCACAAGATTAACTTGATAAGTTCAAAAATTTCTTTCAAGAACGAAGAGGAACACAAGACCTCACAATAATATTAATTTTCTAAAAACAATCTCTGATGGAGATCAAGGCACCGCTTCGAAGGATCTCGTTCAAGTATCAATTGGGCCGGTTACGAGAGCACGAGCAAAGAAGTTCAAGGATGTACTCAACGGACTCATTCAAGAGTTATGGGCTCAAACAAATTCGTGGAGGCCCAATGAACATGATCCACGTGGGCAACAAAGAATCGTCACCTTGATTCAAGTTCTAGAAGGATCCGGTCAAGGCTAAGAATTGGCAAGAAATATTTTGGGTTTATTCTAGAAGGATCGGATTGCATGGCTATTCTAGGCACCACTTTCTTTCCTTTTATGTTGTCTTTTGTTTCCTTCTATATGACTCTAGGCGTCCAGCTTTTCTTTCCTATTTTAGCGTCTTTTTTTTTAGGCAAGTAGGGATTTATTTTAGCTTTGATTAGGAGGGTGGGCGTCCAGCCTTTATTGCCTTATATGTCTTGTGTGTTTTAGGAAGGTAAGGATTTCTTTCCTTACCCATTTTCGGCTTTAATTAGGTTTTCTATGTTTGGTTTTTTTCCTTGTAATGTTCAGCCCTTTAAATAGGTGCATAAGCAATGGAAAATGAGACATTGATTATTCATAAAACTTGTGAGGTTTATTCTCTTTGGTTCTTTGAAGAACTACGTGAACTTATCGGGATTTCCCGTGGCGTTCATCTCGACTTATCAAACGGAGTTTCCACCACCGTTTGTGGCATCTTCCTTATACCGAGGTTCTTGTTTGTCATAAATAACAGGTCGAGGTCTTCCATTCGAATCTGTCCATAGAACGATCTTGGGTTCCCTTTCGTTGTTGGGTCTCGTTATTCTTGACGGGGTTCACATCATTTGGTATCAGAGCACGGTTTCTAGTTTAGGTTTGCCTATCCTTTAACATCTTTCATTCCTGTGTTTCTTCTTTAGCCATCCACATCATTTATCTCTTCTTAGCCGAATTTCCTTTACCCTATCTGTTCAATCTTTGTTTGTCTTGTTGATGTCTAAACTATTGGTCTGGTCTCACATCTCTTAGTTATTTCAAAATCTTATTTCATTATTCTCAAAAGCTAGTTGCTGATCATAAAAAAAAAAAAAGAAAAGAAAAAAGAAAAGAAAAGAAAAGAGAGAGAGAGAGAGAGACTCGAAGAAGAAGACAGAAAGGAGTCCGAAAAAAAAAAAAATTTCACTATTCTGTGCTTCCAAAATTCCAAATTGCCATATTCCTTATAATTCTAATCTGAAAATTTCCATATTCCTTGTGTTCAAATCTGAGATTCCTTGATTAGTTCTGGGTAAATTGTTGCTGGAAATTTTGAATTGTTTGTTTAATTTCAAAAGAACTGAAAGAGAATTATCGAGTGGAAAAAGGCAAGAGTGGTGAGAACATTAGAGGGTAAAAGCCATATTCTTTTGAGTGAAACACAAGTGGAGAGTGATCCACATTCTTGAGTGTAAACACGTAAAGGAGTGACTCGTGAGGTTCTTTTTTTTTTCCTAACCTTTGTTTTGCAGCAATCATGTCTCACGATAGTGGTAAGAGCATTGCCCAAGGTGATACAAAATTGGCTGATCCGAAAGTGTTTATGGAGGCCATGATGAGTGAGATGAGGCGTGTGATGAAGATGGAGATGGAGCAGGTTCACGAACGGATAGATTAGATGGAGAATAGACGTGAGGAGCAACCACAAAACGGTCGTAATTTGCGTAGAAGGGAAAGAGTTCCACCGAGGGAGGAGGATGAAGAGTGTTATGGGTCTAGTTTTGATGAAGAAGAAGATCGGGATTCCATTGTTAACAATAGGAGACCTGGAGGAGGATTTAGAGAAGCTAGGAATCGCGAAGATAACAACTTGGGTGGTATTAAGATGAAGATTCCATCCTTTCAAGGTAGATCTGATCCTGAGGCATATTTTGAGTGGGAGAAGAAGATGGAGTTCGTGTTTGATTGCCATAACTACTCCGAGACAAAGAAGGTAAAATTAGCCGTGATTGAATTTGCTGAATATGCTAGTACTTGGTGGGATCAGCTTGTGATAAACAAGATGCGGAATAGAGAACGATCAATAGACACATGGGAGGAGATGAAAGTAGTGATGAGAAAGCGGTTCGTTCCAAGTTACTACTACCGAGAGTTGTACAAAAAGCTACAAGGTCTTAGACAAAGGGGTCGAAGCGTAGAAGATTACTACAAGGAGATGGAGATTACTATGATCCGCGCTAATGTAGAGGAGGATCGGGAGGCTACAATGGCTAGATTTTTACTTGGCTTAAACCGGGAGATCCATGATAAGGAAGAGATGCAGCATTATGTGGAATTGGAAGATATGGTGCATATGGCTATCAAAGTGGAACAACAACTCAAGAGAGGGATTGGGACACGTGCAGGCCATAACTCTAGTTCTACCTCTTGGAAATCGAGTCATGCCAAGCCGCTAGACAAGTCACAAACGCCCAAACCCGAGCCCAAGTCTGCGACCACCAGCCACGTTCCTCAAGGTAAAACCAAAGCCTCTACCTCTAGGAATTGTGATATTAAAGGTTTTAGATGTCAAGGCAGGGGCCACATAGCAAGTCAATGTCCAAACAAGCAAGTCATGGTGTTGCAAGCCAATGGTGAAATTGTGACCGATGATGAAGATTCCAACACCGACGACATGCCGCCATTGGAGGATGTTTCCGATGAGGAGTATTTAGCCCCTGACGCATTGACATTGGTGGCGAGGAGAGCATTGAGTTTGCAAGCAAAAGAGTTGATGAAGTACAGCGGGAGAACATCTTTCACATTAGGTGCTACGTTAAAGACAAGGTATGTAGTGCGATTATTGATGGTGGTAGTTGTACTAATGTTGCAAGCACAATTATGGTGGAGAAATTGGGATTGCCCATGGTAAAGCACCCTAGACCGTACAAGTTACAATGGCTAAATGATAGTGGTGAGATAAGGGTGAATAAGCAAGTGTTAGTTGTATTTCGAATCGGTAAATACGAAGATGAAGTGTTGTGTGATGTAGTACCGATGCAGGCGGGACACTTATTGCTAGGGCGTCCATGGCAGTTCGATAGGCAAGTGAAGCATGATGGCTTTACGAACAAGTACTCTTTTGTACTTAATCAACGATCAATCACTCTTGTACCATTGACACCGCAGCAAGTATACGAGGATCAAGTGAGATTACAAAAGGAGAGTGATCAAAAGAAAGAGAGTGAGCAAAAGAAAAAGCGTGAAAATCAGAGAGAGGCCGAGAAAAATGAGAGAGAAAAAGAAAATCAAAGTTCGGCCCTTGAGAGAAAATCAGAGAGAAAACAAAAGAATTTCTATGCAAAAGTGAGTGAGATCAAGCGAGCAATGTTTTCAAAACAGCCGATGATTGTACTTTTGTACAAAGAGGCACTTTTAAACATTAACGAACTTGACCTTGCTTTGCCTAGTTCTATTGTTTCTCTTTTGCAGGAGTACAGGGATGTCTTCCCCGAGGAAACACTACATGGGTTACCTCCAATCCGAGGGATTGAACATCAAATTGATTTTGTTCTCGGTGCAACCATCCCAAACCAACCAGCTTATAATAGGAATCCCGAGGACACAAAGGAGCTTCAACGGCAGGTAAGTGAATTGTTGGAGAAAGGGCACGTGAGGGAGAGCATGAGCCCATGTGCGGTTCCGGTCTTAGTTCTACCTAAGAAGGATGGGACGTGGAGAATGTGCGTTGATTGCCGAGCCATCAACAACATAACGATAAAGTATCGTCATCCTATACCACACTTAGATGATATGTTAGATGAGCTGCATGGTTCTTGCATATTTCTAAGATTGATTTAAAAAGTGGTTATCATCAAATTAGGATAAAAGAAGGAGATGAATGGAAAACCGCCTTTAAAACAAAATATGGTTTGTATGAATGGTTAGTTATGCCTTTTGGTTTGACTAATGCTCCAAGCACCTTTATGAGACTTATGAACCATGTTTTGCATGCATTTATAGGCAGATTTGTTGTTGTCTATTTTGATGATAGACTCATTTATAGCAAAAACATAGACGATCATGTAGTACATTTGAAATCCGTTTTAGATGTGCTAAGGAAAGAAAGGTTGTTTGCTAATTTAAAGAAGTGCACTTTTTACACCGATAAGCTTGTATTTTTGGGATTTGTTGTTAGTGCACAAGGTATACAGGTTGATGAAGAGAAGGTGCATGCAATCCAAGATTGGCCGAGCCCCACAAGTGTAGGTAATGTTCGTAGTGTTCATGGACTTGCTAGTTTCTACTGGCAGTTCATGAAGGACTTCAGTAGCTTAGCCGCATCGCTTATCGAAGCGATCAAGAAGAACGTTGGATTTCGGTGGGGAGAAGAACAAGAGAAATCATTTCCATTAATTAAAGAGAAGCTGACTAACACACCTTTGTTGTCTTTACCTAACTTTTTTTAAAACTTGCCGTTCTTATGCAAGAAGGACGACCAATTGCTTACTTCAGCAAGAAACTCAGCGGGGCAGCCTTAAACTACCCAACTTATGACAAGGAGTTGTATGCATTGGTTCAGACTTTAGAGACATGGCATCATTATCTATGGCCTAAGGAGTTCGTGATTCACACCGATCATGAGTCCTTGAAACACTTGAAGGGCCAACACAAGCTAAACAAAAGGCATGCGCGATGGGTGGAGTTCATAGAGACGCTTCTATACGTCATTCGGTACAAGCAAGGTAAGGAGAATGTAGTCGCTGATGCACTTTCTCGCAGGTATGCCTTACTCTCCGTACTTGAGGTAAAATTGCTTGGTTTTGAACACATTAAAGTTATATGCTGAAGACCACGAATTTTGTGAGGAATATAGAGCTTGTGAGAAAATCACCTCTGGTAAGTTCTTTAGGCTTGATGGATTCCTATTTCGAGAAAATAAGCTATGCGTGCCTAACTGTTCTATGAGGGAGTTATTAGTGCAGGAATCACATGGTGGGGGATTAATGGGACATTTTGGAGTTGCAAAGACTTTAGCTATTTTGCAGGAACACTTCTATTGGCCTCACATGAAATGAGATGTCGAACGGATTTGTGGTAGATGTGTCACATGTAGGCAAGCTAAATGCAAAGTGCAGCCCAACGGTTTGTATACTCCTTTACCAATTCCTAGTGAGCCTTGGATTGATATTTCAATGGATTTTGTGTTAGGATTGCCTAGGACTAAACGTGGAAGAGATTCAATTTTTGTGGTCCTGGATAGATTTTCTAAAATGACACATCTTATTCCATGTCACAAAACGGATGACGCTTCGCATGTTGCTGATTTGTTCTTTAGAGAGATTGTGAGATTACATGGCATGCCTATGACAATTGTTTCGGATAGAAATGCTAAGTTCTTGAGCTATTTTTGGAAGACTTTATGGTGTAAGCTAGGCACCAAGCTATTGTTTTCCACTACTTGTCATCCACAAATTGATGGTCAAACTAAAGTAGTAAATAGGACTTTGTCTACTCTATTGAGGGCAATCATTAGAAAGAACATCAAAACATGGGAAGAATGTTTACCACATGTTGAGTTTGCATATAATAGAGCTGTTCATTCTGCTACCAAATTTTCGCCATTTGAAATTGTGTATGGGTTTAATCCTTTAACTCCATTGGATTTATTTCCTTTACCTTTGACGGAGCATGTTAATTTAGACTTCTTCACTTGTCCACTAGGGAGTCTAGGGGTTTAAAAGGCTTGTTGCATATGCTAAATGCAATCGTCTCTCCCACGAAAGAGGATTTATGTTTCATGCTTTCATTTTATTTTTTGTTTTATTTTGCAAAGGAACTAGCAAAATGTAAGTTTGAGGGTATTTGATGAGTGCCAAATATTGTATATTTAAACCCCTTAATTTACATTAGTTAATTCTTGTAACGTCCAGTAATTTCAACTCTTAAGAAATCATTGATATTGTTGAGGAAACAATATCCATATTTTTATAAGCAAAGTTGTTTTGAAAATTGAAGATCATGTCCTAAAAACCCTTAAAAACCTAAAAGTAATATTTAAGCTTTAAACTTTGATTGAACCGAAAACAGGTCAAACAGACTCAGATTTAGTCATTTAGTTATTTTGGCTGCCTCTAGAAGTCCAAAGAGACCTAAAAATGTGGGGACTTGTTTATGTTGGCACTTGTGTTACTTTTAAAGCTATAGTTAAGACTTTTCCTATTCTTGGAGGGTTGTTCCAAGTATATAGATGGGCATTACGAATTTTGTAACATAGATTTTTGTTTTCAGAAAATTATTATTGTGAGGTCTTGTGTTCCTCTTAGTTCTTGAAAGAACTTCTTGAGCTTATCAAGTTAATCTTGTGGCATTCAAACAACCAAACTTATCACCTTGATTCTTGAAGAGATTCAGATTCTTGGTGTGGCGTTTCAATCCTTCGTAGTCTTGGTTTCTCATCTAGTTAGGTGACGGGTCAAGCCTCGACAATTCTTGTTTACACGATCTTGGGGTTTCAAACCATCATTGCTATCGGGTTTCATCACATTTGTTGGTGGAGTTCATATCACACAAGGAGAGACCGTCCAAACGCTTCATACCGAAAAAAAGAAAATGAAGAAAAATTTGCAGAAAAATTCTTTTTCCTAATATCAGCTTCAAAACACGCATGTATAATCATTTGATAAAGCAATTAGATAGCATCTCAAAAATATGCAGAGATATAACAGAGAGTTCAGAGTTCAACCAGCACAAAAATTTCCTATAGATAGAAATTTTACATAGATTACTCAACTCATGCAATGCGTGTGTGTGTGTGAAAACTTTCACAATAAGGTATGGAGTTTACTGATATGACTTAAAGCAACCAAATTTTCTAAACAAGAGAGAAAATCAAAGAAAGATTAGTCAAAAGTCAAACCTTATTATTTACTAGGGCCTAGCCACCCTCATCTGATACACTCCCCCTAAGATGCAGCACCTAATTGTTTTACTTGTACCATGAAGGACAAGATAAAATTTTTACCTGCACCATGAAGGACAAGAAATGAAGCTAACTCAGCAAAGAAGCAATGAATATAAGCATATAACAAGGAATTCAGAAGAATAACTGCTTTTTTCTAGGTTCAACTAGCATGTTGGTCAATTTGACCATCTTATCAAAAACATCTCTCTCATTAGAATTTCCAGATAGTGCACATTTTCATCACATGAGGAAAGTAACTATCTAGCATGATGGAGATCAAGACACCGCTTCGAAGGATCTCGTTCAAGTACCAAATGGGCTGGTTACGAGAGCACGAGCAAAGAAGTTCAAGGATGTACTCAACGGACTCATTCAAGAGTTATGAGCTCAAGCAAATTCGTGGAGGCCCAATGAGCATGATCCACGTGGGCAACAAAGAATCGTCACCTTGATTCAAGTTCTAGAAGGATCCGGTCAAGGCTAAGAATTGGCAAGAAATATTTTGGATCTATTCTAGAAGGATCGGATTGCATGGCTATTCTAGGCGCCACTTTCTTTCATTTTATGTTGTCTTTTGTTTTCTTCTATATGACTCTAGGCGTCCAGCTCTTCTTTCCTATTTTAGCCTCTCTTTTTTTTAGGCAAGTAGGGATTTATTTTAGCTTTGATTAGGAGGGTGGGCGTCCAGCCTTTATTGCCTTATATGTCTTGTGAGTTTTAGGCAAATAGCCGAATCACAGTTCAAAATGTTGGCAAAAAATGTAACCCAATCTCAACAACAGAAAATATAAACAATTTCATGCATTATTTATCTCAACAAAAATATTCCAAAACAAATCCTAATATTCTAACAGTTAATAAAAACTGAAAAGAATATAAAAGACATAATAAAGTACTTGGAATGGAGAAAAAATGTAGAAAAAGAAAAAATAGGACGAAAACTCATGAGAAGGACACAAGAGAACCGCAGAAAACTCAAGACAAAAGGAGAGAAAAAAAAAAAACTTGTTGGGCAACACAAAGGCGAAGAGATGCGATTTTAAAACCTGTAGGGCACCCGTCCAAATGTGTCACTTAACCGTCCGGACGGCTACTACCTGGTCAGTGTTCGGCAAGGCCACACACATCTGGACGCAAGAACAAGTCCGTCCAGACTCTCCACAATGAAAAGCTAAAATTTGAGGAAAATTTGCAGAAAAATATTTTTCCCTAAAATTAATTTCAGAACATCCATGTATAAATAACTGATAAGACAGTCAAATAGCAATTCAAAAATATGCAAACCCCTAAGATAGACTTCAAGTTAAGCACAGCAACAACACACACAGCAACGGCTTCAAAGAGATCAACTCAGCTCAATAACCTCACAAAATAACTCTCTAAGCACTAATGGAATTCAATACCGAATTTTTGCTGTTCTCAAGCCTAGGGGCCTCTATTTATAGGCTAACAGTCAAATGAGCGTCTGGCTTGATAAAACTGGGCACCATCCGGACGGTGGTCATAGGCCGTCCGGACGGACAACTGTGCGACTGAAATTTTGAAAATTTTGCTGAAAATCTTTCCCTTTTGAGAGCCGTGTCCGGATGATTGCACGTCCGCTGCAAGTAATTTCCATATAGAGGCTCTGCGCGTCCAGATCAGGAGGATGGACGTTCGGACGGTGAATTTGATGCACACAATATTCATATCTGATGCACGCGCGTCCGGACCATGCTGACAGTCGTCCAGACGTCTAGATTTGAATTGCGATACTTGCCTTATGGATGAGTGCGTCCGGACGAGAATCCACGTCGTCCGGACGGTTGCAGCAATCTTCCCATAATTGTGTCTTGAGGCAGAAACCCTAATGCTTGTCAAACACTGAATGGCGTCCGAACAATATTGCCAAGTCATCCATACGGATACACTTGAACGCTGCATTCTTATCGAACTCTGAATAGCGTCCGAACTATTTGCCATTACGTCCGGACGGATGCAACCTTAAACTGTTCGAAGCTTCTAAACACTGATGGGTGTCCGGATGGAATACCACGTCGTCCAGACGGAATACCACGTCGTAAGGACAGCTGACAGGGAACCGGAATAAACTTCCTTGAAAACTTCACAGAATCTTCTTGAAGAACATAGCTGAAGAGTAGACTCTGAATAAAGCAGCAACATTACATAGAAGTGATTTTGTCCAACAAAATGCAGCCAACACAAAAATTAATAAACTCCCCCTTTGGCCGTTCTGGGATAAAAATCACTTGACAGGTTAAAAATTCAATCCCGGTCCAAATCAAAAATTACTCCCCCTTTTTGTCACAAAGGGACAAAGGGTAAAATAAAGTAATGAGAAAAACCACACAACAATTACTCCCCCTCAATCTCTCAAAAGTACAATGGTAAACAGAGTAATAATATCCACAGACAAAAACGTTCTAAAATCCTAATCAATAGGAAACTAGAGAAGAGTCTGCAAGAGGCCCAAAAGAGAGGAGCAAAAATCCTCTAAGTAGCAAATCTTGCTGATCCACTGAAATCAAGTAGTGGAGAGAAATCCGTATAAAAAGCTGGATTTGTACTACTTCGGCTTCTAGCTCAGGACTGAAAAATCTTCAATCTCTTGATTTTGCAAAGCCTAAAACTGGTTATCCGCAGATTGACATCCTGATGGGCCCCATGGTAGGCCGAATCTTAAAGATCCCTTACAAGTTCCAGATGGGCCAATCACAAAGTCAAGGGCGAAGAAGATCAAGGTGGCAATGCAAGGATTGGTGCAATCCACTTGGGCCGAGTTTGCAAATTTATCGAGTAAGACTCCAACATTCAAGATGGGCTTGAAAGAAGAAGAACCAACTTTAATTCATGTGATACAAGCAACAGATGGGGGCGGCATAGCCTAGTGTCTTCTTGCAAACTCTTTATTTCACTAAGTATAGGCATGTGGGCTTATTTTTTATGTTTCTATGGTTGTAGGCCTTTAGGCCTATTTGTTTTATTAAGTGGACTTCTTTTATTAGTTATAGAAGTGTAGTTTAGGATATTTTGGGCTTGAAGATGTTCAGCCCATGTCTTTTAATTGATGTAAGCCTTAGTAGGGTTAGGGTTTCATGGAGAGGTTTTAAAAAGACTTGTAGCCGCATATGCTAGACAAGTTGATTGTGAATGAAGTTTTGTTCTTCATAGAAAACTTTTTCAGTTTTCTCTACTTGTTCTTGATTGAATTAAGAACTTATCAAAGGCAAACCCTTTGTGGCGTTCTAACCAAATTTAGGTTCTTGAAACAAGATTTCAACGGGTCTAGATCTTCTTGACTTGATTTTTGGCTTTCTTGGGTAGGTTTCAATTTGATTGTGGGTTCAAAGGGGATTTCATCCTGCGGGTTCACATCATTTGGTATCAGAGCTCAGGCTCCAAATCAAGTCTTATTTATCCTTTTCCTTTTCCTTTTCTTTTTCTTCTTTTCCTTTTTTTTTAGTTCTTGCATATGGATCTACAACTCCTTTCTTCATTCTTATTAATTTAGTGTGTTCTGTTCGAAAAAAAAAAAGAAAAAAAAAGAAGCTATTTGATATACTTTGCAATCCGAAAATTGAAGTGATTGGTGTTGATTGATCTCTATCTTCAAAGGGATCGAGTGTATCATCTTTAGTATCTTGTGTCATAATTGTTATTTTCTCGTACAAATTCTTTTAGATTCGTGTCATTTTATTCCTTTCTTGTTTCTGGAATCTATTGCTGGTTGGAATAATACAAGGTGATGTCTTGATTTAGTTCAACTAGTTCTTAAAGAACTTGAAAGGGAAAACAGGTGAGGTGAAAGACTAAAAGAGTGGAAAGACGAGTGGAGTGACAATATTTGAGTGTAAACACGCAAGGGAGTGTGTGAGGTTTTTACCACTAACATATTTTTTGTTTTGTAGTGCATTGAAAATGTCTCATAAGAGTGACTTAACACCTAAGGAGGAGGTGGATAATTCATTCTTTGTATTGCGGGCCATGCAACAACAGTTTGAACAGTTGAATTTGGTGTTAGAAGAGGTGAAGAATAGGATGGATCAGTA
Organism: Alnus glutinosa; assembly: GCF_958979055.1. Classification (NCBI taxonomy): domain Eukaryota; kingdom Viridiplantae; phylum Streptophyta; class Magnoliopsida; order Fagales; family Betulaceae; genus Alnus; species Alnus glutinosa. Next base: position 14,267,439 of record NC_084891.1, on the reverse strand, counting down.
AGAGGTAGTCATTAGAAATCTGCAAGGTGGGCGAGATAGGAGGAGACGTGCGCCTAGCATTGAAAATGAGTTTGAAAATGAAGGAAATGATGATGAGGAGGAAGACATAGCATTTGAAGTTGGAAGAGGCGGAGTTGACAGACCTAGAGGAGGTAGACGTGGAAGAGGACATGGGAGAAATCTAAGGGGTCGAGATGAGGTAGATAGGAACCTTGGGAGCATCAAAATGAAAATACCATCTTTCCAAGGTAGGACTGACCCTGAAGCCTATTTAGAGTGGGAGAAGAAAATAGAGTTGATTTTTTATTGTCACAATTATTCAGAAGAGAAGAAGGTGAAGTTGGCAGTAATTGAGTTCACTGATTATGCAATTATTTGGTGGGATCAATTAATGACCAATAGGAGGAGGAATCATGAGAGACCTATAGAAACATGGGGTGAGTTGAAAGCTCTCATAAGGCGAAGATTTGTACCTAGCCACTACTATAGAGACCTTTACCAAAAATTACAAAACCTTATACAAGGGTCAAAGAGTGTAGAATATTACCATAAGGAGATGGAGGTGTCTATGATTCGGGCCAATGTAGAGGAGGATTGGGAGGCCATAGTGGCCAGATTTTTAAGTGGTTTGAATAGGGACATAGCCAATGTAGTTGAGTTGCAACATTATGTGGAGGTAGAAGATATGGTGCACATGGCTATGAAGGTGGAGAGGCAATTAAAGAGAAAGGGGGCAGCAAGGTATACTTCAGTTTCTAGCACTCCTTGGAAACCAAAGTGGGATAGAAATGATCACGCTGTAGTAAAGGGGAAGACCGAACCACCTAAGGGAAAAGTTGAGGGAACTAGCAAGAACAAACCCAAGGTTGATTTCCAACCTTCAAGGAATAGAGATATTAAATGTTTTAAGTGTTTGGGTTCAGGGCACATTGCGTCTCAATGTCCAAACAAGCGAGTGATGGTTCTGCGAGACAATGGGGAGGTGATGACTGATAGTGAAGATGATAGTGATGAGATGCCCAAGTTGGTTAATGCTAGTGATGATGATGGAGTGGAATACCCAGTAGAAGGTGAGTCTCTTGTTGCCAGGCGTGCTCTCAATACGCAAATTAAGATAGACGATATGGAGCAACAGAGAGAGAACATATTTCATACTAGATGTTATGAAAACAACAAGGTGTGTAGTATGATTATAGACGGGGGAAGTTACACCAATGTAGCTAGTACCACCCTAGTTGAAAAGTTGAGCTTACCTTTATTGAAGCACCCTAGACCTTATAAGTTGCAATGGTTGAATGAATGTGGGGAGGTCAAGGTCAATAAGCAAGTTTTGGTGGCTTTTACCATTGGGAGGTATAGTGATGAGGTGCTTTGTGATGTAGTTCCTATGCATGTTGGCCATATTTTGTTGGGGAGGCCATGGCAGTATGATAGGAGGGTGATTCATGATAGGTTTACAAACAGGTACAACTTTGTGAATGATGGAAAAACATTCAAGCTTGCTCCTTTAACCCCAAAACAGGTCTATGAGGACCAACTGAAGCTGAAAAGTGAGATTGAGCAAAAAAGAAAGAGTGAAAAAGAAAATAGAGAGGTGCTTGAGAATAAAGAAAAGAGAGTGGAGCCACGAGAGAAAAAAGAAAGAGGACTTGTAGAGAGAAAAGGGAAGGCAAAGATGAGTTTTTATGCAAAGGAGAGTGAGGTTAAAAGGGCCTTCTTAGCAGATCAGCCTATGATTTTTCTTGTTTACAAAGAATCTTATCTTAATCTTGATGAAACTAACCAATCTCTTCCTAGTTTGGCTCTTTCTTTGTTGCAGGAGTTTGATGATGTATTTCCGGAGGAGATGCCGAGTGGGTTGCCACCCATTAGAGGCATTGAGCACCAAATTGATTTCATACCTGGAGCAGTTATTCCAAACCGACCAGCCTATAAGAGTAATCCGGAGGAGACGAAGGAGCTTCAAAGGCAAGTTGAAGATTTGTTGAGCAAGGGGTACGTGAGGGAGAGCATGAGCCCATGTGCAGTACCAGTGCTACTAGTGCCAAAGAAGGATGGGATTTGGAGGATGTGCATTGATTGTAGAGCGGTCAACAATATTACGGTAAAGTACCGTCATCCCATTCCTAGATTAGATGATATGCTTGATGAATTGCATGGCTCATGTATTTTCAATAAAATAGATCTTAAAAGTGGATATCATCAAATTAGAATGAAAGAGGGAGATGAATGGAAAACTGCTTTTAAGACTAAACATGGACTTTATGAATGGTTGGTTATGCCATTTGGACTTACATTTGCGCCTAGTACTTTCATGAGATTAATGAACCATGTATTACGTGCGTTCATAGGCAAATTTGTAGTCGTGTACTTTGATGATATCTTAGTGTACAGCACGAACTTAGATGAACATATTGAGCATTTAAGATGTGTGTTAGATGTGTTGAGATGTGAAAAGTTGTATGCTAATTTTAAGAAATGTACCTTTTGCATGGAAAAAGTTGTTTTTCTTGGTTATGTTGTTAGTACAAAAGGTATTGAGGTGGATGAAGAAAAAGTAAAGGCTATCAAGGAGTGGCCAACGCCTAAAAGCATCACTGAGGTAAGAAGCTTTCATGGTTTAGCTAGCTTTTATAGGCGTTTTGTTAAGGATTTTAGCACCATTGCTGCACCACTCACTGAAATAATTAAAAAGAATGTTGGATTTCATTGGGGGAGTGATCAAGCAAATGCATTTGCTACTATCAAAGAAAGGTTATGTTCTACACTTGTGTTAGCATTACCTGACTTTAACAAAACTTTTGAGATTGAATGTGATGCCTCAGGAATAGGAATTGGAGCCGTTTTAATGCAGGATAGGCGGCCCATAGCCTTCTTTAGTGAGAAGCTAAGTGGGGCGGCCTTGAATTACCCCACTTATGACAAAGAACTTTATGCTCTTGTTCGCGCTCTAGAGACGTTGCAGCACTACCTTTGGCCTAAAGAATTTGTGATCCACACCGATCATGAATCATTAAAGCATCTCAAGAGTCAAGGTAAATTAAATAAGCGACATGCTAGATGGATTGAATACATTGAGACCTTTCCTTATGTCATCCGTTACAAGCAAGGTAAGGAGAACATTGTTGCTGATGCTTTATCATGAAGGTATGTACTTCTTACTTCTCTGAGTGCTAAAATGCTTGGGTTTGAATATGTGAAAGACATGTATGCCAATGACGCTGATTTTTCTGATGTGTATATAGCGTGTGATAAAGCGGCATTTGGTAAGTTTTACAAGCATGATGGTTATTTGTTTAAAGAAAGCAAATTGTGTGTGCCAAATTGTTCAATGCGTGAATTATTGGTACGTGAGGCACATGGTGGGGGATTAATGGGACATTTTGGTGTGAGGAAAACCTTAGAAATTTTACATGAACATTTCTTTTGGCCTAGGATGAGGAGAGACGTCACTCGAATATGTGATAGGTGCATTACATGTCGCAAGGCCAAATCTAAGGTTTTACCACACGGGTTGTATACACCCTTACCCGTTCCCAGTGAGCCATGGGTAGACATATCTATGGACTTTGTTTTGGGGTTGCCTAGGACAAAAAAAGGTAGTGATTCTATTTTTGTGATAGTGGACAGATTTAGTAAAATGGCACATTTCATTCCTTGCCATAAAACAGATGATGCTACCAACATAGTTGATTTGTTTTTTAAGGAAATAGTGCAACTCCATGGTGTCCCTAGGAGTATTGTTTCTGATAGGGATGTTAAATTCCTTAGCTACTTTTGGAAGGTTTTGTGGGGAAAAATAGGTACCAAACTTTTATTTTCCACTACTTGTCATCCACAGACTGACGAACAGACTGAAGTAGTCAACAGGACTTTAACTCAACTCTTACGCACTGTCATTCAAAAGAATTTGAAAACTTGGGAGGACTGTTTACCATTTATAGAGTTTGCATATAATAGGACTATGCATACTACTACTTCTTATTCTCCCTTTAAAATTGTTTATGGTTTTAATCCACTTACTTCTTTAGATTTGATGCCTTTACCTATTGATCACAGGAGTAGTTTGGATGGACACAGGAAGGCCGAATTGGTGAAGTCAATTCATGAGAGGGTACGACTTCAAATTGCGCAGAAGAATAAAAAGTTTGCTTCCCAAGCCAATAAAGGGCGAAGGCGTGTCATCTTTGAACCAGGCGATTGGGTTTGGGTTCACATGCGCAAAGAACAATTCCCAGCCTATAGAAGGACTAAATTGCATCCTCGCGGCGATGGACCTTTCCAAATCCTTGAGAAAATTAATGATAATGCTTATAAAGTGGATCTTCCCGGTGAGTATAATGTCTTTGCTACTTTCAATGTTTCTGATCTTTCTCCCTATGATGCAGGTGACGATTTGAGGTCGAATCCTTTTGAGGAGAGGGGGAATGATGGGCCCCATGGTAGGCCGAATCTTAAAGATCCCTTACAAGTTCCAGATGGGCCAATCACAAAGTCAAGGGCGAAGAAGATCAAGGCGGCAATGCAAGGATTGGTGCAATCCACTTGGGCCGAGTTTGCAAATTTATCGAGCAAGACTCCAACATTCAAGATGGGCTTGAAAGAAGAAGAACCAACTTTAATTCATGTGATACAAGCAACAGATGAGGGCGGCATAGCCTAGTGGCTTCTTGCAAACTCTTTATTTCACTAAGTATAGGCATGTGGGCTTATTTTTTATGTTTCTATGGTTGTAGGCCTTTAGGCCTATTTGTTTTATTAAGTGGACTTCTTTTATTAGCTATAGAAGTGTAGTTTAGGATATTTTGGGCTTGAAGATGTTCAGCCCATGTCTTTTAATTGATGTAAGCCTTAGTAGGGTTAGGGTTTCATGGAGAGGTTTTAAAAAGACTTGTAGCCGCATATGCTAGACAAGTTGATTGTGAATGAAGTTATGTTCTTCATAGAAAACTTTTTCAGTTTTCTCTACTTGTTCTTGATTGAACTAAGAACTTATCAAAGGCAAACCCTTTGTGGCGTTCTAACCAAATTTAGGTTCTTGAAACAAAATTTCAACGGGTCTAGATCTTCTTGACTTGATTTTTGGCTTTCTTGGGTAGGTTTCAATTTGATTGTGGGTTCAAAGGGGATTTCATCCTGCGGGTTCACATCACATCCTCTAAGAAACTGGTCTGCAAGATAACTGAGGAGATTCACCACTGAACCTCTGACTGATGAAAATCTGAGGGAATGCTACGGTAGGCTCTGCATGAGCTAGGGGAAAAAGCTCATCTTAATCCTGAGACCTTTGGAATTTGAACATCCAACTTCAACAACGGTCAGTTTTCCAAAGGATCCATCTGTCAGATATTGTGCTGGGAGCTGTTGGACAACATATTCCTGAAAAGATTTAAACAGAAATATTTCCAAAAATAACGTCACAAAGAAATATTAGATCCTGTTAGTCCCAAAAAGAAAGTGGTATTATGATAGCTGTCAATTGGATGCCCAGGAATTATAAAAACAAATATCGCAATCCAGATATATCAATATCAACCTAACACACAGACATAATAGGATTTTTATGCACACTATCTCAAGAAAATATCCCAACAAATATTCCAATATTCTAGAAGCACAAAAACTTAAAAGAATAACGGAAGACATAATAAAGATCATGGGATGAGAAGAGATATACAAAGTAAGCTAAATTCTCGGGAGAAATCCACGAGAAAAACACACATGCCATGATAAATCAATAAAAATGCAAAGATATGTGTATGGTAGAGAAAGAGACGCAAGTCTTAAACCTGTACAGATCCCGTCCGGACATGTCACTTAATCGTCCGGATGGCAACTGCTAGGTCAGCATATGGCAAGACTGATGGAGATCAAGGCACCGCTTTGAAAGATCTCGTTCAAGTACCAATTGGGCCGGTTACGAGAGCACGAGCAAAGAAGTTGAAGGATGTGCTCAACGGACTCATCCAAGAGTTATGGGCTCAGGCAAATTCGGGGAGGCCCATTGAGCATGATCCATGTGGGCAACAAAGAATTGTCACCTTGATTCAAGTTCTAGAAGGATCCGGTCAAGGCTAAGAACTGCTGAGATTGTTCGTTAATTTAGAAGGATCGGATTGCAAGACTTATTTTCTTTACCTACCTAAGATCTTTATTTATTTTCTTTCCTTGCTAGGAATTGATTTGGACTTTATTTTCTTTCCTTGCTAGGAATTGATTTGTTTACTTATTAGGATTAGAACTACTTTCTCCGCAAGTAATTTTCTTGTATAAATAGGTGTACCTACCATGTAATCGAGGAGACATTGATGATTCATAAAACTTGTGAGGTTTTATTCTCTTTGGTTCTTTGAAGAACTACTCGAACTTATCGGGATTTCCCGTGGCGTTCATCTCGACTTATCAAACGGAATTTCCACCACCGTTTGTGGCGTCTTCCTTATACTGAGGTTCTTGTTTGTCATAAACAACGGGTCGAGGTTTTTCCATTCGAATCTGTCCTTAGAACGGTCTTGGGTTCCTTTTCGTTGTTGGGTCTCGTTATTTTTGACGGGGTTCACATCAGAACGGTCTTGGGTTCCCTTTCGTTGTTGGGTCTCGTTATTCTTGACGGGGTTCACATCATTTGGTATCAGAGCTCAGTTTCTAGTTCAGGTTTGCATATCCCTTCACATCACTATTTTGAAATTTTATTTCATTATTCTTAAAAGCCAGTTGCTAATCATCAAAAAAAAAAAAAATCGTGTCAAAATTCAGATTTGTGATTTTCGCGAATCTTTGCTTTAATTTTTCAGATTTGAAATTTTCAGATTTGAATTCCATTCTTAATTGATTACGCGAATCTTTGCTTTAATTTTCAGATCAATAATTTCAAGATTTGGATTTTTCTTTCCATATCTGCAACTTCCATCTTTGAATTACATGTCGCTTTCAATTGTCCTTTGTATAGTTTCATGTGCTTGTTGAAATCTGATCAATCGTTTTTGGCAATTACAATTATTATTGCTGCTTGTGACTAAAAAAAAAAAAAAAGTTGCGGACAAAAAAAAAAAAAAAGTCCAAAAAAAAAAAAAAATTTCATTATTCTGTGCTTCCAAAATTCCAAACTGTCATATTCCTTCTATTTCTAATCTGAAAATTTCCATATTCCTTGTGTTCAAATCTGAAATTCCTTGAGTAGTTCTGGGTGAATTGTTGCTGGAAATTTTGAGTTGTTTGTTTAGTTTCAAAAGAACTAAGAGAGAATTATCGAGTGGAAAAAGGCAAGAGTGGTGAGAACATCAGAGGGTAAAAGCCATATTATTTTGAGTGAAACACGAGTGGAGAGTGATCCACCTTCTTGAGTGTAAACACGTACGGGAGTGATTCGTGAGGATCTTATTTCTTTCTAACCTTTGTTTTGCAGCAATCATGTCTCACGATAGTGGTAAGAGCATTGTCGAAGGTGTACAAAATTGGCCGATCCGAAAATGTTTATGGAGGCCATGATGAGTGAGATGAGGCGAGTGATGAAGATGGAGATGGAGCAGGTTTACGAACGGATAGATTAGATGGAGAATAGACGTGAGGAGCAACCACAAAACGGTCGTAATTTTCGTAGAAGGGAAAGAGTTCCACCGAGGGAGGAGGATGAAGAGCGTTATGGGTCTAGTTTTGATGAAGAAGAAGATCGGGGTTCCATTGTTAACAATAGGAGACCTGGAGGAAGATTTAGAGAAGCTAGGAATCGTGAAGATAACAACTTGGGTGGTATTAAGATGAAGATTCCGTCCTTTCAAGGTAGATCTGATCCTGAGGCATATCTTGAATGGGAGAAGAAGATGGAGTTCGTGTTTGATTGTCACAACTACTTCGAGACGAAGAAGGTAAAATTAGCTGTGATTGAATTTTCTGAATATGCTATTACTTGGTGGGATCAGCTTGTGATAAACAGGAGGCGGAATAGAGAACGCCCAATAGACACATGGGAGGAGATGAAAGTATTGATGAGAAAACGGTTCGTTCCAAGTTACTACTACCGAGAGTTGTACAAAAGGCTACAAGGTCATAGACAAGGGAGTCGAAGCGTAGAGGATTACTACAAGGAGATGGAGATTGCTATGATCCGCGCTAATGTAGAGGAAGATCGGGAGGCTACAATGGCTAGATTTTTACTTGGCTTAAACCGGGAGATCCATGATAAGGTGGAGATGCAACATTATGTGGAATTGGAAGATATGGTGCATATGGCTATCAAAGTGGAACAACAACTCAAGAGAGGGAGTGGGACACGTGCAGGCCATAACTCTAGTTCTACCTCTTGGAAATTGAGTCAAGCCAAGCCACTGGACAAGTCACAAACGCCCAAACCCGAGCCCAAGTCTGTGACCACCAGCCACGTTCCTCAAGGTAAAACCGAAGCCTCTACCTCTAGGAATCGTGATATTAAGTGTTTTAGATGTCAAGGCAGGGGCCACAAAGCAAGTCAATGTCCAAACAGGCAAGCCATGGTGTTGCAAGCCAATGGAGAAATTGTGACCGATAATAAAGATTCCGACACCGACAACATGCCGCCATTGGAGGATGTTTCCGATGAGGAGTATTTAGCCCTTGACGCATTGACATTGGTGGCGAGAAGAGCATTGAGCTTGCAAGCAAAAGGAGTTGATGAAATACAGCGGGAGAACATCTTTCACACAAGGTGCTACGTTAAAGACAAGGTATGTAGTGTGATTATTGATGGTGGTAGTTGTACTAATGTTGCAAGCACAATTATGGTGGAGAAATTGGGATTGCCCAAGATAAAACATCCTAGACCGTACAAGTTGCAATGGCTAAATGATAGTGGTGAGATAAGGGTGAACAAGCAAGTGTTAGTTGCATTTCGAATCGGTAAATATGAAGATGAAGTGTTGTGTGATGTAGTACCGATGCAGGCGGGACACTTATTGATAGGGCGTCCATCGCAATTCGATAGGCAAGTGAAGCATGATGGCTTTACGAATAAGTACTCTTTTGTACTTAATCAACGATCAATCACTCTTGTACCATTGACACCGCAGCAAGTATACGAGGATCAAGTGAGATTACAAAAGGAGAGTGATCAAAAGAAAGAGAGTGAGCAAAAGAAAAAGAGTGAAAAACAGGGAGAGGCCGACAAAAATGAGAGAGAGAAAGAAAATCAAAGTTCGGCCCTTGAGAGAAAATCAGAGAGAAAACAAAAGAATTTTTATGCAAAAGTGAGTGAGATCAAGCGGGCAATGTTTTCAAAACAGCCGATGATTGTACTTTTGTACAAAGAGGCACTTTTAAACAATAACGAACTTGACCCTGCTTTGCCTAGTTCTATTGTTTCTCTTTTGCAGGAGTACGAGGATGTCTTCCCCGAGGAAACACCACATGGGTTACCTCCAATCCGAGGGATTGAACATCAAATTGATTTAGTTCCCGGTGCAACCATCCCAAACAAACCAGCTTATAGGAGCAATCCCGAGGAGACAAAGGAGCTTCAACGGCAGGTAAGTGAATTGTTGGAGAAAGGGCACGTGAGGGAGAGCATGAGCCCATGTGCGGTTCCGGTCTTACTTGTACCTAAGAAGGATGGGACGTGGAGAATGTGCGTTGATTACCGAGCCATCAACAACATAACGGTAAAGTATCGTCATCCTATCCCACGCTTAGATGATATGTTAGATGAGCTGCATGGTTCTTGCATATTTTCTAAGATTGATTTAAAAAGTGGTTATCATCAAATTAGGATAAAAGAAGGAGATGAATGGAAAACTGCCTTTAAAACAAAATATGGTTTGTATGAATGGTTAGTTATGCCTTTTGGTTTGACTAATGCTCCGAGCACCTTTATGAGACTTATGAACCATGTTTTGCGTGCATTTATAGGCAGATTTGTTGTTGTCTATTTTGATGATATACTCATTTATAGCAAAAACATAGACGATCATGTAGTACATTTGAAATCCGTTTTAGATGTGCTAAGGAAAGAAAAGTTGTTTGCTAATTTAAAGAAGTGCACTTTTTACACCGATAAGCTTGTATTTTTGGGATTTGTTGTTAGTGCACAAGGTATACAGGTTGATGAAGAGAAGGTACGTGCAATCCAAGATTGGCCGAGCCCCACAAGTGTTGGTAATGTTCGTAGTTTTCATGGACTTGCTAGTTTCTACCGGCGATTCGTGAGAGACTTCAGTAGCTTAGCCGCACCGCTTACCGAAGTGATCAAGAAGAACGTTGGATTTCGGTGGGGAGAAGAACAAGAGAAAGCATTTCAATTATTCAAAGAGAAGCTGACTAACGCACCTTTGTTGTCTTTACCTAACTTTTCGAAAACGTTTGAAATTGAATGTGATGCTTCAGGTATTGGTATAGGTGCCGTTCTTATGCAAGAAGGACGACCAATTGCTTACTTCAGCGAGAAACTCAGTGGGGCAGCCTTAAACTACCCAACTTATGATAAGGAGTTGTATGCATTGGTTCGGGCTTTAGAGACGTGGCAACACTATCTATGGCCTAAGGAGTTCGTGATTCACACCGATCATGAGTCCTTGAAACACTTGAAGGGCCAACACAAGCTAAACAAAAGACATGCGCGATGGGTGGAGTTCATAGAGACGTTTCCATACGTCATTCGGTACAAGCAAGGTAAGGAGAATGTAGTCGCCGATGCACTTTCTCGCAGGTATGCCTTACTCTCCACACTTGATGCAAAATTGCTTGGTTTTGAACACATTAAAGAATTATATGCTAAAGACCACGAATTTTGTGAGGAATATCGAGCTTGTGAGAAAATCGCCTCTGGTAAGTTCTTTAGACTTGATGGATTCCTATTTCGAGAAAATAAGCTATGCGTGCCTAATTGTTCTATGAGGGAGTTATTAGTGCAGGAATCACATGGTGGGGGATTAATGGGACATTTTGGAGTTGCAAAGACTTTGGCTATTTTGCAGGAACACTTCTATTGGCCACACATGAAACGAGATGTCGAACGGATTTGTGGTAGATGTGTCACATGTAGGCAAGCTAAATCCAAAGTGCAGCCCAACGGTTTGTATACTCCTTTACCATTTCCTAGTGAGCCTTGGATTGATATTTCAATGGATTTTGTGTTAGGATTGCCTAGGACTAAACATGGAAGAGATTCAGTTTTTGTGGTCGTGGATAGATTTTCTAAAATGGCACATTTTATTCCATGTCACAAAACGGATGATGCTTCGCATGTTGCTGATTTGTTCTTTAGAGAGATTGTGAGATTACATGGCATGCCTAGGACAATTGTTTCGGATAGAGATGCTAAGTTCTTGAGCTATTTTTGGAAGACTTTGTGGTGTAAGCTAGGTACTAAGCTATTGTTTTCCACTACTTGTCATCCACAAACTGATGGTCAAACTGAAGTAGTAAATAGGACTTTGTCTACTCTATTAAGGGCAATCATTAGAAAGAACATCAAAACATGGGAAGAATGTTTACCACATGTTGAGTTTGCATATAATAGAGCTGTTCATTCTGCTACCAAATTTTCGCCATTTGAAATTGTGTATGGGTTTAATCCTTTAACTCCATTGGATTTGTCTCCTTTACCTTTGACGGAGCACATTAATTTAGATGGCAAAAAGAAAGCTGACTTTGTGAAGCAGATTCATGAGAAAGCAAGACTCAACATTGAACGAAGAATGGAACAATATGCCACACAACCCAACAAGGGACGTCGCAACCTGGTTTTTGAACCCGGAGATTGGGTTTGGCTGCATATGAGAAAAGAAAGATTCCCGGTGAAAAGACGTTCCAAATTGCTCCCACGAGGAGATGGCCCTTTTCAAGTCCTCGAGCGTATCAATGACAACGCTTACAAGCTAGATTTACCTGGTGAGTACAATGTCAGTACCACTTTTAATGTTACTAATTTGAGTCCTTTTGATGTAGGTGATGATTGAGGGCAAATCCTTTTCAAGAGGAGGGGAATGATGGAGATCAAGGCACCGCTTTGAAGGATCTCGTTCAAGTACCAATTGGGCCGGTTACGAGAGCACGAGCAAAGAAGTTCAAGGATGTGCTCAACGGACTCATCCAAGAGTTATGGGCTCAAGCAAATTCGGGGAGGCCCATTGAGCATGATCCACGTGGGCAACAAAGAATTGTCACCTTGATTCAAGTTCTAGAAGGATCCGGTCAAGGCTAAGAACTGCTGAGATTGTTCGTTAATTTAGAAGGATCGGATTGCAAGACTTATTTTCTTTAACTACCTAAGATCTTTTCTTATTTTCTTTCCTTGCTAGGAATTGATTTGGACTTTATTTTCTTTCGATAAGTCTTATGAATTGATTTGTTTACTTATTAGGATTAGAACTACTTTCTCCGCAAGTAATTTTCTTGTATAAATAGGTGTACCTACCATGTAATCGAGGAGACATTGATGATTCATAAGACTTGTGAGGTTTTATTCTCTTTGGTTCTTTGAAGAACTACTCGAACTTATCGGGATTTCCCGTGGCGTTCATCTTGACTTATCGAACGGAATTTCCACCAACGTTTGTGGCGTCTTCCTTATACCGAGGTTCTTGTTTGTCATAAACAACGGGTCGAGGTTTTTCCATTCGAATCTGTCCTTAGAACGGTCTTGGGTTCCCTTTCGTTGTTGGGTCTCGTTATTCTTGACGGGGTTCACATCAAAACGGTCTTGGGTTCCTTTTCGTTGTTGGGTCTCGTTATTCTTGACGGGGTTCACATCAAAGACTGCTCTCATCTGGACATAAGAATAGGTTCGTCTGAGCACTTCACACTGAAAATCTAAAACTTGAGGAAAATTTACAGAAAAAATATTTTTCCCAAAAGTTAGCTTCAGAACACGCATGTATAATCAACTGATAAAACAGTCAAATAGCATTGGAAAAATATGCAAAGATATAAATGAGAGTTAAGTATTCAATAAGCACAAACTTCCCTGCAGATATAAATTTTAAATAGATTACTCAATTCATGCAATGTGTGTGTATGTGTGTATGAAGACTTTTCCCAAAAGGTATGAATTTAACTGATATGACAAAAAGTCTAGATTTTCTAGACAAGAGAGAAAATCAATGAAAGATCAGTCAAAAGTCAAACCTTATTAATTACTAGGGCCTAGCCACCCTCATCTGATACATTCCCCCTAAGATGCAGCACCTAATTGTTTTACTTGTACAATGTAGGACAAGGTAAAATTTTACTTGCACCATGAAGGACAAGGTATATTTCAGCACAGAAGCAGTGAATGTAAGCATATAGCACATAAAACTGAAGAGTTACTGCTTGATTCTAGTGGTGTTGCAACCTAAGGAGAATGCCAGAATTTTTAGGTTCTAGGTTCAACTAGGATGTTGGTCAATTTGACCATCTTATCAAAAACATCTCTCTCGTTAGAATTTCTGGAAGCAAGAAGTCAGAGAGGAAAATGATGTACCTTAGGGGAGTCTTGGATAGTGTACATTTTCATCACATGAGGAAAGTAACTATCTATCATTAAGATGCAATAGGAAAACTTAGCAGATATCATGCATAAACTCTCAATCATATATAAGCATATTTAATCAAAACACAATGAACTGAGATATCATGCAAAAACACATGCAATATCTGAAAAGCTATCAAAAGAAAAATAAAATAAAATTCAGCATCTTCTGCCAATTTTTTTTTTTTTTTTTTTTTTTTGTTGAAAAAAAAATGAGACATAAAAACAACAAGAACATGCTTATGGAAAATGAAATAACATTTAGTCCCAGCATGTAAGGTAAAACCAAACCTATCCTCATGGAGAGAGAGATTTAGAAATACCATAACAGAAAAAGCAGCCGCCCGACGTGCTTTTAACTGTAATTCCCAAATAAATATCTGCAAAAGTTTCTCAAGATAACAAGAGAAAATATAGGGGATAAAATAAACGGTTCCTCAAACAAAATGCAAGGCATGAATAAGATATGACATGATAAACAATGCAATGCAAACATACCTGACATGCACTAGGATTTAGGAACCAAAATCCTATGCATGGTAAGACTTCACCTTTACAAGGTGAGCCCATTCTCCTTCAAGGGGTGAATGGTCACATCATTCTTGACCCATACCTGCTTGACCCATGGCGGTGGCTTGCAGGTCTTGCCCATGTTGTCCATTCTCCTTAGCATACCTTGTATTATGCTCAGCAATCCTTCATAGCCATGGCTGCCATTGGGCTTCTGCAGCTTTCTCTTGTAGCTCCTTGATTTGTTCTTCTTTGGTTTGCCACTCTGATTGGTAGGAACAAACTTCTGCTAATGCCATGGAGCCTGAAGTGCCGTAGGAGGTAGAGTGCCTGATGTAGCTCTTGTTGGCAACTCCCTTTGAACCATCAACTTCTAAGCCAGGAGCTGTGGACATTTGGGTCGGATGTGACCAATGATGCTGCAGTGATGACAGGTGGGCAAGCTTCTTTTGTTTGAATGCTTCTTGACTTTTAATGCAGAAATATGGTTAGCATTCTTACACCCAATATTGCCCTTACCTTTTATACGTCTCCTATGAAGAGGGACATATTTGGATGAGGAAGAATCTTCAACTTTACCTTTCCCCAAGGCTTGTGGGATTTCAATAAATAACAATTTGGCATAATATGACCAGTTTTCCCATAATTATGACAAGTAGGAACAAAATTACCTCGTGTTGCTGATTCCTTGAACTTTGGCATCACATGATTAGTTAAGCAAGAATTTTCAAAACAAGCTGCATCTACTATCACATGCTTAATATCAACAGAATCTAATTCAAAATCAGAAGCATGTGAAGTAGAAGTACTTAAATCAGCAGTCAAATCAGGCTTGTTAGAAATATCTGAGTATTCACACAGCATGCCCTTCAAATTATCACTAGAGAATTTTTTTCAATTTATTCTCAAGTTCATTAATAGTATTCAGCAACATGGTGTTCTCAGATTTCAAAGAGTCAATCAAAGCATGTGATTCAGACAATTATACGATCAATGACTCTTTTTCTTGCTTCACCTTTTTGAGCACTTTTGTAGAAACCATTTTTCCAATTTCGCAAAAACATTGGAGAGCTCAATATCATAATTTTCTTCAGATAACTGAGAGAAATCCATGATAAAAGGTATAATAAAAAAATTAGAAGTCACAAGAGATGAGGATCACACTCTCAGGAAATAAATCCTTAACAGAGTGTACCTGCTCTGATACCAATTGAAAAATAGAATTGACTTATAATTTTAACAAGTGTGTTTGAACAGTGTGCAATAAAATATTAAATGCAGAATTTAAAGGAGACAAATATTTTGTTTACGAAGTGGAAACTCAATTAAGAGAAAAACCACTCCGGGGCAGCCAAACCCAGGATATCCACTATTCAGAAGACAAAGCTAGTTACAAGATAGTAGCACTCACATACCCCTGATGTAGTGGACGTACCTTGCACTCTAACGTGTAGCCTAACACGAACGCCTCCCAACCAGGTCTCCTACCTGAAGGGGTCTTCAATGGAATCCTTTACCTTAGGGCCAACCCCTAAGATAGACTTCAAGTTAAGCGCATCAACAGCACACACAGCAACGGCTTCAGAGAGATCAACTCAGCTCAATAACCTCACAAAGTAACTCTCTAAGCACTACTGGAATTCAATACCGAATTTTTGTTGTTCTCAAGCCTAGGGGCCTCTATTTATAGGCTAACAATTCAAATGAGCGTTTGGCTTGATAAAACTGGGTGCCATCCGAACGGTGGTCATAGGCCGTCCGGACGGACAACTACGCGATCGAAATTCTGAAAATTTCGCTGAAAATCTTTTCTGTTTGAGAGCCGCGTCCGGGTGGTCGCACGTCTGCTGCAAGTAATTTCCAAATAGAGGCTCCACCCATCCGGACCAGGAGGATGGGCGTCCAGACAGTCAATTTGATGTACACAATTTCCATATCTGATGCACGCGTGCCCGGACCATGCTGATTGTCGTCCGGACGTCGGGATTTAAATTGCGATACTTGCCTTATGGATGAGCGCGTCTGGACAGGAATCCACGTCGTCCGGACGATTGCAGCAATCTTCCCATAACTGTGTCTTGAGGCAAAAAACCTAATGCTTGTCAAACACTAAATGGCGTCTGGACGGTATTGCCAAGTCGTCCAGACGGATGCGCTTGAACGCTGGATTCTTCTCGAACTCTGAATAGTGTCCGGACGATTTGCCATTACGTCTGGACGGATGCAACCTTGAACTGTTCGAAGCTTCTAGACATTGATGGGTGTCCGGACGGAATACCACGTCATCCGAATGGATGTTGCTGACTAATGACAGTTCGGACGGAATACCACGTCGTCCGGATGGCTGACAGGGAACCAGAATAATCTTCCTTGAAAACTTCACAGAATCTTCTTGAAGAATATAGCTGAGGAGTAAACTCTGGACAAAGCTGCCCTGTGAAAGCAGCAACATTACATAGAAGTGATTTTGTCCAACAGAATGCAGCCAACACAAAAACTAATAGATAGAAATTTTAAATAGATTACTCAACTCATGCTATGCGTGTGTGTGCGTGTGAAAGCTTTATCAATAAGGAATGGTGTTTGCTGATATGATTTAAAGCTACTAAATTTTCTAAAAGAGAGAAAAATTCAAAGATGGATCAGTCAAAAGTCAAACCTTATTTTACGAGGGCTTAGCCACCCTCATCTAATATACTCCCCATAAGATGCAGTACTTTTCTTTTACTTAGTCCTTTAGTGACCATCTATTTCCGCAATGATTTGATGAAAAACTGTTTCTATAGGGCCAAGTTTTAAGAAGAGATTAACAGCACAATCAGCAGTGGATCTTTTGAATCTAGATTTTTTGATTTTTAATGCTTTATTTATTGCTTGTTCTGCAACCTAGAGAGAATGCTAAAATTTATGGGTTCTAGGTTCAACAAGCGAGTTGGTCAATTTGACCATCTTAGCAAAACAAAATCTCTCTCATCATAATTTTCAGAAGCTAACAATTTTTTATCATATGAGAAAAGTAACTATCTAGCATTAAGATGCAATATGAAAACTTAGCAGATATCAGGTATAAACTCTCAATCATATATAAGTATATTCAATCACTGCACAATGAACTGAGATATCAAGCAAAAATACATGCAATATCTAAAAAGCTATCAAAAGAAAAAATAAAATTCTGCATCTTCTCCCCTAATTTTTTTTTTTTGGTGGAAAAAAAAAAGATAGAAAAACAACAAAGACATGCTATGAGGAAAAGAAAAAAAAAAAATCTAGCCCTAGCATGTGAGGTAAAATCAAAAATTTCCTCAAGGAGAGGTTCAAAAATACCAAGACAGAAAAGCAGCGGCCCGATGCAAGGCATGAATACGATATGACATGATTTTACAATGCAACGCAAACATACCTGACATGCACTATGATTTAGGAACTAAAATCCTAGGCATGGTAAGACCTCACCAACTAGGTGAGTCCACTCCCCTCAAGGGGTGAATGACTTCATCCTTTTTGACCCATACCTGCCTTACCCATGGTGGTTGCTGACAAGCCATCATTTGGTTATCCATCCATCTTAGCAAGCTCCGCATCAAAATAGGCAACCCTTTATAAGATTGGTCGCTTTCGGTTTTCTGTGGCTTCTTCTTGTAGTGCCTTGATTTGTTCTTCCTGGGTTTGCCATTCTAATTGGCATGAACAAATTGATGTTGTTGCCGCTGATACTGAGGAGCCTGATGCACTTTTGGAGGTCTAGTACCGGGTGTAGCTATCCTTGATGGCTCCTTCTTGACCTTCAATCTTTGAGCATGGAGGAGTCGACACTTGGGTCAGATGGGACCACTTAAGCCACAATGGTGGCATATAGGAGGCTCTCTCTTGGTAGGAGGCATCTGAGTGGGCTCTGCAACAGCGGGAACATCTCCACCAATGACGGCCTTTCCCTTATCCATACAGGCGGGTGGAGGCTCAGGGATTGTGGGCTTGACAAACATAGTCTTGGAAGTAGAGGGGATATCAGAAGTAGAGGCTACATACTCGAGTCCTGTTTCATCTGTTGGGCTCTTCTGGACTGATACCTGGTCAGTTTCTCATCAGTAAGCCTCTCTATCTGTAACTGCACCTCCAACAGCTTTTCCTCTAAATCAGTGATCTTCATCAACATTGTGCTTCTTTCTGTCCTCAGACTATTAAGCTCTTGCAACGTGCTGTTGGCGCGTCTCCCTCAACTTCAAGAACTTTACATAAAGGACTTTTGAAAATTAAATGACTTCTAATTTAACCATATGTGTGTGCAACGTGTAACGAAATAATGTAAATGTGGAATTTGAAGAACACAACTATTTTATTAACGAAGTGGAAACTCAATTAAGAGAAAAACCACTCCGGAGCAGCCAAATCCAGGAAATCCACTATCAGAAGACAAAGCTAGTACATAGACAATAACACTCATACTCGATCCAGCAATCGTATCTAGCACTCTGACATGTAACTCAACGAGAATGCCTCCCAACCAAGTCTCCTACTTAAGGGGTCTTCTATGGATTCATTTACCTTAGGGCTCCTCCCTAAGATAGACTTCAATGATGAGCACAATAACAACACAACGACAATGGCTTGAGAGCTAGTGGATCTTCACAATTTCTCCATAAAATATACTCTCTAAGCTATGAAGAATTCAATATCGAATTCTATAAATAATACATGCCTAGAGGCCTCTATTTATAGGCTATAGAAGATCTAAATCGACACTGATTCGGTTTTCTCTAGGCGGGGTCTATCCGCAAGCTGAGGCCTCCAGATGGACAACTGTGCAACCGGCTTTGCATAACGCGCTGGATCGGGCCGCGTCTAGATGATGTTGCCTTAGCATCCGGACGATTGCACTTTTACTACACGTAATAACTATAATAAGGACCATGTCCTGACTGTGTTGCTTTGACGTCCGAATAGTTAGAAGTCTTCTCCATGTCTTACCTTTTCAAGGATAGCGTCCGGGCGGTGTTGCCCTATCTTCTAGACGGATGTAGCTGTCTGCCTATATTTGTGTCTGTGAAGGAAATCTGATTTCTTGTCGAACTCTGATGAGCGTCCGGGCATGTTGTTGCAATGTTCGGCCGAATGCAAACTTGAACTGTACGAATCTTCTAGACATTGATGGGCGTCCGGATGCATGTCTTGGCCGTTCAGACGAAAGCTTGGGATCCGACTACTTTGACTTGGAATCTGCACAGAATCTTCTTTAAGCATCTTGAAACACTTTTCTGCAATGAAGACTTTGAAATAAACGGCATCCATGATTATGTAGCAAGATTACACAAAAGTGATTTTCTCAAACAGAATGCAGCCAATTACAAACTAACAAATTCCCCTTTTGGCCATTCTGGGACAAAAATCGCTCGACTAGTTTAAAAATACATTTCCGGTTCAAAAACAAAAAATACTCCCCCTTTTTTGCTCAAAAGGAAAAAGGGTAAAATATAGTATAGAAAACACAGGTAAAAAATTACTCACCCATAATGTCTCAACAGGATAAGGGTAAACAGAGTAAATATGTGACGACCCATTTTTTTTTTTTATACAGATATATAACATACAAAATAGATGAGTCATCACAATGGTACGGCTACTTGTCGCTCAGCCAACATAATGTACACGTTCCATAACATGTACTTGATATTCAAAGTTACATCTAACAACGGAATGTAATAATCAGTGTGCGGTGGAACACATATCATAAGCGGAAATACATCTAATACATAATAGTTAATTACAACATGAGTCATTGATGTGAACCCCGTCAATAATAATGAGACCCAACAACGAAAGGGAACCCAAGATCGTTCTATGGAAAAATTCGAATGGAAGACCTCGACTCGTTGTTTATGACAAACAAGAACCTCGGTATAAGGAAGACGCCACAAACGGTGGTGGAAACTCCGTTTGATAAGTCGAGATGAACGCCACGGGAAATCCCGATAAGTTCACGTAGTTCTTCAAAGAACCAAAGAGAATAAACCTCACAAGTTTTATGAATAATCAATGTTTGCCTTTTCTATTGCTTACGCACCTATTTAAAGGGCGGAACATTACAAGAGAAAAAAAACCCTAACATAGAAAACCTAATTAAAGTCGAAAATGGATAAGGAAAGAAATCCATACCTTCCTAAAACACACAAGACATATAAGGCAATAAAGGCTGGACGCCCACCCTCCTAATCAAAGCTAAAATAAATCCCTACTTGCCTAAAAAAAAAAAAAAAAGAGATGGAATAGGAAAGAAGAGCTGGACGCCTAGAGTCATATAGAAGGAAACAAAAGACAACAAAAAAGGAAAGAAAGTGGCGCCTAGAATAGCCATGCAATCCAATCCTTCTAGAATAGACCCAAAATATTTCTTGCCAATTCTTAGCCTTGACCGGATCTTTCTAGAACTTGAATCAAGGTAACGATTCTTTGTTGCCCACGTGGATCATGCTCAATGGGCCTCCACGAATTTGCTTGAGCCCATAGCTCTTGGATGAGTCCGTTGAGTACATCCTTGAACTTCTTTGCTCGTGCTCTCGTAACCGGCTTAATTGGTACTTGAACGAGATCCTTTGAAGCAGTGCATTGATCTCCATCATTCCCCTCCTCTTGAAAAGGATTTGCCCTCAAATCATCACCTACATCAAAAGGACTCAAATCAGTAACATTAAAAGAGGCCCTTACATTGTACTCACCAGGTAAATCTAGCTTGTAAGCGTTGTCATTGATACGCTCGAGGACTTGGAAAGGACCATCTCCTCTTGGGAGCAATTTGCAACGTCTTTTCGCCAGGAATCTTTCTTTTCTCATATGCAGTCAAACCCAATCTCCGGGTTCAAAAACCAGGTTGCGACGTCCCTTGTTGGCTTGTGTGGCATATTGTTCCGTTCTTCGCTCAATGTTGAGTCTTGCTTTCTCATGAATTTGCTTCACAAAGTCAGCTTTCTTTTTGCCATCTAAATTAACATGCTCCGTCAAAGGTAAATGAAATAAATCCAATGGAGTTAAAGGATTAAACCCATACACAATTTCAAATGGCGAAAATTTGGTAGCAGAATGAACAGCTCTATTATATGCAAACTCAACATGTGGTAAACATTCTTCCCATGTTTTGATATTCTTTCTAATGATTGCCCTCAATAGAGTAGACAAAGTCCTATTTACTACTTCAGTTTGACCATCAGTTTGTGGATGACAAGTAGTGGAAAACAATAGCTTAGTACCTAGCTTACACCACAAGAACTTAGCATCTCTATCCGAAACAATTGTCCTAGGCATGCCATGTAATCTCACAATCTCTCTAAAGAACAAATCAGCAACATGCGAAGCGTCATCCGTTTTGTGACATGGAATAAAATGTGCCATTTTAGAAAACCTATCCACGACCACAAAAATTGAATCTCTTCCACGTTTAGTCCTAGGCAATCCTAACACAAAATCCATTGAAATATCAATCCAAGGCTCACTAGGAATTGGTAAAGGCGTATACAAACCGTTGGACTGCACTTTGGATTTAGCTTGCCTACATGTGACACATCTACCACAAATCCGTTCGACATCTCGTTTCATGTGAGGCCAATAGAAGTGTTCCTGCAAAATAGCTAAAGTCTTTGCAACTCCAAAATGTCCCATTAATCCCCCACCATGTGATTCCTGCACTAATAACTCCCTCATAGAACAGTTAGTTACGCATAGCTTATTCTCTCGAAATAGGAATCCATCAAGCCTAAAGAACTTACCAGAGGCGATTTCCTCACAAGCTCTATATTCCTCACAAAATTTGTGGTCTTCAGCATATAATTCTTTAATGTGTTCAAAACCAAGCAATTTTGCATCAACTGTGGAGAGTAAGGCATACCTGCGAGAAAGTGCATCGGCGACTACATTCTCCTTACCTTGCTTGTACCGAATGACGTATGGAAACGTCTCTATGAACTCCACCCATCGCGTATGCCTTTTGTTTAGCTTGTGTTGGCCCTTCAAGTGTTTTAAGGACTCATGATCGGTGTGAATCACGAACTCCTTAGGCCATAGATAGTGCTGCCACGTCTCTAAAGCTCGAACCAATGCATACAACTCCTTGTCATAAGTTGGGTAGTTTAAGGCTGCCCTGCTCATTTTCTCGCTGAAGTAAGCAATTGGTCGTCCTTCTTGCATAAGAACGGCGCCTATACCAATACCTGAAGCATCACATTCAATTTCAAACGTTTAAGAAAAGTTAGGTAAAGACAACAAAGGTGCGTTAGTCAGCTTCTCTTTGATTAATTGAAATGCTTTCTCTTGTTCTTCTCCCCACCGAAATCCAATGTTCTTCTTTATGTTTTTGCTATAAATGAGTATATCATCAAAATAGACAACAACAAATCTGCCTATAAATGCACGCAAAACGTGGTTCATAAGTCTCATAAATAGACAACAACAAATCTGCTTATCTTTACCTTCCTAAAACACACAAGACATATAAGACAATAAAGGCTGGACGCCCCCCTCCTAATCAAAGCTAAAATAAATCTCTACTTGCCTAAAAAAAAAAAAAGAGCTGGAATAGGAAAGAAGAGCTGGACGCCTAGAGTCATATAGAAGGAAACAAAAGACAACATAAAAGGAAAGAAAGTGGCGCCTAGAATAGCCATGCAATCCGATCCTTCTAGAATAGACCCAAAATATTTTTTGCCAATTCTTAGCCTTGACCGGATCCTTCTAGAACTTGAATCAAGGTGACGATTCTTTGTTGCTCACGTGGATCATGCTCAATGTGCCTCCACGAATTTGCTTGAGCCCATAACTCTTGGATGAGTCTGTTGAGTACGTCCTTGAACTTCTTTGCTCGTGCTCTCGTAACCGGCCCAATTGGTACTTGAACGAGATCCTTTGAAGTGGTGCCTTGATCTCCATCAGTCATTTACAAGTCTATCTATTTGAGGCTTATAAAACACATTACACTGACTATATACTAAAATACAGACTCAACAAATACATATTCCACGTATGACACGATCCATAAATAAAATACCCAAATGCGGACTACCCATGAGTCCGTGACTTATGACTGTCACGATGTGCTCCAATCATAACATCCCATACGTTAGGTGGAAGAGTCATTTTCTATAGCATAAATAAATACACTAAGACCCCAGAGGTATACTACTATTCACTGAGTTTTCGTAAAGAACCAATTTTTCTTTTATAGTCATGCATACACTATAATAGCTACTAGTTTTATAAACTTTTGTTTGAAAAACCCCCATTGCTGATACAGCAAACACCGACTAATAGAAAACATTTTAAGCATACTATGCAGCTAGGACTTATACGTAGAGGCTCCATTGTTGGAAACCACTACATACATCCTCACCTACTATATTACTTTTAATTAAGTGAGACTTAGAAAATAATGGTATTTAAATCATGCAACCATCTAATAGAAATATACATAAGTTCTTTCCCATTGAGACTCTTATGCATACTAATACGTCTAGTATAAAACTACTATATATCATAACGTGAAAACAATTCAATTATCATAAAACAAATGCTATGCATGCTTGTCATTCATCGTGCTTGTTTCTGTTTGCCAAGAGAATTGAACCCCGGTCTTATTCGTTTGCCAAGGGAATTGAACCCCAGTCTAGTTCGTGTGCCAAGGGAATTTAACCCCGGTCTTGTTTGTTTCATGCTCAATGCTCATGTTTAAATACTATACATTTAATTTCATGATCATGCCTTTAACACATGCTTTCTTTATAAAACATAAATAGTCCAACATACCATTTCTTAGACAATTTGCATAACTTAAATCTCCAACTTTTACTCAATCTAAAATCACATATCATATTCATACTTCAAAACATCATCATAATTTCAATATACTCAAAAGTACTCAAATCATCCGAAACAGATCATAATCAACATAAAGTTAGTTTAGTTTTGTAAAACAATATATATTTTGCAATTCATCATATACGAAAATAATACTTCTCAGTTAGTAGAATACCTACATTGGCTACGCGGATATTAAGCACTAGGTCTCCTAGACACTACCTTGTAATGCGTCACTGTGAAAATACACATTGCACATTATTTGACGTTTCTAACATTAGACTGACATTTAGCTCTTAAATTGCTCAAGAGCTACCCTTGGAAAACCCATAATATTTTAAGGGTCACAATTACACACCCATAAATCTAGACACTACCTAAACTCAATTAACACTAACCCAAAGTATTTACTTGGGGTTAGACATTAAAATCACCATCTAAAATAATTACCTATAACATCAAATATTAATCCCAAATTCTATTCACTAATCTATAAATTATTTTCACTAATATTTTCTCAATATTATTAACCCTAAAATTATTTTCATTAATCTTTTACAATAATTATTAACTTATTAACATAATTCATTAACACATTTAAAATAACATTAACGCATAAGAAAGTCTTAGGGTTAACCTCGCAAATACTATTTAAACTAGATACTCATAATTATTTATTTTTACTAACATTAGAATATAACCCATAAATACTCGTTTTTACAAAACCCATAACTAATTTGGGATTAATCATCACTATAACTACAATTAATCCACAAATTAACAATCTAGGTTTTAAACACTTAAAAACCCTAAATTAATTTAACCTATCAAATTAGTGTTTCCAAACTTAAACCCATAATTTATTTTACTAACCCATAACATAATATTGATATTTAAACACTAACAACACTAACCCATAAGGTTTACTTAGGATTAGGCACAAGAAATCGTAATAAAAATACATAACCCAAAAGTTAGGGTTTGAGGAAAACTCACTAAAATTTTACCAAACCAAAACCTATGTTTGGATAGCTTCAAGTAAGTTCCAAGTAACCCATTACCTAAAGAAAACACTAGATTAAACTCACATTCCAAGATTTAACCAAAAATACCAAAAATATGAGTTTATGGATTTACCTCAAAGCGATCGGTAAAAACGTAGATTGGGCTTCGTAGATCACGTTACCGAAGTCGGATTTGAGATTGAACGGTTAGATCTTCGTGGATCATGGGTTTTATTTGAAAAACAAAGAGGACAAGAGAGAGGGAGTGTCTCTTTTTTATTTATTATTATTATTTCTTTCTGTCCGAGACAAGGCGCCCAACACCTTATCATTACATTTTTATTAATTTTTTTTTTCTTTGGGAAGGTCCAGATGGCCCTTCCTTTCATTTTTTTTTTCTTCATGTGAAGGGCCAGGCGGCCCTTCACCTTTTTGACGAATGTGGGGTGCAGGTGTGCGCTCTGCGCCCCACACTTTTTTATTTTATTTTATATATATATATATTTTCTAATTCTTTTATTTTATTTTATTTCTATTTACTTATTATTTTCTAATCCTTTTCTGATTCTTTTTCTTTTCTTTGGACTTTAACAATATTCTCTTGCATTTTATTTTCTTGGCTACCATTTACAAGTCCATAGGATAAAAATAAAACACTTTGTTTTATTTTACCACACTAAATAAACTTATTTTTATTTAATCCTGATAAGCTCATTTTATAAACTTTGGTCTTTTAAAAATATTCTCTTGCATTTTAAATACACCTAATTAAGTTTAATCAATTATTTACTCAAATTTATACTTTAATTATTAAATAATTATCCAGAGTAATAAAGTTTTACAATTATCCAAAACAGGAAAATAAAATTGTCTAAAACTTGACTTCGTAAGAGTCTGATTGCCAAGGAGGTCCTGCATCTTCATCTTGGACTCTGCAGAGATGTCTAACTCAGACTAAAGAATAATTTTTGTGACCAAGCATGCAAAAGGAAGCCCTGTAGCATGTTCATCTATGGACTCTAGCATAATGTTGAGGATGCACTTGCACAAGCTAAAAGGCAATCTTTGCGAGCCCTCTTCAGAATAAGCTCACTCCTACAAACAGTGGGCCATAGATTGTGCTAAACAATCTTTGCGAGTAGGCGGTGCGGTGGAGAAAAGGCACTGATTTTGATGTGAGCATGTTCTCACTCCTCGCCCTAAGGATGAGAATGAAAGAAATCCCTGGGCTAATCCAAAGTAGGAGGCTCCAAAACCTCATTGGAGGGATTTGTTGAAATGGGAAGCACAAGTACACCAATAAACTTGCTGATGACCTGTGGATTAACATAAAAAAATGCCCCTGAATAGTAGAACAAAGAATAATGCTACTGTCCTCATCCTGCACCACCCAATTGTAGAGATAGCCCCAATGATATGTCTGGATAATGTCAGCAATAATGTCTAGAGGAGAGCCACCACGATCTCTGTACAGACCACATTCCTCTCTGGGATAGCTTGCCTATTCTCAATTCTGGCTTGTTAGCAGCTAAGCCTGCTTTTGTCCTTTGACGGACTCTGCGCTTAGTACTGCTAGCAGACATGGTTCTGCAAAAATATAACCCAAAAGGCTGCCAAAAATAATCCCAATGAAATTTTATTAGTCCCTAAATTTTTTTTTGGCATTATAAAGAAAGTAATTTGGACTTTCCAAAAAAAAAAAAAACATAATAAATATCCCAACACAGTCCAAATAAATGACAAAACAATATCTCAATCTCAGCAGCAGAGAAAATAATCAAATTTATGCAATATTCATCTCAAATATATTCCAAAATATATCTTTAAAATCTAACAGTTAAAAAGAACTGAAAAGAATGGACAAGATAGAGCAAAATACCTGGAATGGAGAGAAAAAGTACAAAGTAACAAAATAGGATGAAAACTTGATGTGAACCCCGTCAAGAATAACGAGACCCAACAACGAAAGGGAACCCAAGATCGTTCTATGGACAGATTCGAATGGAAGACCTCGACCCATTGTTTATGACAAACAAGAACCTCGGTATAAGGAAGACGCCACAAACGGTGGTGGAAACTCTGTTTGATAAGTCGAGATGAACGCCACGGGAAATCCCGATAAGTTCGCGTAGTTCTTCAAAGAACCAAAGAGAATAAACCTCACAAGTTTTATGAATAATCAATGTCTCCGTTTTCCATTGCTTATGCACCTATTTAAAGGGCTGAATATTACAATAGAAAAAAAGAAAGAAAAAAAAAAAAAAAAAAAAAAAAAAAAAAAAAAAAAAACCCTAAAATAGAAAACCTAATTAAAGCCGAAAATGGGTAAGGAAAGAAATCCTTACCTTCCTAAAACACACAAGACATATAAGGCAATAAAGGCTGGACGCCCACCCTCCTAATCAAAGCTAAAATAAATCCCTACTTGCCTAAAAAAAAAAAAAAAAAAAAGAGCTGGAATAGGAAAGAAGAGCTGGACGCCTAGAGTCATATAGAAGGAAACAAAAGACAGCATAAAAGGAAAGAAAGTGGCGCCTAGAATAGCCATGCAATCCGATCCTTCTAGAATAGACCCAAAATATTTCTTGCCAATTCTTAGCCTTGACCGGATCCTTCTAGAACTTGAATCAAACGGACTCATCAAGAGTTATGGGCTCAAGCAAATTCGTGGAGGCCCATTGAGCATGATCCACGTGGGCAACAAAGAATCGTCACCTTGATTCAAGTTCTAGAAGGATCCGGTCAAGGCTAAGAATTGGCAAGAAATATTTTGGGTCTATTCTAGAAGGATCGGATTGCATGGCTATTCTAGGCGCCACTTTCTTTCCTTTTATGTTGTCTTCTTTCCTATTCCAGCTCTTTTTTTAGGCAAGTAGGGATTTATTTTTGCTTTGATCAGGATGGTGGGCGTCCAGCCTTTATTGCCTTATATGTCTTGTGTGTTTTAGAAATGTAAGGATTTCTTTCCTTACCCATTTTCGGCTTTAATTAGATTTTCTATGTTAGGGTTTTTTTTTTCTCTTGTATTGTTCAGCCCTTTAAATAGGTGCATAAGCAATGGAAAAGGCAGACACTGATTATTAATAAAACTTGTGAGGTTTATTCTCTTTAGTTCTTTGAAGAACTACGCGAACTTATCGGGATTTCCCGTGGCGTTCATCTCAACTTATCAAACGGCGTTTCCACCACCGTTTGTGGCGTAATCCTTATACTGAGGTTCTTGTTTGTCATAAACAACGGGTCGAGGTCTTCCATTCGAATCTGTCCGTAGAACGATCTTGGGTTCCCTTTCATTGTTGGGTCTCGTTATTCTTGACGGGGTTCACATCATTTGGTATCAGAGCACGGTTTCTAGTTCCGGTTTGTGGCCTTTAACATCTTTCATTCATTTGTTTCTTCTTTAGCCGTCTACATCATTTATCTCTTCTTAGCCGAATTTCCTTTACCCTATCTGTTCAATCTTTGTTTGTCACCATTGGTTTGCAACACCATGACTTGCTTGTTTGGGCATTGACTTGCCATGTGGCCCCTGCTTTGACATCTAAAACATTTAATATCACGATTCCTAGAGGTAGAGGCTTCGGTTTTACCTTGAGGAACATGGCTGGTGGTCGCGGACTTGGGCTCGGGTTTGGGCGTTTGTGACTTGTCCAGCGGCTTGGCATGACTCAATTTCCATATCTTCCAATTCCACATAATGCTGCATCTCTACCTTATCATGGATCTCCCGGTTTAAGCCAAGTAAAAATCTAGCCATTGTAGCCTCCCGATCCTCCTCTACATTAGCGCGGACCATAGCAATCTCCATCTCCTTGTAGTAATCCTCTACGCTTCGACTCCCTTGTAACCTTGTAGCTTTTTGTACAACTCTCGGTAGTAGTAACTTGGAACGAACTGCTTTCTCATCATTACTATTATCTCCTCCCATGTGTCTATTGGGCGTTCTCTATTCCGCCTCCTGTTTATCTCAAGCTGATCCCACCAAGTAATAGCATATTCAGAAAATTCAATCACGGCTAATTTTACCTTCTTTGTCTCGGAGTAGTCGTGGCAATCAAACACGAACTTCATCTTCTTCTCCCACTCAAGATATGTCTCAGGATCAGATCTATCTTGAAAGGACGGAATCTTCATCTTAATACCACCCAAGTTGTTATCTTTGCGATTCCTAGCTTCTCTAAACTTCCTCCAGGTCTCCTATTGTTAACAATGGAATCCCGATTTTCTTCTTCATCAAAACCAAACCCATAACGCTCTTCATCCTCCTCCCTCGGTGGAACTCTTTCCCTTCTACGCAAATTACGACCTTTTTGTGGTTGCTCCTCACGTCTATTCTCCATCTGATCTATCCGTTCGTGAACCTGCTCCATCTCCATCTTCATCACACGCCTCATCTCACTCATCATGGCCTCCATAAACACTTTCGGATCAGCCAATTTTGTATCATCTTCGGCAATGCTCTTACCACTATCGTGAGACATGATTGCTGCAAAACAAAGGTTAAAAAAAAAAGAACCTCACGAATCACTCCCTTACGTGTTTACACCCAAGAGACAAAATGGGTAGGGCCATGAGATATTTTTAACTTGACATCAATCACCCACATTCATTTCCTTTGATTTCTTTCAACATTCAAAGAAGAAACACGTGGGTAGGGCGGCCATGTGCATCCTTTACTTTTTTTGCTTTTTCATTAGCTTGCGCCATTCCTATATATATGTTATTGGGTGTAAAAAGCTAAAGACACCTGCTCCATCTCCCATCTTCATCACATATCTCCCTTTTAACACACAAATTTCTCTTATTCTTTTCCTTCCATTTCACACACACAAGGCACACTTACACTTCACAACACATGTCTTGTACTCCTTTCCCACAATACACAAACTTGTTACATATATATACATATTATAGGTTAGCAAACTCACACACAAATATATGAATAAGTATATAATCTTTACTTCATCATAGGAGGAGCAAATCATAGTCAACAAAGAGCTACTTATTTTATGAGAAGTTTGAGAGAGAAAATACTGACTGAAGCTTCTTTGGAGTGATACAAATGGAGGGGAAGAGCTACTGTCTCCAAACCAGAAAATTCCACAATGAAAGCTCCAAAATAGAGATAGTTTCTACTCTAAATTTCCTACTGATTTTGTGATGGATTGAAGGTAATTTGAGGCTCAAATCTAGCTTACCAGGTGTTAGAAAACAAAGTGAAACATGGAGATTTTTGTGTTCCAAATTTCTGCACGAGAACAAAGGGGACAACATGAACGTGAGAGAGAGTTGGGCTGAAATTTTGATTTCTTCTTCTACTCCATTTGTTTCAGCGTAAAACGATTTTTGAAAAAAGATTTCTGCATTTTACGGTGTTTGGTAGGGGCAAAAATAATGGTCAACAAAAATCGTTTTCAGTTTGACAGTAAAAGCTTCTTTAATTTTTGGAAAACGATTTACGATTTTTAAAACCATAAATCGTTTTCTGAAATTAAACTCTTCGTTCTTACACGCACGTTTGATATCCGATTGTCAAAATTTAGCAATTGTCGATTGTCGGAATCCAACCGGGCCGGAGTCCGACAACATCTGGTCGCCGGTATCCTGCCGGCGCCGGATGCCGGCCACCAGATTTCGGCCGGATCTAGATGGATCCGGCCACTGATCAGCCCGGATCTGGCCAAAACGGCCGGGATCTGGTCGGATATGACCTGATCCGGCCGGATCTAGAAGTTTCTGCCCTGAATCCGGTCATTTTGGCCGGATACGGTCAAACTTTCTCGCCAGATTCCGGCAACGGCAACCGGACGTTGCCGGATTCCGGCGGCATTTACCAAACTCTGATTTTTGCATTTTGTAATTTTTTCGTACGAACCAAATACCGAAAAATATTTTCGAGAAAATTAATTTTTCTAAAAATGATTTCGCTGAAATTATTTTACAACGGAAATCATTTTACGTCGAAACTAACGGAGCATTCATAAAAATCAATTACCTATGCATCCTATATATAATGATCTTGAAGGGCTGAGATCAAGCCAACAAGGAGACACTTCAATGGCCAAATTTAAGCCAAATAATACCCCAAATTCGTAGCCCAAATCCCTTAGGTCACTATTCCACATCTTTAGGCATTGATTGCTTGATATCTATGAAATCTAATTGGCTTTGAACTAAATTAGGCTAACTAGCCTAACTAAAAGGGGGTATGATCGTGTGGTCCTAAGAGCATGGTGTGGGTCCAAAAATTGAAGGTTGAAAATCGATCATTTGCTGTTTCAACATAATCTGCACTGCACTGGATAATAAAGTCGCTTGATCGACTTCGACCCAGAATCGTTCGATCGACCATAAAGTTGCTCGATCTGATGTGAACCCCGTCAAGAATAACGAGACCCAACAACGAAAGGGAACCCAAGATCGTTCTATGGACAGATTCAAATGGAAGACCTCGACCCGTTGTTTATGACAAACAAGAACCTCGGTATAAGGAAGACACCACAAACGGTGGTGGAAACTCCGTTTGATAAGTCGAGATGAACGCCACGGGAAATCCCGATAAGTTCACGTAGTTCTTCAAAGAACCAAAGAGAATAAACCTCACAAGTTTTATGAATAATCAATGTCCGCGTTTTCCATTGCTTATGCACCTATTTAAAGGGTTGAACATTACAAGAAAAAAACCCTAGCATAGAAAACCTAATTAAAGCCGAAAATGGGTAAGGAAAGAAATCCTTACCTTCCTAAAACACACAAGACATATAAGGCAATAAAGGCTGGACACCCACCCTCCTAATCAAAGCTAAAATAAATCCCTACTTGCCTAAAAAAGAGACGTTAAAATAGGAAAGAAGAGCTGGACGCCTAGAGTCATATAGAAGGAAATAAAAGACAACATAAAAGGAAAGAAAGTGGCGCCTAGAATAGCCATGCAATCCGATCCTTCAAGAATAGACCCAAAATATTTCTTGCCAATTCTTAGCCTTGACCGGATCTTTCTAGAACTTGAATCAAGGTGATGATTCTTTGTTGCCCACGTGGATCATGCTCAATGGGCATCCACGAATTTGCTTGAGCCCAAAACTCTTGGATGAGTCCGTTGAGTACATCCTTGAACTTCTTTGCTCGTGCTCTCGTAACCGGCCCAATTGGTACTTGAACGAGATCCTTTAAAGCGGTGCCTTGATCTCCATCATGATCGATCCTATTTACCCGCAAATTTTAAGTCGCTGGATCGATTCTAATATCTGATCAATCGACTTCGCTTTTGGTTAGTAATTTCTTTACTAATCCGATTTCTCTACTTATATACATATATACAATTCTATTTAAACTAAAAATAATAATTAAATTTTATACTTATGCATGCATATGCACATTATCATCCTAAGCGTAGTATTTTCGGGTATTACATCCCACCCCTCTTACAAAAATTTTGTCCTCAAAATTTGCAATCCTAATAATTATGATGCAATCTAATAACAATCAAGAAACTATAATCTCTTTCTTGTTACCCAGTCATCTTCATCATCAATGAAGATATCCATGGGTGGTGCCGCAGGAATTTCTTCTGCTTGGTCAATAGGAGCTTCTGCCTCCAGCTGGTCTTCATCTTCAAGGTCAAAGTTTTCCATCGAAATGCCCATCCCATATCATGATGTATCTGGGCCATCCTATTGAGTATTACTTTATTAAGAGCTTGGTTATTAAAATAAGTCTGTTGTAATAACATGAACTCTCCTACTGGGTCAAACACACCCAAAGGTATGGGCCCTAACATAAACAGGTCCGGGGCAGCTGGCTGCTCCAACGAAATATCAGCAGGTGCCGGTGTTTCTTCTGGTACATCAACTGACGCAGGCGGTACTAATGGAAAACCAGGTGGCATAGGATTCCCTTCTGGATCCATGCCTGAAAACCAAGACTAACAAATATATAACACAAATGTATGACATTTAAAAACATAGCAAGTATTTCAATCAAATACTGCAAAGAGTTTTCAAACCTCAAAACAAATGTGGATATTTGTTCCTCATTTCATGTTCAAGTTCCCAAGACGCTTCCTCAACATCAGGGTTTCGCCATAGGACTTTAACTAAAAGAATAGTTTTGGTCCTTAACCGTTGTTCTTTGCGATCAAGAATTTGAACTGGCAATTCTTCGTATTTGAGGTCGTCTTGAACTTGAAGGGGTTCAAAATCTACGATAAGACGCGGGTCATGAACATGCTTTCTCAAGGTTGATACATGGAAGACGTTATGGACTCCAGATAAGGCTGGCGGTAGCTCGACTTTGTATGCCACGGGGCCAACCACTTCTTTAACTTCAATGGATCCTACAAATCTTGGACTCAGCTTCCCTTTCTTGCCAAACCGCACTACTCCTTTCATCGGTGACACCTTTAGATACACAAGGTCACCCACATTGAATTCCAATTGACGACGGTGTTTGTCTGCATAACTCTTTTGTCAGCTTTGAGCTGTCAACATCCTTCTCCGAATGATTGAATTTTGCCCTTCATGTCTTGTATCATCTTCGGCCCAATGAGGTATTTCTCACCCACTTCATCCCAATATAGTGGGGATCTACATTTCCGTCCATACATTGCTTCATATGGTGCCATTCCAATAGTTGCCTGAAAGCTATTGTTGTAGGCAAATTCGGCTAAGAAGAGATAAATGATGTGGACGGCTAAAGAAGAAACACAGGAATGAAAGTTGTTAAAGGATAGGCAAACCTGAACTAGAAACCGTGCTCTGATACCAAATGATGTGAACCCTGTCAAGAATAACGAGACCTAACAACGAAAGGGAACCCAAGATCGTTCTATGGACAGATTCGAATGGAAGACCTCGACCCGTTGTTTATGACAAACAAGAACCTCGGTATAATTTAATCCCTGAGTGTGACCCTTATCTCTTTGTGACTTCTATTTTTTTTATTACACATTTTATCATGGATTTCTCTCAGTTATCTGAAGAAAATTATGATATTGAGCTCTCTAAAGTTTTTGCTAAATTGGATAAAATTGTTTCTCCAAAATAGCTCAAAAAGGTGAAGCAAGAAAAAGAGTCATTGTTTATACAATTGTCTGAATCACATGTGTTAATTGACTATTTGAAATCTGAGAATACCATGATATTTGACATT
This sequence comes from Alnus glutinosa, assembly GCF_958979055.1. Classification (NCBI taxonomy): domain Eukaryota; kingdom Viridiplantae; phylum Streptophyta; class Magnoliopsida; order Fagales; family Betulaceae; genus Alnus; species Alnus glutinosa. The sequence continues at coordinate 14,233,461 of NC_084891.1, read as the reverse complement.
ATTGATAAACTTGAAAATAAATTAAAGGAATTTGAAAATCTCTTGAAAAAATTCTCAAGTGATAATTTGAAAAGTATGCTGTGTATTCATTCAGATATTTCTAACAAGCCTGGTTTAACTATTGATTTAAGTACTTCTACTTCACATGCTTCTGATTTTGAATTAGATTCTGTTGATATTAAGCCTGTGATAGTAGAAGCAGCTTTTTCTGAAAATTCTTGATTAAATAACTGTGTGAAGCCTAATTCCAAGGATTCGGGAACGTAAGTTTGTTTCTATTTGTCATCATTGTGGGAAGGTTGGTCATATTAGACCAAAGTGTTATCTGTTAAAATCCCACAAACCTTGGAAGAAGTAGGAGGATTCCAGAAATGGCCTTATTGAGAAAACTTCTTCAGATAAATATGTTCCACCCCATAGGAGGCATATATCTCAAAGAGGTAAGGACTTTGTTATTTGTGAAAATGCTAATCGCAAATTTGCAGAGCCCTTCAAGAAGCATTTCAGCAAACAAAGTCAGTCTACCTGCTATCATTGTGGTGTCTCTAGACACATCAGGCCACACTATCCTCAGATTTGACATCAGCAGCCTCGGATCAGGAAAATAGCTCTAAACCTTCCAAGCCCCATCATGCTTTTCAGCAGCAACGACATTATCCTCAAATGGATTCTCCCTCATGCCATCACTGTGGTAAGTATGGCCACATTAAAGCCGAATGTGTAACGACCCGCTTTTTACAAAAATGCGTAAATAATTATATCTGATAATTACGTGTCATTAACCATTCAGAGACGATAAATCTCGCAGTGAAAAATATGAATATCTTTTTTTTTTCTTTACAAACGTTAGGGACAATTCCCTTACAATACATATAGAGCTTTGACTGAAATCCCTCTAGTCATACGTTAAAAATCCTTTACACTAATTACAAAGAAACATGTGTCACTTAAGACACAAAAGCATACATGAAAACTTACTAAATACAAGTAAATTCCTAAACATATCACATACAAAATAGTACAAACATTTATAAGTACAAAGCACTAAAATCCTAACTACATAGCTTTAAATCTCTTAAGCTAGCAGTTAATCCATTCCATAATCTTCAGAACCTGCGCAAACATCTATGAGACGGTGGTTATAACCACAACCCCATAGTTCCATAAGTGAGCTAACTGTCATTCAACAACATCATGATTTATGTGTTATTTAAGGAACAGATATATGATACAATGATTAGATGACAGTTTTCTATGCAAAGTTTAACAGTTCAATATGGTCATTGCACTCCTCTCGTTTAGAGCCGTTACCCGTCAATTTCACCTTATTTGGGACGTTCGACGACGAGTCCCCCTACATTACATTTTATTAGCATCTTTTCGCACTAGCAGAGTACATTCCACGTCACTCTACTAGCACTTTGAAGGACAATAGCAATCAATATGAATTATTGGGTTTCCGGTTTCAAGCACTATTCCCATCCTAAACCTTTGGAAGACGTTCCTCCCAAAATTAATAGGTTGATTATTCATAATATGCAATAATCAGTCACACGCATCCAATTAAAATAAAGCATAAACACAACTCTATTGAAATCCAGTACTACCCTCAGTAAGTAATTTATACTTACAACCGTGACTGATTATTGCATAGAGGGTCAATAACATTTCTTTTAGAAATTCATACCTAAACATGAATCTTAATCACACTTATATATATATATATATATATATATAGAAACAATTATCTTTGGAACATCATCTACATTAATTATTACTTAACATAACATGGTTAAGTCTCAATATTAATACTTAACACTTCTAACAAAACCCAATCATTTTTAGGGAACATCAATCCAAGCACCAAATCAATTAACAAAGCATCCGGTTTAAAACATATTAACCCTAACAATTATTTCAACCAACATATATTAGAAATCACAGTAAAACAGCATACTCAATTTTCGTAATTAATTTCATATCAAATCATTTAACTCAACAACAATGCTCCTATATTTTCCTTGGATCATAAAATTCAACCATTTTCATTTTAAAACACCAATATCAAATTGTTAACAACCAAACATAATTTGTCAAAAACACATATAAGCAACATAGGTCATAATCTAGGTAAATATGATAATTTCCAAAATACATGTATTCGGCTATATCAACTAAAATAGAAATACACTCACAACATCGAGCATGATCTAAAACTTGGTAAATCCACAATCATCCCAATATCCAGTCTTTAAATACTACTAAACTTCCAATAGTTGAACAAAACCCGAACACTTACCAAATCATCCAAATCAAAACATCACCATACTCATAATTGGTCAAAACACTATACCTACATACCAAATTAACCAACTTAAACTAGCAGCCTCATTAAAAGCCATTAATCCTCAATTTAAGCATTAAATCAACCAACAATAAAACTCATCAATTAATTTGTTTAGAACACCCAAATACCAACACCTATCTCTCAAAGATACCATAACTGAAATAGACACCAAAACAATAAGCAAAACTCCTATCACAGTTAGGGCTGGCAAAACGGGTACCCGATACGACCTGTTAAGACCCGTGACTTGTTTAAGCTAGACCCAAACACGACCCATTTATGTTAACGGGTCGGGGCTCTAGACACGACACAAACATGATAATTTCACGGGTCACCCGGCACGACCCGCGAAACCCGTTTATCCTAATGGGTAGAATCGGGTCTACACAACTCATTTGACCCGTTTAGGTACTGCATGTGAATCGGACCTCTCCTAGAGTTACACAAGGACAAAAAAAAACTGTTGTTACAACTTACAGAGAACATGATCCATCATTCATCAATGAAGAACCCAAATAAACAAACAAAGATGAAAAAAACACTAAAAATATTTTTGAACAGAACACCAAAATTTCTAAAGAACCCACAATAATGATGCTATAAAAAATTAAAAATGGAAATCAATTATTAACATACCGACAGACCTGGCGGAAGAGAGAGAGAGAGAGAGAGAGAGAGAGAGAGAGAGAGAGAGAGAGCGACAGAGACACGGGGAGAGCAGAGATGATGGAGATCAAGGCACCGCTTTGAAGGATCTCGTTCAAGTACCAATTGGGCCGGTTACGAGGGCACGAGCAAAGAAGTTCAAGGATGTGCTCAACGGACTCATCCAAGAGTTATGGGCTCAAGCAAATTCGGGGAGGCCCATTGAGTATGATCCACGTAGGCAACAAAGAATTGTCACCTTGATTCAAGTTCTAGAAGGATCCGGTCAAGGCTAAGAACTGCTGAGATTGTTCGTTAATTTAGAAGGATCGGATTGCAAGACTTATTTTCTTTACCTACCTAAGATCTTTATTTATTTTCTTTCCTTGTTAGGAATTGATTTGGACTTTATTTTCTTTCCTTGCTAGGAATTGATTTGTTTACTTATTAGGATTAGAACTACTTTCTCTGCAAGTAATTTTCTTGTATAAATAGGTGTACCTACCATGTAATCGAGGAGACATTGATTATTCATAAAACTTGTGAGGTTTTATTCTCTTTGGTTCTTTGAAGAACTACTCGAACTTATCGGGATTTCCCGTGGCGTTCATCTCGACTTATCAAACGGAATTTCTACCACCGTTTGTGGCGTCTTCCTTATACCGAGGTTCTTGTTTGTCATAAACAACGGGTCGAGGTTTTTCCATTCGAATCTGTCCTTAGAACGGTCTTGGGTTCCCTTTCGTTGTTGGGTCTCGTTATTCTTGACGGGGTTCACATCATTTGGTATCAAAGCTCAGTTTCTAGTTCAGGTTTGCATATCCCTTCACATCACTATTTTGAAATTTTATTTCATTATTCTTAAAAGCCAGTTGCTAATCATCAAAAAAAAAAAAAATCGTGTCAAAATTCAGATTTGTGATTTTCGCGAATCTTTGCTTTAATTTTTCAGATTTGAAATTTTCAGATTTGAATTCCATTCTTAATTGATTAGGCGAATCTTTGCTTTAATTTTCAGATCAATAATTTCAAGATTTGGATTTTCTTTCCATATCTGCAACTTCCATCTTTGAATTACATGTCGTTATCAATTGTCCTTTTGTCTATTTCCATGTCCTTGTTGAAATCTGATCAATAACTTCAAGATTTGGATTTTTCTTTCCATATCTACAATTTCCAAATTTGATTTACACGTCGCTTTCAATTGTCCTTTGTATAGTTTCATGTACTTGTTGAAAATCTGATCAATCGTTTTTGGCAATTACAATTATTATTGCTGCTTGTGACTAGAAAAAAAAAAAAAAAAAGTCCAAAAAAAAAAAAAAAAAAAATCATTATTCTGTGCTTCCAAAATTCCAAACAGTCATATTCCTTCTATTTCTAATCTGAAAATTTCCATATTCCTTGTGTTCAAATATGAAATTCCTTGAGTAGTTCTGGGTGAATTGTTGCTGGAAATTTTGAGTTGTTTGTTTAGTTTCAAAAGAACTAAGAGAGAATTATCGAGTGGAAAAAGGCAAGAGTGGTGAGAACATCAGAGGGTAAAAGCCATATTATTTTGAGTGAAACGCGAGTGGAGAGTGATCCACCTTCTTGAGTGTAAACACGTAAGGGAGTGATTCGTGAGGATCTTTTTTTTCTTTCTAACCTTTGTTTTGCAGCAATCATGTCTCACGATAGTGGTAAGAGCATTGTCGAAGGTGATACAAAATTGGCCGATCCGAAAATGTTTATGGAGGCCATGATGAGTGAGATGAGGTGAGTGATGAAGATGGAGATGGAGCAGGTTCACGAACAGATAGATCAGATGGAGAATAGACGTGAGGAGCAACCACAAAACGGTTGTAATTTTCGTAGAAGGGAAAGAGTTCCACCGAGGGAGGAGGATGAAGAGCGTTATGGGTCTGGTTTTGATGAAGAAGAAGATCGGGGTTCCATTGTTAACAATAGGAGACCCGGAGGAAGATTTAGAGAAGCTAGGAATCGTGAAGATAACAACTTGGGTGGTATTAAGATGAAGATTCCGCCCTTTCAAGGTAGATATGATCCTGAAGCATATCTTGAATGGGAGAAGAAGATGGAGTTCGTGTTTGATTGTCACAACTACTCCGAGACAAAGAAGGTAAAATTAGCTGTGATTGAATTTTCTGAATATGCTATTACTTGGTGGGATCAACTTGTGATAAACAGGAGGCGGAATAGAGAACGCCCAACAGACACATGGGAGGAGATGAAAGTAGTGATGAGAAAACGGTTCGTTCCAAGTTACTACTATCGAGAGTTGTACAAAAGGCTACAAGGTCTTAGACAAGGGAGTCGAAGTGTAGAGGATTACTACAAGGAGATGGAGATTGCTATGATCCGCGCTAATGTAGAGGAAGATCGGGAGGCTACAACGGCTAGATTTTTATTTGGCTTAAACCGGGAGATCCATGATAAGGTAGAGATGCAACATTATTTGGAATTGGAAGATATGGTGCATATGGCTATCAAAGTGGAACAACAACTCAAGAGAGGGAGTGGGACACGTGCAGGCCATAACTCTAGTTCTACCTCTTGGAAATTGAGTCAAGCCAAGCCGCTGGACAAGTCACAAACGCCCAAACCCGAGCCCAAGTCCGTGACCACCAGCCACGTTCCTCAAGGTAAAACCGAAGCCTCTACCTCTAGGAATCGTGATATTAAGTGCTTTAGATGTCAAGGCAGGGGCCACATAGCAAGTCAATGTCCAAACAAGCAAGCCATGGTGTTGCAAGCCAATGGAGAAATTGTGACCGATAATGAAGATTTCGACACCGACAACATGCCGCCATTGGAGGATGTTTCCGATGAGGAGTATTTAGCCCCTGACGCATTGACATTGGTGGCGAGAAGAGCATTGAGCTTGCAAGCAAAAGGAGTTGATGAAGTACAGCGGGAGAACATCTTTCACACAAGGTGCTACGTTAAAGACAAGGTATGTAGTGTGATTATTGATGGTGGTAGTTGTACTAATGTTGCAAGCACAATTATGGTGGAGAAATTAGGATTGCCCATGATAAAGCACCCTAGACCGTACAAGTTGCAATGGCTAAATGATAGTGGTGAGATAAGGGTGAACAAGCAAGTGTTAGTTGCATTTCGAATCGGTAAATACGAAGATGAAGTTTTGTGTGATGTAGTACCGATGCAGGCAGGACACTTATTGCTAGGGCGTCCATGGCAGTTCGATAGGCAAGTGAAGCATGATGGCTTTACGAACAAGTACTCTTTTGTACTTAATCAACGATCAATCACTCTTGTACCATTGACACCGCAGCAAGTATACGAGGATCAAGTGAGATTACAAAAGGAGAGTGATCAAAAGAAAGAGAGTGAGCAAAAGAAAAAGAGTGAAAAACAGAGAGAGGCCGAGAAAAATGAGAGAGAGAAAGAAAATCAAAGTTCGGCCCTTGAGAGAAAATCAGAGACAAAACAAAAGAATTTTTATGCAAAAGTGAGTGAGATCAAGCGGGCAATGTTTTCAAAACAGCCGATGATTGTACTTTTGTACAAAGAGGCACTTTTAAACAATAACGAACTTGACCTTGCTTTGCCTAGTTCTATTGTTTCTCTTTTGCAGGAGTACGAGGATGTCTTCCCCGAGGAAACACCACATGGGTTACCTCCAATCCGAGGGATTGAACATCAAATTGATTTAGTTCCCGGTGCAACCATGCCAAACCGACCAGCTTATAGGAGCAATCCCGAGGAGACAAAGGAGCTTTAACGGCAGGTAAGTGAATTGTTGGAGAAAGGGCACGTGAGGGAGAGCATGAGCCCGTGTACGGTTCTGGTCTTACTTGTACCTAAGAAGGATGGGACGTGGAGAATGTGCGTTGATTGCCGAGCCATCAACAACATAACGGTAAAGTATCGTCATCCTATCCCACGCTTAGATGATATGTTAGATGAGCTGCATGGTTCTTGCATATTTTCTAAGATTGATTTAAAAAGTGGTTATCATCAAATTAGGATAAAAGGAGATGAATGGAAAACTGCCTTTAAAACAAAATATGGTTTGTATGAATGGTTAGTTATGCCTTTTGGTTTGACTAATGCTCCGAGCACCTTTATGAGACTTATGAACCATGTTTTGCATGCATTTATAGGCAGATTTGTTGTTGTCTATTTTGATGATATACTCATTTATAGCAAAAACATAGACGATCATGTAGTACATTTGAAATCCGTTTTAGATGTGCTAAGGAAAGAAAAGTTGTTTGCTAATTTAAAGAAGTGCACTTTTTACACCGATAAGCTTGTATTTTTGGGATTTGTTGTTAGTGCACAAGGTATACAGGTTGATGAAGAGAATGTACGTGCAATCCAAGATTGGCCGAGCCCCACAAGTGTTGGTAATGTTCGTTGTTTTCATGGACTTGCTAGTTTCTACCGGCCATTCGTGAGAGACTTTCGTAGCTTAGCCGCATCGCTTACCGAAGTGATCAAGAAGAATGTTGGATTTCGGTGGGGAGAAGAACAAGAGAAAGCGTTTCAATTAATCAAAGAGAAGCTGACTAATGCACCTTTGTTGTCTTTACCTAACTTTTCGAAAACGTTTGAAATTGAATGTGATGCTTCAGGTATTGGTATAGGTGCCGTTCTTATGCAAGAAGGACGACCAATTGCTTACTTCGGCGAGAAACTCAGCGGGGCAGCCTTAAACTACCCAACTTATGATAAGGAGTTGTATGCATTGGTTCGGGCTTTAGAGACGTGGCAACACTATCTATGGCCTAAGGAGTTCGTGATTCACACCGATCATGAGTCCTTGAAACACTTGAAGGGCCAACACAAGCTAAACAAAAGACATGCGCGATGGGTGGAGTTCATAGAGACGTTTCCATACGTCATTCGGTACAAGCAAGGTAAGGAGAATGTAGTCGCCGATGCACTTTCTCGCAGGTATGCCTTACTCTCCACACTTGATGCAAAATTGCTTGGTTTTGAACACATTAAAGAATTATATGCTGAAGACCATGAATTTTGTGAGGAATATCGAGCTTGTGAGAAAATCGCCTCTGGTAAGTTCTTTAGACTTGATGGATTCCTATTTCGAGAAAATAAGCTATGCGTGCCTAATTGTTCTATGAGGGAGTTATTAGTGCAGGAATCACATGGTGGGGGATTAATGGGACATTTTGGAGTTGCAAAGACTTTGGCTATTTTGCAGGAACACTTCTATTGGCCTCACATGAAACGAGATGTCGAACGAATTTGTGGTAGATGTGTCACATGTAGGCAAGCTAAATCCAAAGTGCAGCCCAACGGTTTGTATACTCCTTTACCAATTCCTAGTGAGCCTTAGATTGATATTTCAATGGATTTTGTGTTAGGATTGCCTAGGACTAAACATGGAAGAGATTCAGTTTTTGTGGTCGTGGATAGATTTTCTAAAATGGCACATTTTATTCCTGTCATAAAATGGATGATGCTTCGCATGTTGCTGATTTGTTCTTTAGAGAGATTGTGAGATTACATGGCATGCCTAGGACAATTGTTTCGGATAGAGATGCTAAGTTCTTGAGCTATTTTTGGAAGACTTTGTGGTGTAAGCTAGGTACTAAGCTATTGTTTTCCACTACTTGTCATCCACAAACTGATGGTCAAACTGAAGTAGTAAATAGGACTTTGTCTACTCTATTAAGGGCAATCATTAGAAAGAACATCAAAACATGGGAAGAATGTTTACCACATGTTGAGTTTGCATATAATAGAGCTGTTCATTCTGCTACCAAATTTTCGCCATTTGAAATTGTGTATGGGTTTAATCCTTTAACTCCATTGGATTTGTCTCCTTTACCTTTGACGGAGCACGTTAATTTAGATGGCAAAAAGAAAGCTGACTTTGTGAAGCAGATTCATGAGAAAGCAAGACTCAAAATTGAGCGAAGAACGGAACAATATGCCACACAAGCCAACAAGGGACGTCGCAACCTGGTTTTTGAACCCGGAGATTGGGTTTGGTTGCCTATGAGAAAAGAAAGATTCCCGGTGAAAAGACGTTCCAAATTGCTCCCAAGAGGAGATGGCCCTTTTCAAGTCCTCGAGTGTATCAATGACAACGCTTACAAGCTAGATTTACCTGGTGAGTACAATGCCAGTACCACTTTTAATGTTACTAATTTGAGTCCTTTTGATGTAGGTGATGATTTGAGGGCAAATCCTTTCAAGAGGAGGGGAATGATGGAGATCAAGGCACCGCTTTGAAGGATCTCGTTCAAGTACCAATTGGGCCGGTTACGAGGGCACGAGCAAAGAAGTTCAAGGATATGCTCAACGGACTCATCCAAGAGTTATGGGCTCAAGCAAATTCGGGGAGGCCCATTGAGTATGATCCACGTAGGCAACAAAGAATTGTCATCTTGATTCAAGTTCTAGAAGGATCCGGTCAAGGCTAAGAACTGCTGAGATTGTTCGTTAATTTAGAAGGATCGGATTGCAAGACTTATTTTCTTTACCTACCTAAGATCTTTATTTATTTTCTTTCCTTGCTAGGAATTGATTTGGACTTTATTTTCTTTCCTTGCTAGGAATTGATTTGTTTACTTATTAGGATTAGAACTACTTTCTCTGCAAGTAATTTTCTTGTATAAATAGGTGTACCTACCATGTAATCGAGGAGACATTGATGATTCATAAAACTTGTGAGGTTTTATTCTCTTTGGTTCTTTGAAGAAGTACTCGAACTTATCGGGATTTCCCGTGGCATTCATCTCGACTTATCAAACGGAATTTCCTCCACCGTTTGTGGCATCTTCCTTATACCGAGGTTCTTGTTTGTCATAAACAATGGGTCGAGGTTTTTCCATTCGAATCTGTCCTTAGAACGGTCTTGGGTTCCCTTTCGTTGTTGGGTCTCGTTATTCTTGACGGGGTTCACATCAAGAGATGTCTGCAGTCGCTGGTCGGCACCGAGCGGAGACTCCGAAGAGCAGAGACTAGAGAGACTGAGAGAGAGAGAGCGTTGAGCGGGTCCAGTTTCCAATTGGGCCTCGCGGGAGGAAGAAGAAAGGGCGGCGGTGCGGCAAGGCGAGGCTGAAGGAAAAACCAAGAAGGGCGGCGGCGCGGCATGACGAGGCTAAAGGAAAGAAAAACCAAAAAAGAACAAGGTTTTCACTTTTCTTATTTTCCGATTTTGTCGTTTGTGTTTTCACTGTTTTGAACTTTTGATTTCTTGTGCTAAAAGCCTAAAAGTAAAACAGATCAATGAGATCATTCCCGAATCCCAATTTCCCATCCCCCTTTTTTCTTTTTTCTTTTTACTTATTTTATTATTATATTTTTTAAAAAAAGTTTGATGTTAATCGTGGGTGACCCGCGACCTGACCTGCCAGACCGAGATAAACGAGTCATAAACGGGTCGACCTATTTATGACCCAAACCCGTTTAAGGTAGACCCAAACCCGCTAATTTCGTATCGTGTTCGTGTCGGATTATCGGGTCGTGTCAAAATTGCCAGCCCTAATCACAGTACACATATACATAGTAAGAGAACCACCCAAAATCATTCCCTAGTTTCAATCAGCTAACATCAAACCAAAATCTCCTACTCAATTACATACCCAATCGGCTACTTCAAATAAAACAGGGAGTTCATCAACAAATCACCCACACGGGTACACAGTCAACCGAAACAGGGAACACGGCTACCAACAGGGAAGAACACAATCGGAACATGGGTTTTCATCCTTTAACCGAAACACAAAACCAATTCACAGTTAACAAGAAACACCCACTGCCATCCACTGAAATTCCATACGCAATACTCATCAAAACAGCATAGTACCCAATCACCTAAGCCCACAAAATCATCAATACAACACTCACGGCTCAGCCAAAACAGAGGAAAAACACTACATACACCCATCCGGTCAAAACCCCCAAAACAAAAAACATCAACCACATAATCACGGCTCAGCCGATCCAACAACAAATAGGGACTACAATAATCCAAATAACAAATTAAACTAAATCATAGGGTTTTTATACCTTGGGGATTTTCTCAGAAAATCCATTGGAATTCGCCATTGATTCCGCCGAAAAAGTCGTCGGAAAACGCACATGGAGAATCGGGTCTCCTCTCAGGTTCAACGGGTCATGGGTCTCACGGGTTTCTACAGTTCACCGGTTGCAAGGCTCATCGGAAATCGCTCATCCATCGCCGGATTTCGCATCTCAGGCCGCCGATTTGTCTCTGGTTCGCCGGAGTTCATTAATGGAGGATCGGGTCCTCACGAGTTTACGAACCGCCCGAGTTTTCTCTCTCGGGTCTGGCGGGTTGTGGGTCACGGGCTCGCCAGAAATCGGCTCCCCTTGCTTCACCGGCGTCGATCCATGAAAGATCAGACCTCCCTTGGCTACGAGTAGTCCGGTTCCATCTCCGGCTCCCTCTCTCCCAATCTCTGACTCTCCCTCTCGATCTCTCAATCTCACTCCCTCGTCTCTCCCTCTGTGCTCGGCGAGAAGCAGAAGAACAGAACGAAGAAAGAACAAAGAAGTAAAGAGAAGTAAGAAAGAAGAAGAGTGGTGCGTGATGTGAACCCCGTCAAGAATAACGAGACCCAACAACGAAAGGGAACCCAAGATCGTTCTATGAACAGATTCGAATGGAAGACCTCGACCCGTTGTTTATGACAAACAAGAACCTTGGTATAAGGAAGATGCCACAAACGGTGGATGAAACTCCGTTTGATAAGTCGAGATGAACGCTACGGGAAATCCCGATAAGTTCGAGTAGTTCTTCAAAGAACCAAAGAGGATAAACCTCACAAGTTTTATGAATAATCAATGTCTATCTTTTTCTTTACAACCACATGCTTAAATAGGCTTTACAAAAGACTAGCAAACTCTTTATCCCTACGCAATCTCTTGCGGTCCAAGCAATTATTTGGGCAACAAACCCATTATGGAAAACTTAGAAATATCAAATCAAAATATACTTAAATATCTAACTTAAATAGGGCATGAAATCGTTCTAAATATGGTACTCTTCATATTTCCATGTCAGCCCACCATCAATTTATTCCGCATCAATTTGGTTTAGATTTCCTGCGATTGTTTTCTTGCCAATTCTTAGCCTTGACCGGATCCTTCTAGAACTTGAATCAAGGTGACGATTCTTTGTTGCCCACGTGGATCATGCTCAAAATGCTCAATGGGCCTCCACGAATTTGCTTGAGCCCATAACTCTTGGATGAGTCCGTTGAGCACATCCTTGAACTTCTTTCCTCGTGCTCTCGTAACCGGCCCAATTGGTACTTGAACGAGATCCTTCGAAGCGGTGCCTTGATCTCCATCATTCCCCTCCTCTTGAAAAGGATTTGCCCTCAAATCATCACCTACATCAAAAGGACTCAAATCAATAACATTAAAAGTGGTACTTACATTGTACTCACCAAGTAAATCTAGCTTGTAAGCGTTGTCATTGATACGCTCGAGGACTTGGAAAGGACCATCTCCTCTTGGGAGCAATTTGGAACGTCTTTTCGCCGGGAATCTTTCTTTTCTCATATGCAACCAAATCCAATCTCTGGGTTCAAAAACCAGGTTGCGACGTCCCTTGTTGGCTTGTGTGGCATATTGTTATGTTCTTCGCTCAATGTTGAGTCTTACTTTCTCTTGAATCTGCTTCACAAAGTCAGCTTTCCTTTTGCCATCGTTGGGCTGCACTTTGGATTTAGCTTGCCTACATATGACACATCTACCACAAATCCGTTCGACATCTCGTTTCATGTGAGGCCAATAGAAGTGTTCTTGCAAAATAGCTAAAGTCTTCGTGATGGAGATCAAGGCACCGCTTCGAAGGATCTCGTTCAAGTACCAATTGGGCCGGTTACGAGAGCACGAGCAAAGAAGTTCAAGGATGTGCTCAACGGACTCATCCAAGAGTTATGGGCTCAAGCAAATTCGGGGAGGCCCATTGAGCATGATCCACATGGGCAACAAAGAATTGTCACCTTGATTCAAGTTCTAGAAGGATCCGGTCAAGGCAAAGAACTGCTGAGATTGTTCGTTAATTTAGAAGGATCGGATTTCAAGACTTATTTTCTTTACCTACCTAAGATCTTTATTTATTTTCTTTCCTTGTTAGGAATTGATTTGGACTTTATTTTCTTTCCTTGCTAGGAATTGATTTGTTTACTTATTAGGATTAGAACTACTTTCTCCGCAAGTAATTTTCTTGTATAAATAGGTATACCTACCATGTAATCGAGGAGACATTGATGATTCATAAAACTTGTGAGGTTTTATTCTTTTTGGTTCTTTGAAGAACTACTCGAACTTATCGGTATTTCCCGCGGCGTTCATCTCGACTTATCAAACAGAATTTCCACCACCGTTTGTGGCGTCTTCCTTATACCGAGGTTCTTGTTTGTCATAAACAACGGGTCGAGGTTTTTCCATTCGAATCTGTCCTTAGAACGGTCTTGAGTTCCCTTTCGTTGCTGGGTCTCGTTATTCTTGACGGGGTTCACATGATTTGGTATCAAAGCTCAGTTTCTAGTTCAGGTTTGCATATCCCTTCACATCACTATTTTAAAATTTTATTTCATTATTCTTAAAAGCCAGTTGCTAATAATCAAAAAAAAAAAAAAAAAAATCGTGTCAAAATTCGGATTTGTGATTTTCGCGAATCTTTGCTTTAATTTTTCAGATTTGAAAATTTCAGATTTGAATTCCATTCTTAATTGATTACGCGAATCTTCGCTTTAATTTTTCAGATTTGAAATTTTCAGATTTGAATTCCATTCTTAATTGATTACGCGAATCTTTGCTTTAATTTTCAGATCAATAATTTCAAGATTTGGATTTTCTTTCCATATCTGCAACTTCCATCTTTGAATTACATGTCGCTTTCAATTGTCCTTTCTATAGTTTCATGTGCTTGTTGAAATCTGATCAATCGTTTTTGGCAATTACAATTATTATTGCTGCTTGTGACTAGAAAAAAAAAAAAAATAAAAAAAAATAAAAATAAAAATTCATTATTCTGTGCTTCCAAAATTCCAAACTGTCATATTCCTTCTATTTCTAATCTGAAAATTTCCATATTCCTTGTGTTCAAATCTGAAATTCCTTGAGTAGTTCTGGGTGAATTGTTGCTGGAAATTTTGAGTTGTTTGTTTAGTTTCAAAAGAACTAAGAGAGAATTATCGAGTGGAAAAAGGCAAGAGTGGTGAGAATATCAGAGGGTAAAAGCCATATTATTTTGAGTGAAACACGAGTGGAGAGTGATCCACCTTCTTGAGTGTAAATACGTAAGGGAGTGATTCGTGAGGATCTTTTTTTTTCTTTCTAACCTTTGTTTTGCAGCAATCATGTCTCACGATAGTGGTAAGAGCATTGTCGAAGGTGATACAAAATTGGCCGATCCGAAAATGTTTAGGGAGGCCATGATGAGTGAGATGAGGCGAGTGATGAAGATGGAGATGGAGCAGGTTTACGAACGGATAGATCAGATGGAGAATAGACGTGAGGAGCAACCACAAAACGGTCGTAATTTTCGTAGAAGGGAAAGAGTTCCACCGAGGGAGGAGGATGAAGAGCGTTATGGGTCTGGTTTTGATGAAGAAGAAGATCGGGGTTCCATTGTTAACAATAGGAGACCTGGAGGAAGATTTAGAGAAGCTAGGAATCGTGAAGATAACAACTTGGGTGGTATTAAGATGAAGATTCCGTCCTTTCAAGGTAGATCTGATCCTGAGGCATATCTTGAATGGGAGAAGAAGATGGAGTTCGTGTTTGATTGTCACAACTACTCCGAGACAAAGTAGGTAAAATTAGCTATGATTGAATTTTCTGAATATTCTATTACTTGGTGGGATCAGCTTGTGATAAACAGGAGGCGGAATAGAGAACGCCCAATAGACACATGGGAGGAGATGAAAGTAGGGATGAGAAAACGGTTCGTTCCAAGTTACTACTACCGAGAGTTGTACAAAAGGCTACAAGGTCTTAGACAAGGGAGTCGAAGCGTAGAGGATTACTACAAGGAGATGGAGATTGCTATGATCCGCGCTAATGTAGAGGAAGATCAGGAGGCTACAATGGCTAGATTTTTACTCGGCTTAAACCGGGAGATCCATGATAAGGTAGAGATGCAGCATTATGTGGAATTGGAAGATATGGTGCATATGGCTATCAAAGTGGAACAACAACTCAAGAGAGGGAGTGGGACACGTGTAGGCCATAACTCTAGTTCTACCTCTTGGAAATTGAGTCAAGCCAAGCCGCTGGACAAGTCACAAACGCCCAAACCCGAGCCAAAGTCCGTGACCACCAGCCACGTTCCTCAAGGTAAAACCGAAGCCTCTACCTCTAGGAATCGTGATATTAAGTGTTTTAGATGTCAAGGCAGAGGCCACATAGCAAGTCAATGTCCAAACAAGCAAGCCATGGTGTTGCAAGCCAATGGAGAAATTGTGACCGATAATGAAGATTCCGACACCGACAACATGCCGCCATTGGAGGATGTTTCTGATGAGGAGTATTTAGCCCCTGACGCATTGACATTGGTGGCGAGAAGAGCATTGAGCTTGCAAGCAAAATGAGTTGATGAAGTACAACGGGAGAACATCTTTCACACAAGGTGCTACATTAAAGACAAGGTATATAGTGTGATTATTGATGGTGGTAGTTGTACTAATGTTGCAAGCACAATTATGGTGGAGAAATTGGGATTGCCCAAGATAAAACATCCTAGACCGTACAAGTTGCAATGGCTAAATGATAGTGGTGAGATAAGGATGAACAAGCAAGTGTTAGTTGCATTTCGAATCGGTAAATACGAAGATGAAGTGTTGTGTGATGTAGTACCGATGCAGGCAGGACACTTATTGCTAGGGCGTCAATGGCAGTTCGTTAGGCAAGTGAAGCATGATGGCTTTACGAACAAGTACTCTTTTGTACTTAATCAACGATCAATCACTCTTGTACCATTGACACCGCAGCAAGTATACGAGGATCAAGTGAGATTACAAAAAGAGAGTGATCAAAAGAAAGAGAGTGAGCAAAAGAAAAAGAGTGAAAAACAGAGAGAGGCCGAGAAAAATGAGAGAGAGAAAGAAAATCAAAGTTCGGCCCTTGAGAGAAAATCAGAGACAAAACAAAAGAATTTTTATGCAAAAGTGAGTGAGATCAAGCGGGCAATGTTTTCAAAACAGCCGATGATTGTACTTTTGTACAAAGAGGCACTTTTAAACAATAACGAACTTGACCTTTCTTTGCCTAGTTCTATTGTTTCTCTTTTGCAGGAGTACGAGGATGTCTTCCCCGAGGAAACACCACATGGGTTACCTCCAATCCGAGGGATTGAACATCAAATTGATTTAGTTCCCGGTGCAACCATCCCAAACCGACCAGCTTATAGGAGCAATCCCGATGAGACAAAGGAGCTTCAACGGCAGGTAAGTGAATTGTTGGAGAAAGGGCACGTGAGGTAGAGCATGAGCCCATGTACGGTTATGGTCTTACTTGTACCTAAGAAGGATGGGACGTGGAGAATGTGCGTTGATTGCCGAGCCATCAACAACATAACGGTAAAGTATCGTCATCCTATCCCACGCTTAGATGATATGTTAGATGAGCTGCATGGTTCTTGCATATTTTCTAAGATTGATTTAAAAAGTGGTTATCATCAAATTAGGATAAAAGAAGGAGATGAGTGGAAAACTGCCTTTAAAACAAAATATGGTTTGTATGAATTGTTAGTTATGCCTTTTGGTTTGACTAATGCTCCGAGCACCTTTATGAGACTTATGAACCATGTTTTGCGTGCATTTATAGGCAGATTTGTTGTTGTCTATTTTGATGATATACTCATTTATAGCAAAAACATAGACGATCATGTAGTACATTTGAAATCTGTTTTAGATGTGCTAAGGAAAGAAAAGTTGTTTGCTAATTTAAAGAAGTGCACTTTTTACACCGATAAGCTTGTATTTTTGGGATTTGTTGTTAGTGCACAAGGTATACAGGTTGATGAAGAGAAGGTACGTGCAATCCAAGATTGGCCGAGGCCCACAAGTGTTGGTAATGTTCGTAGTTTTCATGGACTTGCTAGTTTCTACCGGCGATTCGTGAGAGACTTCAGTAGCTTAGCCGCACCGCTTACCGAAGTGATCAAGAAGAACGTTGGATTTCGGTGGGGAGAAGAACAAGAGAAAGCGTTTCAATTAATCAAAGAGAAGCTGACTAACGCACCTTTGTTGTCTTTACCTAACTTTTCGAAAACGTTTGAAATTGAATGTGATGCTTCAGGTATTGGTATAGGTGCCGTTGTTATGCAAGAAGGACGACCAATTGCTTACTTCAGCGAGAAACTCAGCGGGGCAGCCTTAAACTACTCAACTTATGATAAGGAGTTGTATGCATTGGTTCGGGCTTTAGAGACGTGGCAACACTATCTATGGCCTAAGGAGTTCGTGATTCACACCGATCATGAGTCCTTGAAACACTTGAAGGGCCAACATAAGCTAAACAAAAGACATGCGCGATGGGTGGAGTTCATAGAGACGTTTCCATACGTCATTCGGTACAAGCAAGGTAAGGAGAATGTAGTCGCCGATGCACTTTCTCGCAGGTATGCCTTACTCTCTACACTTGAAGCAAAATTGCTTGGTTTTGAACACATTAAAGAATTATATGCTGAAGACCACGAATTTTGTGAGGAATATCGAGCTTGTGAGAAAATCGCCTCTGTGCAGGAATCACATGGTGTGGGATTAATGGGACATTTTGGAGTTGCAAAGACCTTGGCTATTTTGCAGGAACACTTCTATTGGCCTCACATGAAACGAGATGTCGAACGGATTTTGGTAGATGTGTCACATGTAGGCAAGCTAAATCCAAAGTGCAGCCCAACGGTGATGATTTGAGGGTAAATCCTTTTCAAGAGGAGGGGAATGATGGAGATCAAGGCACCGCTTCGAAGGATCTCGTTCAAGTACCAATTGGGCCGGTTACGAGAGCACGAGCAAAGAAGTTCAAGGATGTGCTCAACGGACTCATCCAAGAGTTATGGGCTCAAGCAAATTCGGGGAGGCCCATTGAGCATGATCCACGTGGGCAACAAAGAATTGTCACCTTGATTCATGTTCTAGAAGGATCCGGTCAAGGCTAAGAACTGCTGAGATTGTTCGTTAATTTAGAAGGATCGGATTTCAAGACTTATTTTCTTTACCTACCTAAGATCTTTATTTATTTTCTTTCCTTACTAGGAATTGATTTGGACTTTATTTTCTTTCCTTGCTAGGAATTGATTTGTTTACTTATTAGGATTAGAACTACTTTCTCCGCAAGTAATTTTCTTGTATAAATAGGTATACCTACCATGTAATCGAGGAGACATTGATGATTCATAAAACTTGTGAGGTTTTATTCTCTTTGGTTCTTTGAAGAACTACTCGAACTTATCGGGATTTCCCGTGGCGTTCATCTCGACGTATCAAACGGAATTTCCACCACCGTTTGTGGCGTCTTCCTTATACCGAGGTTCTTGTTTGTCATAAACAATGGGTAGAGGTTTTTCCATTCGAATCTGTCCTTAGAACGGTCTTGGGTTCCCTTTCGTTGTTGGGTCTCGTTATTCTTGACGGGGTTCACATCACTTTGCAACTCCAAAATGTCCCATTAATCCCCCACCATATGATTCCTGCACTAATAACTCCCTCATTGAACAATTAGGCACGCATAGCTTATTTTCTCGAAATAGGAATCCATCAAGGTATAAATAGACAACAACAAATTTGCCTATAAATGCACGCAAAACATGGTTCACAAGTCTCATAAAGGTGCTCGGAGCATTAATCAAACCAAAAGGCATAACTAACCATTCATACAAACCATATTTTGTTTTAAAGGCGGTTTTCCATTCATCTTCTTCTTTTATCCTAATTTGATGATAGCCACTTTTTAAATCAATCTTAGAAAATATGCAAGAACCATGCAGCTCATCTAACATATCATCTAAGCGTGGGATAGGATGACGATACTTTACCGTTATGTTGTTGATGGCTCGGCAATCAACGCACATTCTCCACGTCCCATCCTTCTTAGGTACAAGTAAGACCGGAACCGCACATGGGCTCATGCTCTCCCTCACGTGCCCTTTCTCCAACAATTCACTTACCTGCCGTTAAAGCTCCTTTGTCTCCTCGGGATTGCTCCTATAAGCTGGTCGGTTTGGGATGGTTGCACTGGGAACAAAATCAATTTGATGTTCAATCCCTCGGATTGGAGGTAACCCATGTGGTGTTTCCTCGGGGAAGACATCCTCGTCCTCTTGCAAAAGAGAAACAATAGAACTAGGCAAAGCAAGGTCAAGTTCGTTAGTGTTTAAAAGTGCCTCTTTGTACAAAAGTACAATCATCGGCTGTTTTGAAAACATTGCTCGCTTGATCTCAATCACTTTTGCATAGAAATTCTTTTGTTTTCTCTTTGATTTTCTCTCAAGGGCCAAACTTTGATTTTCTTTTTCTCTCTCATTTTTCTCGGCCTCTCTCTGAATTTCTCTCTTTTTCTTTTGCTCACTCTCTTTCTTTTGATCACTCTCCTGTTGTAATCTCACTTGATCCTCGTATACTTGCTGCGGTGTCAATGGTACAAGAGTGATTGATCGTTGATTAAGTACAAAAGAGTATTTGTTCATAAAGCCATCATGCTTCACTTGCCTATTGAACTGCCATGGACGCCCTAGCAATAAGTGTCCCGCCTGCATCGGTACTACATCACACAACACTTCATCTTCATATTTACCGATTCAAAATGCAACTAACACTTGCTTGTTCACCCTTATCTCACCACTATCATTTAGCCATTGCAACTTGTACGGTCTAGGATGCTTTATCATGGGCAATCCCAATTTCTCCACCATAATTGTGCTTGCAACATTAGTACAACTACCACCATCAATAATCACACTACATACCTTGTCTTTAACGTAGCACTTAGTGTGAAAGATGTTCTCCCGCTATACTTCATCAACTCCTTTTGCTTGCAAACTCAATGCTCTCTTCGCCACCAATGTCAATGCGTCAGTGGCTAAATACTCCTCTTCGGAAACATCCTCCAATGGCGGCATGTTGTCGGTGTCGGAATCTTCATTATCGGTCACAATTTCTCCATTGGCTTGCAACACCATGGCTTGCTTGTTTGGACATTGACTTGCTATGTGGCCCCTGCCTTGACATCTAAAACATTTAATATCACGATTCCTAGAGGTTGAGGCTTCGGTTTTACCTTGAGGAACGTGGCTGGTGGTCGCGGACTTGGGCTCGGGTTTGGGCGTTTGTGACTTATCCAGCGGCTTGGCATGACTCGATTTCCAAGAGGTAGAACTAGAGTTATGGCCTGCACGTGTCCCACTCCCTCTCTTGAGTTGTTGTTCCACTTTGATAGCCATATGCACCATATCTTCCAATTCCACATAATGCTGCATCTCTACCTTATCATGGATCTCCCGGTTTAAGCCAAGTAAAAATCTAGCCATTGTAGCCTCCCGATCCTCCTATACATTAGCACGGATCATAGCAATCTCCATCTCCTTGTAGTAGTCCTCTACGCTTCGACTCCCTTGTCTAAGACCTTGTAGCCTTTTGTACAACTCTCGGTAGTAGTAACTTGGAACGAACCACTTTCTCATCATTACTTGTGTCTATTGGGCGTTCTCTATTCCGCCTCCTGTTTATCACAAGTTGATCCCACCAAGTAATAGCATATTCAGAAAATTCAATCACGGCTAATTTTACCTTCTTTGTCTCGGAGTAGTTGTGGCAATCAAACACGAACTCCATCTTCTTCTCCCACTCAAGAAATGCCTCAGGATCATATCTACCTTGAAATGACGGAATCTTCATCTTAGTACCACGCAAGTTGTTATCTTCACGATTCCTAGCATCTCTAAATCTTCCTCCAGGTCTCCTATTGTTAACAATGGAACCCCGATCTTCTTCTTCATCAAAACCAGACCCATAACGCTCTTCATCCTCCTCCCTCGGTGGAACTCTTTCCCTTCTACGAAAATTACGACCGTTTTGTGGTTGCTCCTCACGTCTATTCTCCATCTGATCTATCCGTTCGTGAACCTGCTCCATCTCCATCTTCATCACACGCCTCATCACACTCATCATGGCCTCCATAAACACTTTCGGATTAGCCAATTTTGTATCACCTTCGGCAATGCTCTTACCACTATCGTGAGACATGATTGCTGCAAAACAAGGTTAGAAAGAAAAAAAGAACCTCCCGAATCACTCCCTTACGTGTTTACACTTAAGAAGGTGGATCACTCTCCACTCGTGTTTCACTGAAAATAATATGGTTTTTACCCTCTGATGTTCTCACCACTCTTGCCTTTTTCCACTCGATAATTCTCTCTTAGTTCTTTTGAAACTAAACAAACAACTCAAAATTTCCAGCAACAATTCACCCAGAACTACTCAAGGAATTTCAGATTTGAACACAAGGAATTTGTAAATTTTCAGATTAGAAATAGAAGGAATATGACAATTTGAAATTTTGGAAGCACAGAATAGTGAATTTTTTTTATTTTTTTTTTGACTTTTTTTTCTTTGTCCTGATTTTTTTTTTTTTGGTCCAGAACCTTTTTTTTTTTTTTTTTCCTAGTCACAAGCAGCAATAATAATTGTAATTGCCAAAAACGATTGATCAGATTTCAACAAGGACATGGAACTATACAAAGGACAATTGAAAGCGACGTGTAAATCAAATCTGGAAATTGTAGATATGGAAAGAAAAATCCAAATCTTGAAATTATTGATTAGATTTCAACAAGGACATGGAAATAGACAAAAGGACAATTGATAACGACATGTAATTCAAAGATGGAAGTTGCAGATATGGAAAGAAAATCCAAATCTTGAAATTATTGATCTAAAAATTAAAGCAAAGATTCGCGTAATCAATTAAGAATGAAATTCAAATCTGAAAATTTCAAATCTGAAAAATTAAAGCAAAGATTCACGTAATCAATTAAGAATGGAATTCAAATCTGAAAATTTCAGATCTGAAAAATTAAAGCAAAGATTCGCGAAAATCACAAATCTGAATTTTGACACGATTTTTTTTTTTTTTTTTTTTTTTTTTTTTTTTTTTTTTTTTTTATGATCAACAACTAGCTTTTAAGAATAATGAAATAAAATTTCGAAATAGTGATGTGAAGGGATATGCAAACCTAAATTAGAAACCGAGCTCTGATACTAAATGATGTGAACCCCGTCAAGAATAACGAGACCCAACAACGAAAGGGAACCCAAGATCGTTCTATGAACAGATTCGAATGGAAGACCTCGACCCGTTGTTTAGGACAAACATGAACCTCGGTATAAGGAAGACGCCACAAACGGTAGTGGAAACTCCGTTTGATAAGTCGAGATGAACGCCACGGGAAATCCCGATAAGTTCGAGTAGTTCTTCAAAAAACCAAAGAGAATAAACCTCACAAGTTTTATGAATAATCAATGTCTATCTTTTTCTTTACAACCACATGCTTAAATAGGCTTTACAAAAGACTAGCAAACTCTTTATCCCTACGCAATCTCTTGCGGTCCAAGCAATTATTTGGGCAACAAACCCATTATGGAAAACTTAGAAATATCAAATCAAAATATACTTAAATATCTAACTTAAATAGGGCATGAAATCGTTCTAAATATGGTACTCTTCATATTTCCATGTCAATCCACCATCAATTTATTCCGCATCAATTTGGTTTAGATTTCTTGCGATTGTTTACTTGCCAATTCTTAGCCTTGACCAGATTCTTCTAGAACTTGAATCAAGGTGACGATTCTTTGTTGCCCACGTGGATCATGCTCAATGGGCCTCCACGAATTTGCTTGAGCCCATAACTCTTGGATGAGTCCGTTGAGCACATCCTTGAACTTCTTTGCTCGTGCTCTCGTAACCGGCCCAATTGGTACTTGAACGAGATCCTTCGAAGCGGTGCCTTGATCTCCATCAGTGCGGGTCGGTTCTATAGGCTGGGGAGAGAGTGAGTCACAGGGTGAGCCATTGTACAATCATGACAGTGACGAGTCATAATGCTGAATCATTAGATGAAATGATGACTTTATAAAATATCAGTAGATATTATGCACAAAACTTAGTAGTTAAGTCTTGTAAAGATATTTTACAAAACTTACTAATTACATTTTTACCATAGATATTTTTCACATAGATATTTACATATTGGATCTTTACCATTATGTATAATTCATTAAAATTATAATCTAAGTCCGTTTTGAGTCTAGTTCGTTTTATTGATAATATCATTATCTCAATAATATTATAACACCATAAATATATATATCAAATATATATATATAGTACACAATAATATTACACACGGTGAATATTACACATTAATATTATTCATCAATATTATCGTATCAATTAATCTACTGATTAATTCAGTTTGTCTATTAAATAGTCCTGTAATAGTAATATTATTAGAGTCTAATAATATTATTCTTTATTTATAAAATTACGATTTATAAATAATAAGACCAAGGAATATTTATTTTCATAAATATTCATGTATTTCTTATTATTTATCGGGGATTAAAATAACGTGTTTAATGCCACGTATTTTATTAACAGCTGAACGTGAATATTGTTTCCTACAATATTAAGCCGTTCGAATGTCGAATCTTGAGAATCGAACGTCAATTCTAGACTTGTCTATTTTATTCAGTCTAAAATTCTAATTTAAGACATTTTATTTAATTACTTAAAATCTGAGGCGCTACAGAATGCTTCAAAGTGAAGCCTCACAAGTCCAAGAAGAATCAGACCAATGAAAGGCTTGTCAACATGATGAAGAATGTCATAGTCAGACTGATCAATTGAGACATGGCTCACACCCCTGCCTCACAGGTAGATAAGGTATGGGTAAGGAAGGATGAGAACATTCACCCCCTTGAGGGGGAGTGAACTCACCTAGTAGGTGAGGTCTCACATGCCTAGGATTTTGATTTCTAAATCCTAGTGTATGTCAGGTATGTTTGCATTGTATTGTTTATCATGTCATATCTTGACACCAAAACTAACCAAAAATATTATAAAATAATAAAGCTAAAGGTTTAACAAATGCAAATGAAAGGGTTCACATATGCAATATTTGGCACTCATCATTTGACATAGAGATTCGGGATAAGAAGGGTTCTGAAAATGTGGTGGCCGATCATCTGTCTAGGTTGACTGTGGATTTCATTGAAGAAGCCACCCCCATCTCTTAGACCTTCCTTGATGAGCAATTGATGCACATTGCTCAGACTCATTCACCATGGTTTGCTGATATAGTAAACTATATCGTCACCGGTCACATGCCTTTGCATTGGGGGCGGCAAGATAGGTTCAAGTTTATGGCCATGGTGAAGTACTTTGATGGGGGCACTATGCTAGACCGAATCTTAAAGATCCCTTGCAAGTTCTAAATAGGCCAATCACAAGGTCAAGAGCGAAGAAGATCAAGGAAGCAATGCAAGGATTGGTGCAATCCACTCAGGCCAAGTTTGCAAATTTATCGAGTAAGACCCCAACATTTAAGATGGGCTTGAAAGAAGAAGAACCAGCTTTAATCCATGTGATACAAGCGACAGATGGGGGCGGCATAGCCTAGTAGTTTAGTGCAGAATCTTTATTTCATTAAGTATAGGCGTGTAGGCCTATTTTTATGTTTCTATGGTTGTAGGCTTTTGGGCCTATTTATTTCATTAAGTGGACTTATTTTAATAGCTATAGAAGTGTAGTTTAGGATGTTTTGGGCTTGAAGATGTTCAGCCCATGTCTTTTAATTGATGTAGGACTTAGTAGGTTTAGGGTTTCATGGAGAGGTTTTAAAAAGACTTGTAGCCGCATTTGCTGGATAAGTTGAATGTGAATGAAAATTTTGTTCTTCATAGAAAACTTTTCAGTTTTCTCTACTTGTTTTTGATTGAACTAAGAACTTATCAAAGGCAAACCCCTTTGTGGCGTTCTCACCGACTCTAGGTTCTTGAAAACAAGATTTCAACGGGTCTAGATCTTCTTGACTTGATTCTTGGCTTTCTAGGGTATGTTCAATTTGATTGTGGGTTCAAGGGAGTTCGATCCCACGGGTTCACATCCTACTTTTTCTGGGACGATCCTTATCTTTTCAAGACGGAATATGATGCCCCTTAACCCCATTCTGATTGTTGAGATTTTTGATGTGTAGGGCATTGATTTCATGGGACCAGTCCAAAACTCCCTGTTGCTGTGGACTACGTGTCCAAATGGGTGGAAGGTTTTGCATGCAATACTAATGACCAAAGAGTTGTGGTCCAATTTTTGAAGGACACTATCTTTACTCGTTTTGGTACTCTTTGAGCAATCATAAGTGATGGAGGTAAGCATTTTTGCAACAGGATTTTTGAGTAGTTGATGAAGAACTATTTCATCACACATAAGGTTGCCACCCCATATCACCCACAGACGAGTTGACAAGTGGAGATTTCGAATCGAGAGATCAAGAGGATTTTGGAAAAGACAGTAAACCTTTCAAGGAAAGATTGGTCTCTACGATTGAATAATGCATTGTGGGCTTACCGTACAACTTTCAAGACCCCGATTGGCATGTCCCCATATTGTCTTGTGTACGGCAAAGCATGTCATCTTCCGGTGGAATTGGAGCATAGAGCATACTGGGACATCAAGCAGCTAAACTTCAATCTTACGAAGGCTGGCCCACAAAGGAAGCTCCAACTCAATGAATTAAAGGAACTGAGGAATGATGCATATGATTATGCGAGGTTATACAAGGTGCGAATGAAGAAGGCTCATGACCAGAGCATTTTGAGACGATCTTTTGAACCTGGTCAGAAAGTCTTTCTTTACAATTCACGTCTGCATCTCTTACCAAGAAAGCTCAAATCTCAATGGATAGACCCATTTATTATTCGATCTATTTTTCCTCATGGAGCTATTGAGATTGAGGATCCAAAGAATGGTACCACTTTCAAGGTTAATGGACAAAGGCTGAAACCATTCTTAGAGTTGAAGAGTCCGGAGATTGAGACGACCCCATTGGAGGATCCTAGTTATTCGGAGTGATTGTCATCTATTGTGGAGAGTCTAGCTGGAGACTGAAAACTTAGCGCTTGTGGGAGGTAACCCCCATTCATTTCCTTATCATTTGATTTTATTTGTTTGTTTTGTTTTTGTTGTGTTTTTCAGGACAAGTGTCTGCCATTCAAATTTGGGGGAGCGTTCTCCTACGTTACACTTGACTTGCGTCACCTATTCGATATTGTATTTTTGGTCACATTGGGGACAATTAATCAATTTAGTTTGGGGGTGGGGTAGACATTTCTGTCTATTTTCTTGTTATTTTTATTGCTTTTGTTTAAACAAAAAAAAAAAAAAGTGTTATGTTGTTGATTGAGCATGATTACAGTTTGTATGGTCTTGGTTTGTTTAACATCTTGAACGCTATATGTCATTAGAAATCTGAGTCTTTTGACTCATCTGTTGGATTAGAGAGACTTCACTTGTTTGAGTTTTTATTAAAGGCATATTAGCATAGGGTCGATGGGATTTGAGATTTGAATTGAGGAGCGTGTGTCTTGAGATTTGTAGAATGATTTGTAGAATGATTTGTTGATGAAACCTGATTTAATAATAATAATAATAATAATAATAATAACAAAATTCATCATAGTTTGAGTTTCTCATTAAGTAATCGGACCTCTTGCCTCACTAAGCATTGAGTGTTAGTGTAAAAAGATGATAAATTCAATTTGGTTGACTGTCTGGTTAATTTGGCTTCGTAGCCTTTTTTACTTGAGTAATTAAGCCCTTAGGGATGTCTCTACATCTAGTACCCTAAAACCATCTGGTTTGAGAATCATTGGCCCAACACTCGTTACATAGGTTAATTAGAAAACTTAAAGGAGTTGACCATTGCATAGCCTACAAAAAAAAAAAAAAAAAAAGTACATTTTTATTTAAGCCTTGGTTGTTTTCATCTGATAGAATTCCTATGAATTTTGGGGGACACAAGCTTTGAGAAAAATTGAAACCTTCAGAGTATATATTAATCTCACTTTGTACTTATTGGAGCATGTGTTGTCTCAATTTTTCAGCTATAGGTTGAATGATTATTGATGTCCTGATGATGGTGTTCACCTTGCTAAACCTGCTCATGATGTATGAACCATGTGTTTGTGTGGAAATCCTTATTTGTCAAAATGTTTGAGCATCATTGCTATTAAACCCTCACGAGACTTTACTCGTCCTATAGGGAGACCTAGATGTTTAAAAGGCTTGTTGCATATACTAAATGCAATCGTCTCTCCCACAACAATGGACTTATGTTTCATGTTCTGATTTTGTTTTGCTAAGGGACTAGAAAAATACAAGTTTGAGGGTATTTGATGAGTGCCAAAATATTGGATATTTGGACCCTTTAATTTGCATTTGTTAAACCTTTAGCTCTGTTATTTTCTTATCATTTTTTTTCTTAGTTTTGATGTTTTAGTATTTTGCACGTCATTGAGAAAAAATGGCGGTCTTTATGTGGAATTGCAAAGAAGTGGGCAAACAAGTGAAATTTTGGATTGTGCACTCAAGCCCATGCAAGCACGCTCAAGCGCACACCCACGTATGACGAAGCAAGCAGCACTCATGCACTGCACCGTGGAAGAAATGAAGAAGTCCTGAGTACGCTCGAGTGCACCTAGTATGCGATCGAGCGCACTAGGGCTTACCTGGCAGTGCCGAAACCCTAGGTTTTTTGGTATTTATATTATTCTTTTCTCTTGTAAAAACACGTTGGGAGGTGTTGTTAAGAGCATATTTTTGACCTAGAGCCGTTCTTGAGCTTTTTGCACGTTTTTCTTTGTAAGTCATTCATTTTTATGTTTTTAATTCAAGTTCGGATATTGTTTTTAGTCATGAGAGGCTAAAATCTTCAACTAAGATTGAAGATGAAACTTCGCCATTGATTAACACTCACATTCTTGTTATTTTATGCAATTTACATCACAACATGAATTCTTAAATTCTCATAAAGAACATAAAACACAACTCAATCCACATCATTCACAAACATATCTTAAACTCGTAAAGATCATCAAATAATCTCTTTCACATAATTGAAGGTATTGAAAGCAAATCACATGCATCTATTATACTAAAATATCATTGGCTCGAATTTATAAAATCATAACATTTTCTCATCATAAAAACATAACATCTCTTCTGAGTGAGTAAAGACTTACTTTGGCTACTTGGTCATTGGCTTAAAGAAGGATTCCCAAAGAAAGCCTTGCAATGCACCATTGCATTAGCACATTAAAACTAACGCATAACATTTATTGAAAGCTTGCTATGAGGATCATGTTTTCGGTGTCAGATTAAAGTTTAGAAGCTTCAAAATACCAAGATCTAGGGTTTTGTCTCAAAACCCTAAGAAGAGAGAGAGAGAGAGAGAAATGAGCTGGAAATCGTCGTCCAGCAACAACTTCAATACAAGCCTATCAGGACAAGCAAGTGGGTTGTCCAGACACACATGTGCGAGGTGTCGCTCTTGGGTAAAGCTGTTCGACACATAAATTGTCCATCTGATCATGCTCAAGAATTGGGACTTTCGGGAAGTCCTGTCCACAGGCCGTCCGGACACCACAGCGGACAGGGATGTACTACCTGACCTATCCGGACACAGAATTGCCCTATCTGAACACCCAACTTAGAAATTCAACTCTAAATATTTTCTAAGTGTCCTATTTCCCACATTTACCTTAATTATTCATTTAATTAGTCTAATTCATGTTTTTAGAACTTGATTAATTATCTTTATAGTAATTGCAGCGATGGTAGAACTGATGTGAACCCCGTCAAGAATAATGAGACCCAACAACGAAAGGGAACCCAAGACCGTTCTAAGGACAGATTCGAATGGAAAAAAACCTCGACCCGTTGTTTATGACAAACAAGAACCTCGGTATAAGGAAGACGCCACAAACGGTGGTGGAAATTCCGTTTGATAAGTCGAGATGAACGCCACGGGAAATCCCGATAAGTTCGAGTAGTTCTTCAAAGAACCAAAGAGAATAAAACCTCACAAGTTTTATGAATCATCAATGTCTCCTCGATTACATGGTAGGTACACCTATTTATACAAGAAAATTACTTGCGGAGAAAGTAGTTCTAATCCTAATAAGTAAACAAATCAATTCCTAGCAAGGAAAGAAAATAAATAAAGATCTTAGGTAGGTAAAGAAAATAAGTCTTGCAATCCGATCCTTCTAAATTAACGAACAATCTCAGCAGTTCTTAGCCTTGACCGGATCCTTCTAGAACTTGAATCAAGGTGACAATTCTTTGTTGCCCACGTGGATCATGCTCAATGGGCCTTCCCGAATTTGCTTGAGCCCATAACTCTTGGATGAGTCCGTTGAGCACATCCTTGAACTTCTTTACTCGTGCTCTCGTAACCGGCCCAATTGGTACTTGAACGAGATCCTTCAAAACGGTGCCTTGATCTCCATCAAGAACGGCAAGCCAGTGTGCTGGTTAGCTAGGCTAACGGTCCGAAGCCCTAATTTGTAATTTAAACTAAGGCATATATTGTCGCCAGCATTAAACAAGTAAGCATTCAAAGTGAGGTTTGAAGAAAAATGATCATAAAACACAAACGGATCAGTCACTACGCCATACATTCATTACATTCTCTCTTCTCTCTCTCTCTCTCTCTCTCTATATATATATATATATATATTGTCTCTTTTATTTCATTTGATGACCTTTAATTTATATTTATGAGAGTTAGGGGATTAACTAGTTTGTTTGTGTAAATATGATAACGTCGTCTTTATATAGATCCTGACGCAGAAAGTATGGATGAAGGCAAAGATCCTTACTCTAGTTTTGAGGTTACTAAACCATCTTCTGGGAGTTTGATGCTCGCCTCAGAGAAGCCTTATATTTATGTTTATTTCTATGTGATTGTTTTTATAGTGTATTATTGACCATGTAATTATGTGATTTAGTGCCGCTTGTGGCACATATATTTGGTACATCTAGTGTGGACATGGTATGCATAATTAAACCATGCTCTAACTTATCTGTATAATTATGAGGTAATTAAGTCAGTTCTCTACTGTTATGTCGTTTATTCCTAGTGCTATATATATATATATATATATATATATATATATATATATATATATATATATATATATATATATATATATATATATATATATATATATATATATAAGACAAAAAAAAAAAAAAAAAAAAAAAAAAAAAATCCTTGTGAGATTGTATTTCTGATGTGGTAGTGTCACGTGAAAATCGGAAGTTTTCGCTTACAGTTTTGCTGGTTTAAAATACATACATACATACATAATTAAAGCAAAATTCACTAGTTAGTTAACTATGGTTAATATACAAAATACATTACATGACTGCATTCTTAATATTTTAACTGGAAGATATTTAGTAGTTATTCTTACATATTTATAATATATACATACTATTGTTACTTAATAAGTTATTTACTTATAAGCTAGTTTTATTAACACACACACACCCGAGCCTTATACAAGTTTGTTTACGAACTTTAAACGAGTCAGCCGAAATTTATACGAGTATAAATCGTTTAATAATTGAGTATAATTTCGTGTTCATGAACAACTCATTTAATAACCGAACAAACCCCGAGCGAGCTAACGAGTAACTTTGTTCATTTACAACCCTAACTAAAATGGTTAAATATATGTGTAAATTTTTCTACTGCGTATGCTGATATTTTATGTTATGTTCTAACATAATGTTCTTTTGGAATTTTTATTGTAGAGTTTTAGAATCATAAATCAATAATTTTAAATTTAACGATTATT
Source organism: Alnus glutinosa (assembly GCF_958979055.1). NCBI lineage: Eukaryota > Viridiplantae > Streptophyta > Magnoliopsida > Fagales > Betulaceae > Alnus > Alnus glutinosa. The sequence continues at coordinate 14,202,561 of NC_084891.1, read as the reverse complement.
TTATATAACATTAATTTTTACAATCTAGATTTAAGAAATAATAAATAAATTAAAATATTTTTAATATAATAAGTATTAGAAGTGATCAAATCTAATATTTTTTAAATTTAAAATCAATGATGATGAGAAAAAGAACATAAACCATACAATATGGAGAGATTGATCATCAAAAGAGAAATAAAATCCAGAAGATTCCACGAGTCCAACACAAAAATACAGCACAGTCGTTCCTATTTTTCCCCTATGCTGCTGTTTTAAAATTTTTTGAAGGGATATGAAGACTGAAGTTCACATGGTTCATAAAGAAATTTCCTAAATAGGAAAATAGTTTTGATGAATTAATAAAGTTCGATTAAAAGTCCTTTTAGTTTGGAGAATCTAAGATTTGCCCCCACATCCACATTCTAAAAAATGTGATTCCTAAAACTATGAATTTCTAGAAATGTGACTAAACCCACATTTGAAAATGATTAAAAATTTGATTAGATTCTCGAAAATATGAAATTTTAATCTTTAGTTGACTCTTAAACATCGGTACGAATTATTTATACTTGAAAAAAATCACTATGTATCTCCATTCAAGTGCATAGGCTATTTGATACAAAAGTACTTAAAAATTAAACAAAAAATGCAAAACAAAGACTACAAAGAAACTACATTTTTTTTAAAAAAAAAAAAAAAATCTGTTCATTTCCATTTTTTTAAAAAAAAAATAAAATAGTTCTTCACTTTTTGTATACAACTTTTATTTTATTTTATTTATTTGTCACCATTTTTTTTTTAATAAAATAGTTTGACTTTTATATACAAATTTTACAAATGAAAAAACAAACCCCCCCCCCCCCCCCCCCCCCTAAAAAAAAAAAGTATTAAAAATTAGTCATAGCAAAATTCTCGCATAATCTGCTTCACTTGTATAACCATAATAATATCCAACAAAAAATATAAAAAAAGGAAAAATATTAAAAAGTCAAAAAGTTCTGTAGACAAGAATGTTTAGCAAACACTTTAAAAAAAAATATAAAAAATAAAAAGAATACATAGCACCCACGAGGTGTTTACCACGAAGGTATGAACGTTTTGGTCCTTCAAAAAAAAAAATGGGTGTTTACCGCCCCTTAATAATAATAAATATGAACATTTTGGTCCTTATTATATATATAAATAAAAAAATTCCCAAACCAGGAGAACGTGAATTCCCACCAAATAGCAAATGAGTTTAAAAATAACCTACATTTCCAACAAAAAGCAATTAGAGGGGAATCGCATCTAAATTCCTTTGGTAAAATGACTGTTATCCAAATGCCACTGTTGGAGCCCATACTTGGTGGTCTTGTAATAAGTAACCAAGTTGCTATAGACCGGGGGGTTTAAATAATGGGGCAAAACCGAAAATCCCCTCCATATCAATGGGAACTTGAAGAGCTCTACTAATGAGCTCCGGCGTAGAGGTCTCACCCTTCCAAGTGTTGAACCATGGTCCACCTCCTACTTCTACTGCTGCCATGTTACTTGTAACATCCAATATGATCTGTAAATTAAAATGTTCCATAATCATCACCCTCTGCACACGCTGTCATTACATGCTTTTTTTTTACTCAAATATAACTACCAACATGAAATAACAACTAAATGAATTCTAAGTTATCCTAATCTAGGAAATAACAATACCAAGATTTAAGCATTTATTGGCGGAGCAATTGGCCTTTCTAATTGATATGAACTCCACCAACATTTGTTGGTGGAGTTCATATCACTAATTCTACAAAGTCGCCAGCAATCAAAAGACAACTATGTGGGCCAAACAAGGGGAAAAATAACAGGACCCACTAGACTGAATAACTTTGAGATATATCAGCAAAACAAACATGGGAATTAAAAAAGCAAATCCAGAGGGTGGATGGACCAATTGAACATCACCTCAAAAATCAATTCTGAACAATCGGAAATTTGAGAGTGCTAACTTTTGTATCATCCTTCAAATGATAACAGGAGTGATGCCCTTAATGAAACTAGTGGTGTTCCACATTAGGAATGGAACTAATGTAAATGTCTCTCAAATATGAAGTAACATAATTCAAAAAATATTGATATAATAATGTCAAAAGCCACTGAAACTTCAGTCATTAATGATTAATATGAATGGGATATTGAGAGTTTTATATTATAGATAATCAAAATATAATCGATCGAACAAAAACAAGCAAACAAGCTATACTCTGGAGCCACTTATAAAGTAAATATTTTGTAAAGTTGAGATGCAGTAAACACCAGAAAATGTTTCAGCCCAGGGAAACTGCAAAGTTTGAGAGAGAGAGAGAGAGAGAGAGAGAGATCAAACATTAATGGAAGTTTCTACAGGAGCATCTTATTAGTGGTCATCCAATCACATGTTTTGATAGAACATAGAAATTATGGAAGCTGAAACCTTACTCTTTACCGAGCATTCGTGGATCATATATAGAGGTTCATTACAGAGTTTAAGATAAACACTAACTCTAGTCTAGCAACCGGTTTCTACCTCTAAATACATTCAAACTATAACACTTGAAATATTATCTAGCTATGATACTATTGCATTAGGACTCTATAATAGGACTCGGCTTTTGGATAGAAGTAGAGGACTTCTTAGTAGAGTCCCGGCTGGACACCTCCATAGATTGAGCCGCACAAGACTCCTGCTGGGACTTTTAGTCTTGTGCGAGAGGTGTTCTAATACCCTCCCGCAAGATCAACAGGGGAGATCGCACGTTGAGCTTAAAACAAAGTTGTTAAAATTTGGCCGAAACAAGTGGTTTTGTAAGGACATCTGCAAGCTGATCTGAGCTAGGAACAAATCGAACCACCAAAGGACTTATCGGCAACGCGATCTCAGACAAAGTGAAAGTCAATTTCCACATGCTTGGTACGAGCATTGAACACCGGATTGACAGACATGTAAGTGGCACCAATATTATCACACCAAAGAGTTGGTGGAGAAGAGGTCCGAACTCCAAGTTCTTGAAGTAGTGCCTGGATCCATAAGAGTTCGACTATGGTGTTTGCAACAACCTTATACTTTGCTTCTGTAGATGATCGAGAGACAGTTGGTTGTTTGCGTGAGCTCCAAGATACCAAATTTGAACCAATAAACACACAATATGCACCGGTGGAGTGATGATCGTCTGGACATCCAACCCAATCAACATCCGAGTAAGCTTGAAGAACATTGGAAGATGTTTGATGAAGGAGACCATGAGACATTGTATGCTGCAAGTATCTGAGGATTCTTTTAACGGCCTGCCAGTGTGGTTTAAGGGGTCGATGCATGAATTGGCACACTTGGTTTACAGCAAAGCTTAAGTCGGGTCTTGTGAGAGAAAGATATTGTAGGGAGCCCACTGTAATGCGGTAGAGAGACGGATCCTCCATTGGATCTCCTAAAAAAGCAGATAGAACTGAAGAGGAAGCCATTGGGGAAGTAACAGGCTTTGCTTCATGCATGTTTGTCTTCTTTAAAAGATCCATGATATAGCGCCGTTGAGAGAGAAGAAGACCCAAGTTTAGTTTGAGAACTTCAACACCAAGAAAATAATGTAAATCACCCAAATCTTTAACAGCAAAGTCAGCATTAAGGAGCTAGAGCAAATCCGGGATGGCAGCTGGATCCGAGGCTGTGATGATGATGTCATCAACGTAAATAAGCAGAAAGATGGTGACTAACTTTGTTTTGTAAAGAAAAAGTGAAGAGTCGGCCTTGGACCCTATAAACCCAAGTTGGATTAACTTGTTACTTAACCTAGAAAACCAGGCTCTAGGCGCCTGTTTGAGACCATATATAGCCTTGTGGAGCTTGCACACATGATGAGGAAAGTTAGGATTGATAAATCCCGGTGGCTAGACCATATGAACATCCTCAGATAAAAGACCATGAAGAAAAGCATTATGAATATCAATCTGTTTCATTGACCATCCAGCAGAATATGCAAGGGAAAGCACAGTTCGGATTGTAGTAGGCTTAACAATTGGACTATAAGTTTCTCCATAGTCCACACCTGCTTGTTGATGAAATCCTTTGGCTACCATCCGTGCTTTGTGTCTCTCAATGGATCCATTGGCTTTTCTTTTTAGTTTGAACACCCATTTGCATCTTACTGGATTTTGAGAGGCTTGTGGAGGTACAAGTGACCATGTTTGGTTATGTAGAAGAGCTTTAAACTCAAGTTGCGTTGCATTTCTCCATTCTAGAACACTCATAGCATTTGAGAAACAGGTCGGTTCCTGGGTGGCTGATGCATGCTGTGTTAATAAATCCCGAGGAGCAGGGTATCAGACAGTGCCATCTGTGAGCTATTGTTGCTGAATGATATTGTTCATAGACCTGGTATGCATGGGATGTATTCGGGCAGGAGGAGTTTCCTCATAGGGACTGGAACAAGAACCTTGTGGTGCTATAGAATTGGAAGGAGAGGAATTGGAAGGTATAGATGACTGTGGTGGTGCAGGAGGTTGTGTTGAAGATGGAGTGGGTGGAGGTAAAAGAATAGGAGGGATAATAGGGGCTTGAACAGGAGTAGAAATAGGAGGTGTAGAAACTTGAGAAGCATAAGGAAACCGGGATTCACGGAATATGACATCTCGAGAGATGTACACTCGGCCAGAATCTATGTGAAGGCATTTATAGCCTTTGTGATGTTGACTGTACCCAAGAAAAACACATTCTTTTGAGCGTTGGGAGAATTTATGAGTGTTGTAAGGCCTGAGATTTGGAAAACACGCACATCCGAATACTTTGAGAAACTTGTAATCAGAGACTTGGTGAAATAATTTTTCAAAGGGCGACTGATTATTGAGCAATGGAGTTGGCATTCGATTTATGAGATAACAGGAGGTAAGGCAAGCATCTTCCAAGAAATTTTGAGGGAGAGAACTCTCGGCCAGTAGGGCTAGAGTTGTGTCAATTAAGTGTCTATGCTTGCGTTCAACACATCCTTGTTGGTGTGTATGAGGACAAGAGAGACGATGTGTGATGCCGTGAGACTGAAAATAAGAGTGAATATTGCGGTTTTCACCCCCCCAGTCAGATTGCACACTGATTATTTTTGTGTTTAAGAGCCGTTCAACCATAACTTGGAACTTAAGAAAGATAGACATGACATCTGATTTGGCTTGTATAGGAAAAACCCAAGCAAAACGACTAAAGGCATCAATGAATGACACATAAAACCGACTTCCATTTATTGATAATGTTGGAGAAGGTCCCCATACATCTGAGTAAATTAATTGTAAAGGACTACAAATTGAAAAACTAGAAGAACTAAATGGCTGCTGATGACCCTTGGCTTGTGCAAATAGCTACATAAGTGCGTTCACCAATAAGGGCTTGTTTTATTGACGAAGAACTAGTTGACGGAAGCAGTTGATAGAGGCCATCTTTAGTATGCCCTTGATGGAGGATAGCCCTGGTTTGAATGTCCTTAATCAAGAAATAAGAGTGAAATTTAAAAAATACAGAATTGCCAAGGGCAAATTTCTGAACTGATGGATGATGTGTAGCGCCTATGTCTGCTTACCGGACATCCTCTGCTGGTAGTGTTGGTATTGAGTTGTAGGCCTGTGAAGAAGCAGGAGGTTGCTGGTTTGGAGGTGGTAGCAACGAAAGGCAGTATGGCCTATTTTCCCACAAATCTGGCAGGTATGATAGGAACTGGTAGCAGCATCAGGAGAAAAATAGGAGCCATGGCCACGATTGTTTGGGAAGTATCCACGACGCTCTCAAAGTCACTGAGAGGTTGTTCGACGGCAGCAAGAGTGTCACTGAGAGTCTTGATAGTTTGGAAGTATTTTGTAATGGAGTTACTACCTTTCTTCACTGTGGCAAGTTGAAAGTATATCTGCATGACTCTAGCACGGGCTTGAGATGCAAACATGGAGAGAAGAGTGGACCAGAGAGCTGCTGAGGAGACACTGCCAGCATGGACCACGTAGGGTTCAGTCAATGTTGAGATAAGGATGTTGAGTATCATCTGATCACGCTAGTTCCACGCAAGAAATTCTGGGTTGACAATTGTGGCAGGGGCTCCAGAATCAGTAGAAGGATTTGGAATTGTTTGAGGAGGCTAAGATGAGCTGTCAAGAAAGCCGTAGGCGTCCTGTCCTTTGATGTAGGCAAGGGTATGTCTTTTCCACGCCACAAAGTTTCCTTTGGAGAGTTTGATATGAAGATTCGGATTCATGTTGGATATGGTAAAGACAACCGGTTGCGGTTGGGGAGGTGGGAGATGAGGTTGAGTGGCTATGGAAGCCACCGAACTGGCAGAAGCACTGGATTCGGAATCAGAATGGGCCATAGCTCAAGACGTGTGTCTTTGAGATGGCTCTGATACCATGATAGAACATAGAAATTATGGAAGCTGAAACCTTACTATTTACCGAGCATTCATTGATCATATATAGAGGTTCATTACAGAGTTTAAGATAAACACTAACTCTAGTCTAGCAACTGGTTTCTACCTCTAAATACATTCAAACTATAACACTTGAAATCTTATCTAGCTATGATACTATTGCATTAGGACTCTATAATAGGACTCAGCTTTTGGATAGAAGTAGAGGACTTCTTAGTAGAGTTCCGGTTGTACACCTCCACAGATTGAGCCGCACAAGACTACTGCTGGGACTTTGAGTCTTGTGAGAGAGGTGTTCTAATATGTTTGCATGGACAGCAAAATTCATGCTGATTTCTAAAGGAAGACCAACGGAAGGAAGTTCATACTAATATGTCTACCCAGAGATAAATGTCTGTTGGAGTTCACAATAGCAACTGTGAGATGTCAGCACAAAATTAACAATACAAGAGATAGCTTACTTGAAAAAATTACTCAGACTATATTGAAGGATATTCACACAGCATAATTAACAAAATCTTAAGCTTTCAATAATTGTTTCTGAATGCTGGTAAACTTGATGCAGAAGTTCAATGATAAATTAGTTTGGGTTCTATAGCATGAATAGGATTATAGGAACAAGCAGGTACATCTTCACAACCTATTTATCATCAGCCTGATGCACATTAGAGACAGAAGAGTATGAGAAAATAACAAACCTTCCCTTTACTGCCATCATATCTTCGTTCCCAAATTCGCAATCTTAGCACACCAAAACAAGAATCTTTACAAGCTGGAGCAAGACCAGCTTCTGTTGTTGGAGCACGCAATGTTGTACCAGGATCCTTTGTTGTTGCCTCTAATTCAACCTGCCCAGATAATTTGTGTTCTCAATTACTCATATAACAGGCCCCAACATCAACATCTGATCTTTCCAATGAATGACTTGATCATTCCAAGAACTTAACAAGTTCCATCAATAATGCCCAAGACCAGCTTGCACTTTCTGCAACAGGAGTGTTGGGCTTCACATTTTTGTGCGAGGAAAAAGAGTACAAGGGAGGTGATAGCACCTCTCTGCCCAAGGCCTCAGGAATGCATCCCTAAGAAAGGTATACCAGATGGACCCCATAAACCTAGTTACCATCCCACCACAACATGAGTGTTGGGCTTTTCACATGTTCAAATGCAAAACAAGACCAAAATCATAGACTTCCCTGCAGAACTTGGAACTGGGATGTGATGAGAGTAGCATTATCAACAAGGACATATACAATTACCTTATGTGTCTGATTCTCCCCATCCATGTACCAGTAACCCCAAGGAGCAATTTCCCAACTAACACCACCATTCCATGGCACAAATTCATAGAAAATTCCATCACAGTGAACTCCAATCTGCAGCAGTCAGTATCATAACATTTGTCAATAGATAACGAGAGGTTACTATTTGTTTGAGACAAAGCACTTGACGTCATCTTATTTTTCAATGAAAATGCTCTTTATCAAGGCATGTTTATACATAACTGGAAAACAATTTGGAATAAAATTGTTTCATCATTTTCCCCATTACTTTCAAGAAGAAGATATTTCTCAAATAGTACAAGAGAATCGAGCTCGGGGAAAAAAAAAAAAACACGGTTGCATTCCTAGATCAAAGCATCTTGATGAAGCAAATTGAATTCATAAAGATCAAGTAGTTAACTGCTTTTGTCTTAAAGCAAAGAGTGAATTCATGACTCAAAAAAACAAATAAAACAAAGGCTTGCTGAAGCAGATTCATATAGCATTCATTTTTTGAAAGTAGATCCATAGAGAATTCTGGCATAGAGAAACAACCAAAACTACACTTCTTTCTCTTTAAGGATCTTTGGACCTCCCCATGATATAATATTTTATTTTCAAAGTGTTAATGTTTGTAATTGGCTCATTTGGTATCCAAAACGGAATTGTATTTTTTGGGGATTTGGGTAGCATGTACTTATGTTTGCGGTTGAAAAAACTAGAAGAAACTGCTGAAAAAGACAGGTACAGTACTAGGCGTCCAGACAGGACAAGAGGTGTCCAGACGGTATTTGAGATATGTAATTCTAGAAAGTAGCCGTTCCTGAGATGTTCGGACAGTCTAGTGGATAGACACTTCCGAATTAACAGATGTCTGCACGAGATATTGATATGTCCGGACAGTAAGTGTTCCAGGAACATCTTGTTGGCAGGGATGTCTAGACAGGGATTCGACCAGGAAGGATTTGTAGTACTCCAAAAACATCTCGTTGGCAAAGGTGTCTAGACAACTCTGCGGACAGCGCATATCTAGAATGGTCATGTCCGAACAGCATGGATCTGTGTCCGAATGTGATAGTCGGTCAAGGTAAAATTACCCTAGCTGTGTCCGGACGACAAACTTACCTGTCCGGACACTGCCACACACATTTCACAGATTGCTATATAAAACCTTTTTTCTGTCAATTCTCAAGATCTTTCAGTCACATGATTTTCAAAGCCTCCAAGAGAGTTTTTGAGAGATGAGACCCAAGAGTTTGGTGTGATACTATACAAGACTCTTGAGTGTTGATTCCAAGAAGCCTTGTGTGTAGACTACACAACTAAAGCGACAACGGAAGTCTACTGGTAGTTATTGGTAAGGAGTTCGTTCATTGAAGAACGGCTAACTGGGGAGTTGGGGCAGAGACTCATGAGGAGCTCGTGGCAGTAAAATGTGTTCATTATGGGGCTACCAAAACTTGGGAAGGTAGATAAAATTGTGTGGTCCGTGTCGAATGGGCAAGCAACTCAAAACTCAGCACAAAAAGACTATGTCTATCCACACATATAGACCTCTTGAGCTACTTCATATGGACTTGATGGGTCCATCCAGAAATAAAAGCATGGAAGGGAAGAGGTATATTATGGTGATTGTGGATGACTTCTCCATATTCACGTGGGTCATATTGCTTGGTGGGAAGTCTAAAGCCTTTGAGCAAGCCAATGCACTGTTTAAGAGGATTCAAATTCAGAAGGGATATTGCATCAAGAGAATCAGGAGTGATCATGGGAAAGAGTTTCAAAATGCCAAATTCTCAGACTTTTGTGATGAAAATAGCATCACACAAGAGTTCTCCACGCCAATCAAACTCCCCAGTAGAACAAACTAGTCGAAAGGAAAAATCAAGTAATCCAAGAGATGGCTCGAACAATGATACATTGCAAGAACCTGACTACATATTTTTGGGGAGAAACTGTAAACACTGCATGCCATTTGATCAACAGGTTCTATTTAAGACCAAGCACAAACAAGAGTTCCTATGAGTGGTAGAAGGGGAAGAAACTCACGGCCAAGTACTTCCGTGCTTCCCTATCTTCGGACTGGAAGTGTGTCCGAACAGGACATTTATGTGTCCGGAAGGATCGGGCCGAGAGTCAGGATATGTGTCTCACGCGCTGGCGAACAAGCCGGGGATTAAGTTGGCTTGATGCGTTTTCAACTCACTTTTTCTCCCTCTTCTCCCTTCCACACGAAAATTCTCTCTTCTCTCTCCTAGGGTTTGCACCCAAGCCCTAGATCCTTGTAGTTTCAAGCTTCCAAAGTTAAATCCGACTCCGAAAATGGGTTTCTGGACTTAAGATCGCTGTTATCACGGATTGGTTTGAGGTAAAAATCCACAAACCCTAGCTTTTCTTACATTTTGTGTAAATCCTTGGAGTTTGAGCTTAATCCCTCAAATTTCTCTAGGTATTTGGTGTTTTGTGGAGTCCTAAACAAATTCCACGCATTAGGTTTCATTGTTAGTTGGAAATCAAGGTAAGACCCAAAAACCCTAAATTTTATTTAAGTGTTTTAAGTTGAAATTTTGTGGATAACCAGGATTTTCTCTATGGGTTAGTATTTTTAGTTATTGGGTTGTCAAATGGAACCATAAAAATTCTATAGGTTGCCATGGTAGGTTAGCTCTTGAGACAAATCAAGAACTCAATTGGGGGTTTTTATTATGAACCTTAGAATCCCTTATTGGAAAGGTTAGTTGATGGTTTTAGCATTAACCCTAGTTATTTGTCCACATGTTGGGTCTAGATAATGGGTAAAGTTGTAAACCCAAGTTTTACATATGATTTTGCTATGGGTTATTAGGAAGAGATAATACTCATGGCACTTGAGTATTATTGTGTTGTCTATGTTAGGTGTCTATGTCCAAGTGCCTAACAGCGTTGTTTTAATACAGTAAATGTTTGAGTTGGGAGTCAATTGCAACAAAGCAAGAAAATGTGAGTATTTAACTCACTGAGAAAATGATATTAAGTTTTTTTGTGGTTCTATGATATTACAAAATGCTATAGTTACTCTAATTCGAGCCAATAATGTGTTGTGATAATATATGTTTTTTTTTTTTTTTTTAAAGTAATAAAATTCAATAAAAAGTGCAGAGGGGCGCAATCCTAGTACATATGAAGTATACAAAAGTGCCCCTAATCAGAGGAAATAAAAGAACATAAATATAAAAACTCAGCAAACATAATACGACTCGGGCTATGCGCCAAGGTCCAAACATATAACATATTAAGCACATTTCAACACAAGTCCACAACTGGTAAATCCACATCTTCAAATAGCCTTACATTTCTCTCACGCCAAAGACCCCACATAACACACAAGGGAACCTACTTCCAAAGACACGTAACATGACCATGACCAAGCGAAGTGCCCCAACCACTCAACAAATCCAGCATTCTTCTTTGCATGACCCACTCCACGCCGAACAAACTATAGAAAGAGCTCCAAACAACCAGTGCCACATCACAATGAAATAGAAGGTGATCAATGGATTCCCCATTCTTCTTACATATACAACACCATTCTACCACCACTATATGACGCGTACAAAAGATGTCATGTGTCAAAACCTTTCCTGGGAAGAAGCTATGATGGGAAGCAATGCAAAAGCGAAGGGAGAAGGCCCTTTGTTTCAACTGCAATGAACAATTCACACCAGGCCATCGATATGAGGTGAAACATCTGTTCATTATTAAAGCAGAACCTAGAGAAGGACAAGGGTGAATTGGGGAGAATTTTGAGCATGAGGAACTCGAAGAGATTTGAAAAAAAAAAGAAAAAAGAATTCGACCTTGAGGACAAGTGTCATGTAAAGGGGGCGGAATTGATAAGAGTCCTACTCCAATCCTAGTACTTGGATTAGCTCAAGCTGATCTCTATCTCATTAGTGATGAGATATTATCTTTATCTTTCCAGTTGGTTTATCTTACGAGTTATTAAGCTAGTAGAAGTGTTATTGCTTATGTTTATTGTAGTTATTTATCAATAGTACTTGTATTTCTATTTAAAGACCATTTGGTTGTTAATGAAAAGGAAGAAAAAGAATTAGAGAAATTGTGGTCTTCTCCTACCCTAAGTGGAGTATTGTGGTATTCTTCTACCCTAAGTGAAGAAATTGTGATCTCTCCTACCTGAAATGAGCTATCAAATCCCGTCTCACGTCACGTTATCCCTGTTTTTCATACTTCCATCACAAATCTCGTATCACGTCTCGTGGTTAATTGTGTAAATTTCCCACTTAACCCTTGAATTTAGGGCAGGACGTTACACACTGCTTGTTGGAGTCTAAATATTAAGAGTTGCGATCAACTCTTGTATTTCTCACAAGGAATTTTATTTACCATCCATAACGAAATTGAAGCAAAACTAAGAGAAAGTGCAGCAACATTAGAAGAGAAGTTGCCCCGAAAATAGATTACCAATGCAGCACTTTCAAAATTCTCCGTCAGTCCAGGTAGTTGCCTCAACCCACCACCTGCAGTGAGAGCAACTTCTCCACTAGCACCTTCAAATACATTACATTGCACCTGCAGTAAGACATCAACCAGTAAGATGCGAACACTGGGCAGCAGTAATTAATATGCGTGTACCAACACCAAAGAATGAATAAGCTTACTCAATCAGAAAGCTACTGTTGAATTAATATCTTCACAAAAAAGCTCCACCAATGAACAATACAAGGTCTACTCTTACTTCTAAATGGAACATCAACAAAGTGGGCTCTGTCACAAAAGATTTAGTCTATAGAACTTCTTTTGACTGTTCAGTATCTAGCAACAGTCCTTGCTTTCTGGTCCTTTGTCTCATCCATAAAAATTAACATATTTTGAATTAAGTGGCAGAAAGCAATAAATAATAATTCCACACTCCTCAAAATGGTAGTGCAAGGGCATAGGACCCTTTTGAGCTAATCTCTGTATTACTGTGTATTTATGGATAAATACTTCTTGACTATCAGTTCCCTTTCTTTTAAGTACTTTACATTATCAGGAAAAATGGCTAAATCTCACACATCTAATGAAAAATGAACAAGTGAAGTTTTACCATGGCTAGATACCAATAAAGAGCTACAAAAATTACCCAAAACCATTTTCTTGGGAATGCTCCACCCCAATTCTTTTCAGAATATGAAGGGGCATTTTGAAACTCAAACCTTTCACCATCCCACTCTATCCAACCTGAAATTCAAATTTAAAACCTGAGGTCATGTCCCAAATAATGCATGCAGATGCAGATTGCTAAAGAAGCAAATTCATAACCAAGCAAATAGATTCTAGGTGCAAGGCACATGATCATAGCGAAACAAATATTGATATCACAGAGAGGATATACACAACTAAAGCCCAGATAGAAGCACTGGAAACATCAGTTCCATTAGTATAAGTGTTGTCAGGTTGTCCCTCTGGATTGTAGGACTTCAAAAATTTAATAGTTTGTAGCACAACATTACTACAAAAATTCAATTCAGGGAAAGTTTTATAAAGCTTTGCAGATCCACATGTATGCTCACATTTGTGACACCTTAGAAAGTAAGTCTCACATTGAAAAGATGAATTGCTCATATAAAGTGGGTGGATTCTAAAAGAATTAACGGGTGCTATGTCCCACATTGGTTCTTTACTATGTGAGACTGGACTTTATAAGTGATTTTAGGAAGCTCCAATTGCAACTTGACTAATTTTTTTGGAGTAATAGCGCAGATGTGCTTTTTCTAGATCGTTACAAATGGTATTAGAGTAACTCGGTAACACTACGTGACGCTAAGTCACTGCATGACGTAAGCCCTGCGAGGATATCATGGATTTATGTGGGGAAGATTGACACCCTAATTGCCCGTATGGAGTTGATTGATTATAAAGGAGTTCATGGGTGTTAAGTCTCACCGTGATTCCTTACAACGTGAGACTAAACTTCAAAGTAATTTTAGGAAGCTCTAATTGCAACTTGATTAGTCATTTGAAGGAATGACGCAAATGTGGCTAGCATTTTTCCTTGGCCGTTACAACGTTGTTCAATAGAATGTTTGATTCATCATTATCTATGTATTATATTACTTGATTCAAACCCTAGAAAAATGGTTTCCCAAGCCCTTTCCATTTATATTAAGGTGGCAACTACATTTCTCAATAGTTAGTTTAACTTTTAAATTTGCATTCCTCCAGCTTTCAAATATATTTGGCATAATTACTAATTTTGGCAGTAGTGAAAAACATATTTGCACCACAGTAGCTATAGAAACCCATAGAAACCAGGAATAGATATGCAGTTGCGTAGCTCCCTAGACCTACTAGGATAAGTTTTATGATGATTGCTTCTTGTTTTATGTTATTTATTGTTTGGTAGCTATTTCCTAAATTATTTCTAAAAAAAAATAAAAAAATAAAAAAATAAAAACTCACACTAGAGCTCTCTGTCCTCACCCACAAAATTTCTCTCCCCCCCCCCCCCCCCTTGCTAGCGGTGGCGAGTGAAGGTGTGTCCTGCTAGTTTCAAGTTTCGCTTTCCGGGTTTCTCTGTTCCGACATCAGGTTTTTCTACTTTGCTGGCAGATTTGAGCTGCTTTGTTTCGTTGTCTTTTGTATGCTCATTGATGGCACCAAGGTCCCTCAAGTTCGGTGCTACTCCTTCAGTGACTTTGGATGACAAGAAATTCTCGGATACTGAGGGGTTTTTTTCAATGTCGGATTTCATTGTAGATGGGTCTGATTCCAAGGATGGGGTTGGGGTTTTTTTTTTTGCAGCTATCGAAGATGGGAGATTGCCTTCTTGCCAAGGAAGTCTCAGTGGCAGCGGCGCTTCCAGTGCTGGATTCTGATGGAGTGGTAGCTTCTGTGAAGGCTAATGCTAAGCATTCTACTCCAGTGAGAGTTCCTTCGGCGGGGTTTTCTCAAACCGAGTCCGGCAATGCAAGTTTCTCCTCATCTATTGCCTAAAGTGTCGATCATGTCGTCATCGACTCTAGTTCTAAAGGAAGATAGGGTGGAAGGGGCTCCCTCCCCTTAGGGTGGGGTTTTAAATGGTTTGATCCAATCTTAGAAGTGGCCGGTAGGTTTTAGTCCGTCTAGAGAGATCGTTGTGTGGAATAAAGGTGACGAGGTTTAGGATGGGGAGGATGGAGACACCCTTATCCCCTCGACATGCCATTGGATTGGGCGTTGGATGGTGTTGAGGACGAGGATCCGTCCTTGGCGATTTTGGATGCCATTGAAGAGGATTTTCATCAAGAAGTATAGGTTGCGCATCTAAAGACCAAAGGTAGGAGGAAGCTGTTGAATCTGAAAACCTCCATTAATTACGGAAAGGCTAGCACGACCTCTTAGCGAGGAAAAGCAAGACTCACATGCTGTAGCGTTAAGTGATCCGTGTGGGGTTTCGGGTTTGAGGGCTTTAGGACTTTGCGGGTTTGTTGGGTCTTTTTTTGTGCGTTGGTTTGGTTGTTCCTGTATATACTTCTTGTTTTTCGCCTTTTTTAATAAAATTTCTTTTACTTATAAAAAAAAAAAAATATGTTTTTACAACATGATTGCATGATTTTTGTAAGTGTGTGACATTAGCATAATAGGTGTATGAGTCATTGAGTGTGTTGCATTGCATTGTGGGGACCAAGAAATTAAGATTAGGTTACTACAGCCACCAAGAAAGATGGCTGTAGGGCCTTTTTGGAAAGGTATTTTACAATAGTTGGACCCTAGAATAAAACCCTCTATGCGTTGGCTTCCTAACAGTCCAAGCCATGTGATCATTGGACACTTGTAGGATTTACAGCGAAGTAATCTTAGCTAACATGTTGCTGGAATTACAGCACACACAACACACTAGTTGAACCTTGAGGCCTTAAAAACCTGTATGTTCGCCCAAAACCAGATCTATCTAGGGAACTTTACGGTGACCTAAGAACCCTATAAGGACTAGATATATGTGGTGTTGAAACCTACGCTCTAGAGAGCATGAGAATAAACTCACTTTGCATAATCCATGTGTAGTAATTGAGCATACATGCATAATATGATCATTCAAAAAAATAATTGAATTTGAAATATCAAATAAGTGTCTTAAGAGGAGAAATCAGATCTGCCCCATGGTATGGAAAGCAACGTTTAGGAGGATCAAACAATGGAAAATAATAAATGGTTTAAGAGAACGTTAACAATAGTAACGATTGTGAATGTTTGTTTGGGTTACTAAGGGAAGGGTGTTGAATTTTGAAGCTAAAGAGCAATGTACATATGATCATGCTTTTGCTTTCTTCCAAATGTCAATGTCGTGTTTTCTTAAAGTTGTTTTCAAAGTGTATAAATGTAATGTTAACCTTTATTTGGCAGCTCTTTTATGTATCCTAACCTATATGTTGGAAAAGAGTTTTAAGTGTAAATGACTTTATGTCCATGCTTCCGCTACATTATAAACATATTATAAATATGTTATGATACTTGATGAAAGTAAATGAAAAGAAAGAAAGGAAAGAAACTGAAATGATTGTCTGAATGCATGAAATGTTTTAAATTGTTTTCTTAGCCACATGACTAATGTGAAATGGTACCTAATGGGTGGGAGAAGCCATCTTGTATGGTCCACTGGGAATGACTCACTCGAGTGCACCCTAGTTTATAAAGTGATGTCCATATCCAAGATGCGGTTCCACCTGTGGCCACGAGAATGGAACTGGGATCCTAGTGATCGCCAACCCTTACACACAGGGTGAATTGTGTGTTGGCCACTCAAGAATTTAAAGGAAAGAAAATATTTATGATGACGAATGCTTTATTTGCACCTTTTTTATGTTTTGAAACTTAAAATTGTCTCCAACGTTGTTTACTGTATGTTGTATCTACTCACTGAGTATTCAACTTCTGTAGGGTGAGTCATCGTTTGTCCACATAGGCATCGACAACTCAGATTAAAAATGACGCTATTTTAAATGTTGCCTTCAAAAAATATTATTTTATTATTATATTCCAAAATTAAAAAATTCAAATTTTATTTTTTATTTAAAAGAAGAAAAAAAGCAAAAAGAAGGGGTATCAGTACGTCTCCCTCTGTGAAAACTGCTGTGATTAGTCTTTCTGATAATTCTGATTCTGGATATTTTAGGAATGGAACCAATAAGGCTGAAGGAGATGTTTCTGTTGATGGGTCTTTACGGGTGATGAATTTAAGAAGCTTAATGTGGAATGTGGATTTGGAATTGGGGGCTTTGATTCTGAATTGGGTGAAACTTCAAACGGGTTCAAGTATGTGATATCTGGATTAGGGAAGGAATTGATATCTGAATCGGAGATTGAACAAGAACAAGAAGAGGGGACTATGTGTTTGATGATGCAGGTTTGGGTTTTGATTGCTGGACTTCCAAACCCTAATTTTCTCACATCCTTTATAAACCCTTTCCTGCAGTAAACAAGCACCTGAATCCGAAATCCTCCATGTTTTCTTTGGGTTCTCTCTAAGACCATAAACGGAATTCCAACCAGCCACTTCAACCAATAAACAAAAAGAGACCAATTATTGAGGTCTTTAAGATATGGAGTTTCTTTGTTTTGATTTGGGGTTTGTTTTATTGGGCTATATTTGCAGATTTAGGTTTTTTAATCTTTCTGGGAAAATCCCACCGGAATTGCAAAAATCTGAAGCTCAATTTGCTCAACTTATTGAATGACAGCTTGTCTGGCAACCTCCCTCCTCAACGGACCATTTCTGCAACTAATGGCTTACATTTCTGCATCTAAACCCTATCAATGGACCTCTAGGGTTTTCCCCAACATTCCCAAAACCTCATACCCTTCCACTCTCAATCTCCTCCACTTCTTCAGGTTTGGGTTTTGATTGCTAGACTTCCAAACCCTTATTTCCCCACGTTTAATGATATCAAGCATCTGATGAGGTTATGCAACATCCTCCATGGTGGTTGAACTTTGAACAAGCTTGCCGAGCTCTTGGATCTTGAGAGAATTGGTAGCTGCCACCAAGCTGGTTCGGACAGCTTGCTTAGTTGCTCTGCGTTCATGAAACTAAAGGAGAGTTTCTTCCATGGCTCGCCAGAGAAATACACCGGTATTTTGTATGGTCATGTTTCTGGGAACCTCTTTTCCAGTTCCCTTCCTTTTTTTAATTTTTTTTTTTAAAAAATAATATTTTTTAAAGGCAACATTTAAGACAGAGTCGTTTTTTATCTGAGTTGTCAATACCTGTGTGGACAAACGATGACTCACCTTAACGGAAGTTAGAAAAATTGATGGAAAAATCACGGAATGACCTATTTCAAATTCGCAAAAAAGATAAGCATCGAATACTGACTTTCAAAAAGTAAGAGATCGAATTTAAATAACGCTCCGACTCAGGGATTTATTAGACATTTACCCAAAACATTAAAACAATACTTTTGAAAAAAAAAAAAGGAGGCTTGGGCACCTGCTTTGGGCAAAATGAGGCTAGCCAAATTCAAAGACGAGATTTTTTTTTTTTTTCCTTTTGGCCTTGTAGGGGTGTCCGAACTCACCCTCATTTTGCTCTTTGGGGGTGGCCAAACTATCCCTAGACCGGCCAAGGGGGTAGCTCAAGCCACTCCTCTTTTCTTTTTCTTTTTTTCAAAAAGTATTTTTTTTAATGTTTTTAATATTTTTAGTTTTTTAATTTTTAATTAGGAATAGAAACACATGTCGATTTTTTAAGGCTAGTGAAGTGGACTTCCGTCAATTTTTGGACTGAAGTTTGACGGAGGTACCATCTCCGTCTTTAGCCATAAACGAAGTACCATTTTGATACGAAATGAAGCACAGGGGGCAAAAAATAAAGTCTTTAAACCATAGAGGGGGGATCAAAGGTATTTAACCCTTTAAATTATTATGGAATGTTTGCTTTTCTTTAATTTTTAGATGGAATTCTTATATCCTCATGTTTCTGATTCAGAAATGCATAATATCATCTTCCGATGGGAAGGGGGTGTTACAAGCTGGTTCCTCTAACATATCAGAAAATGGCACAGTGAGTCAACACTAAGGTCTCGTTGCTATGTGGAATGAGTATTTTAATAGGAAAGGGAATAGTTATTACGGGGAATGAATTTGTTATTCATACTCCTTAGTTTGGTGAGAACTCGTATGCTATTTGAAATTGAATCAAAATTACTAAAAAAAACCCCACATTATTTCTTTCTTTTTTTTTTTTTTTGATAAGTAATTTAAAATTCAATAAAAAGCGCAGAGGGGCGCAACCCTAATACACGGGAAATATACAAGAGAGCCCCTAAACAGGAGGAACAACTAATAAATTAAGAAAGTCTACAAAAGTAGAAACACCTAGGTGGCAAAGATGGGGAGCTATCCATAGATATAACGTGTTAAGAAGACGCTTCCTTAAAACCACCATTACCGTCTCGACATCTTCAAAAAGCCTCGCATTCCGCTCCCTCCAAATGCTCCACAAAACACAGTGAGGAACTAAACGCCAAACATTTTTTGCTAGGCCATGCCCTCGAAAAGCACCCCAAGTAGTCAACAAACCCATCACCGATTGTGGCATGACCCATTCAACTCCAAACAAAGAAAACACAAAACTCCAAAGCTCACGGGCGGTGTCGCAATGAAGTAACAGATGATCAATAGACTCCCCCTTCTTTTTACACATACAACACCACTCAATAACCACAATATTCCTCTTTCGTAGATTGTCATGAGTCAAAATTTTTCCTAAAGCTGCAGTCCATACAAAGAACGCCACCCTTGTCGGAGCCTTAGCACACCATATCTTCTTCCACGGGAATGATGGACCTTCTTTCCGACTAAGTGCTTCATAATATGACCTTACTTCAAAATAGCTCCTTGAAGAGAGGTTCCAAACTAACTTGTCACCCTCTCCTTGTCGAATCGGAGTGGAGTACAACCGCTCGAAGAAAGAGAGCACCATCTCCAACTCCCAGTCCTGTAATTGCCGCGTAAAGAGAACATTCCAATGAATATTGCCATTATGAACAGCCATATTATCTACCACCATAGCCGCTTTGTTCCTCACAAGACTATACAGAACTGGAAAACAAAGCTTCAAAGAAATCTCCCCACACCACCGATCATGCCAGAAACTGATATATGAGCCATCCCCTACCACACACCGAACATAATTACAAAACTTCTCCCACCCTTTCCTAATATATTTCCAAACCCCTACTCCATAGGAACCCGACACCTCAATAGAGCACCACCCACCCTTTAGGCTCCCAAATTTGGCGTCAATCACCAAACGCCATAGAGCCTCTCTCTCCCTACCATATCTCCACAACCATTTACCTAAAAGAGCTTGGTTAAACAGGGAAAGATTGTGAACTCCCAATCCACCTGAATGCAACGGAGTACAAATCCTGTTCCATTTCACTAAATGAAATTTGGCCTCATCCCCTATGCCACCCCATAGGAAATCCCTCTGGATTTTTTCAAGACGATTAGCCACCCTCAAAGGAATAGGGAACAGCGACAAGAGATACGTGGGGATATTGGACAGCGTGCTCTTAATAAGAGTCAACCGACCGCCCTTTGACAAATACATACGCTTCCAACCAGCCAGCTTCCTTTCCATTTTCTCAATCACCCCTTTCCAAGTACGAACGGACTTGTAAGAGGCACCCAAAGGCATACCCAAATATGTCATAGGAAGCGATCCAACCCTACAACCCATAAGATGGGCCAACCCTTCAACATCCTCCACCTCACCAATAGGAACAATTTCTGACTTTCCTAAATTAATCCTTAATCCCGAAACTGCCTCAAAACAAAGGAAAATGCACCTCAGATGTCGAATCTGTTCTTCTTCCGCTCCACAAAAAATCAACGTATCATCAGCAAACAATAAATGATTCACTACTATTGCCTCTGACTCACTATGTCCCACAGTAAAGCCTGTCATCGAACCCTGCTCCATCGCAGCAGCCAACATCCGACTCAAAGCCTCCATAACCACCACAAATAATAAAGGCGACAGAGGATCACCTTGTCGCAACCCGCGAGAGCTAGTAAAGAAACCCGTCGGAGTTCCATTGACAAGGATGGAGAATCTCACCGTAGAGATACAAAAACGAATCCAAGCTCTCCATTTCTCCCCAAAGCCACAACGTTGTAATAAGTAGAGTAAGAAGTCCCAATTCACATGATCATAGGCCTTTTCCAGATCCAGCTTACACAGCAACCCAGACTCCCCTGAACGGATTTGACTATCCACACATTCATTAGCAATAAGCACTGAATCCAAAATTTGTCGACCACCAATGAACGCATTTTGGGTGTTTGAGATAATCTTACCCAACACTGATTTAAACCTGTTCGCAAGGACTTTGGAAATAATCTTATAAATTCCCCCAATAAGACTGATAGGCCGAAAATCACTCACATCCACAGCATCATTCTTCTTTGGAATCAGAGAGACAAAAGTAGCATTAAAACTCTTTTCAAACTTGCCTCGAGAGTGAAAATCTGCAAAAACAGCCATAATGTCATGCTTTAAGATATCCCAACACTTCTGAAAAAAAGCCATAGTGAAACCGTCGGGGCCCGAAGCCTTATCTCCATTGAAATCTCTGATGACCTCCCACACCTCCTTCTCCTCAAACCCTCTCTCTATCCAGCTACTCTCATCTTCATCAATTGAAAGAAAAGAAAGGCCCTCTACCCTTGGCCGCCAAGAAGAATTCTCAACATACAAGTTTTTGAAAAATTGAACTATATGCTCCTGAATTTCCTTTGGGTCTTTGGAGATTTCACCATCTATACTTATAGAATCCACTTGATTAAATTTGCGACGCGAGTTGGCCATCCTGTGAAAAAATTTTGTGTTCTTGTCCCCCTCCTTCAACCACAAAGCTCTGGATTTCTGTCTCCAAATTATTTCCTCACACAGAAGAGTTTTCTCCAGCTCTCTAGACATATCTATCTTGCGAACCTTCTCTTCCTCCTCTAGGCCTCGGTCTTCATCAACTGCATCCAGCTCACAAATGCCCTCCAATAATTCCTTCTTCTTCTTCCCTATATCACCAAACACTTCAGCATTCCATTTCTTCAAGTCCGTCTTCAATGCCTTCAGTTTAAACGCCAAAATGTGACTTGGAGAACCCGAACACTCATAAGACAACCACCACTTATTGATTTGCTCAACAAAGCCCTCATAATTCAGCCACATGTTCTCAAATTTAAAAGACCTTTTTCCTCCTCTTGGTGCCCCACAATCCAAAAACAAAGGGAAGTGATCGGACAGAAGTCTTGGAAGCCTCCTTTGGACTACTTCGGGGTAGTGTTCCTCCCACTCCACAGAAATTAAGAATCTATCAATTCTAGACCATGTGTGGTTATTCGACCATGTAAATTGGCCATCTTGAAGAGGTAGATCCACCAAGTTCTGCATGAAGATGAAGTCTGAAAATTCTTCCATAGCAGCTGAGAAACTGGCCATGCCCGACCTCTCACTCGGAAAACGAACAACATTAAAATCTCCCCCAATACACCACGGCACCTCCCAACAATTCATCAATCCAGCTAACTCAATCCATAAATCCCTCCTATCCCTGTCATCATTAGGGCCATAAACCCCCCCAAACGCCCAAGAAACATTATCACCAATGTTGCGGAAAGAACAAGCAACCGTATATCTACCTATACATTCCTCCAATTTCTCCACCACTCTCCTATCCCACATAAGTAAGATCCCACCCGATGCTCCATTGGCTCCCAAATAACACCAATCAACCTGATTACACCCCCATAAACTCCGCACCACCTCCCTTGAGATTATTGCCATCTTAGTCTCCACCAAACAAACAATATCCGCCCTCCATTCTCTTAGAAGCCCTCTAATTTCTACTCTTTTTTTCATCTCATTAATCCCTCTAACATTCCACGAAATTAGTTTAGGCATCATAATTGCATACAGAACCCCTTCCTTTGTTGCGACCTCTAGCCGATAGAGCCCCTTTCTTCTCATAATTCAAGGACCAAGCCAACCTGTTTAGTTCTCTCTTCCCTTTTGCCTCTTTGTTCAGCGGACACAAAGTCTGAGGACTGGCCGAGGATCTTCCTCCAGCAGCTTCTATCTCCTCAAACATAGCTAACATTCTGTCCTCAAATCCTTCGCAAGATAATCCGATAGCCTGATAACATCTCATAACTTTTTCCACCACCCATCTAGGTGATATCCTGAGTTTTTCTCCCCCTTTTGCTGCCAAAGGTGTGATTTCCAGCGGTGCACCACTCGCCCCCTCCTCGTTAGAATTATTTTCTACTAGTTCTAACAGGAGATCGCTTCTAACATCCTGTGTACCACTGTCCAGTAGAACTTCTCCCTCATCTGTTACACCAGCATCTTCCCCAAGGCAGCTCTCCCCTCGATTTCCCACTAAAACAGGTTCACATAACACCATCTGCAAATTGTTAATGTCCATATCATAAATCTCTAAGTCAACGCGCGATTTGAAATCACTCCCTCACTTTTTAAAAATAAACTTTCGCTGCTTAAGTTTTTCACGGATTTGAAAAGGGCCCCTCCGTGTGTTTTCCGTTCAATTATTCGAAGTCCATTAGTGACAAGTCAGAATTTTTCTACTTCACCTTAAAATAATATTTTTTACATTTTTATTAGAAATCAAAATCTAATACTCCACAGCGGGTATGAAACAAAACCCAGTCCTCCCATGGTGTTCTGCCATATTCAAACCTTTTTGGCCTCATCTAATACCCGGCTGCTCCACTCTCTCTCTCTCTCTCTCTCTCTCTCTCTCTCTCTCTCTCTGTAGTGGCATCTGTATCTGCAAAGGCTCAAGAAGGCTATCATCGTTCTGGGCAGCTTCAGGACCTGGTTATGTGACAATTGGATTCCAATCTTTTGGATTTCAGCGCTTTGGGCAGTTTCCCTCACTGGGTTTTGTTCAAATTTATCTATTCAATTACTAGGGTATGCTTTCACTACTACTTCCCTGAATGTTTTCCTCAGCCAGTAGATGGTGATAATTTTCTCACCTGGGTGTTTGTGTTTTTGTCTTAAAGAGAGAACAACCTTTGATAACCAGTCATAGTTTCTGATGGAACCAAATGGTTTAGGTCGCAATGTGATTTGTGATGGAGTGAAGGAGTTGATGTGAGGTGAGAAAGGGAGAAAGGCTAGGGAGAGAGCACAAACATTGGGGAGATTGGCAATGCATGCTGTTGAAACAGCTGGGTCGTCCGATATGAAGTTGGACGAACTGATTGAGCAACTCAGCAGAAAAAATGTGACCAAATGTCCTCTGTTAGCCGCTGTTTCTTGCTAGCATGAACAGAGCAACTTCTCACATCTCTTTTCTACTCTATGCAGCACGAAAACTCTTCTTGCTTTCATGGAATTCCAGGTGAACTTATTATCAATTAATTCAGATGCTTCATCATGCTCACATCCAGGACAACAAGCCTACTCTCCCTAATCTCGTCCGCCCCAACCCCTTTACCAGGTCTGCATCTTCTTGCTTTGTGCACTCTTTTTTCCTCTTTGCTTTTCAGTATAAATGTGCTCATGAAAATTTGTTTTTGGAAAGTCGCAGGCCTCGAAATGCAGAGATATTTTAAAATATGATATTATGGCATTCTTTCAGAAGTGTTGGGATATTTTAAAATATGATATTATGGCTGTTTTTGCAGAATTTCATTCTCGAGGTAAGTTTGAAAAGGGCTTTAATGCTAATTTTGTTTCTTTGATTACAAAGAAGACTGGTGCCATGGATGTGAAAGATTTTCGCCCTATTAGTTTGATTGGAGGGATTTACAAGATTATATCCAAGGTCCTTGCGAACAGATTTAAATCTGTTTTGGGCAAGGTTATCTCCAACACACAGAATGCGTTTATTGGCGGTAGACAAATCTTGGATTCTGTGCTTATTGCTAATGAATGTGTGGATAGTCATATTCGATCGGGGGACCCAGGACTCCTGTGTAAGCTAGATTTGGAAAAGGCATATGATCATGTGAACTGAGACTTTTTGCTTTATTTGTTACATCAATGTGGTTTGGGGGAAAAATGGAGGGATTGGATACGTTTTTGTATTTCTACGGTAAGATTTTCTATTCTTGTAAATGGAACCCCGTCGGGCTTTTTTAGTGTTTCTCGTGGTTTGCGACAAGGAGATCCTCTTTCTCCTTTGTTGTTTGTGGTGGTTATGGAGGCTTTGAGTCGGATGCTGATTGCCGAATTGGATCGTGGTAATTTGACAGGGTTTTCAGTGGGTTCCAGGGATTCCGAGGCCTTAGTTGTGAATCACCTACTATTTGCTGATGACACATTGATCTTTTGTGGTGCTCAAGAAGAACAAATATCTTCTTATGCTTTGAGGTAGCTTCTGGTTTGAAAATTAACTTAGGAAAATCAGAAATTGTTCCTATTAGTGAAGTAGAGGATGTCAAAGGGTTGGCTAATCTTCTAGGATGTCGGGTTGCATCTTTGCCTATGACTTACTTGGGTTTGCCTTTGGGTGTATCTTACAAGTCCACTTCGATTTGGAATGGTGTTATTGAGAAAATGGAAAGGAGGTTGGCGGGATGGAAGCAAATGTATTTGTCGAAGGGTGCCCGGTTGACTCTTATTAATAGTACGCTCTCCAATATTCCTACGTATTACTTATCATTGTTTCCTATTCCAGTGAGGGTGGCTAATCATCTTGATATAATTCAAAAGGATTTTCTTTGGAGTGGCATTGGTGACGAGGCCAAATTTCATCTAGTGAATTGGAACAAAATTTGTACTCCTTTGCATGCAGGTGGGTTGGGAGCTGACAATTTCATCCAGTTCAATCGAGCACTCCTGGGTAAGTGGTTGTGGAGATATGGTAGGGAGAGAGAGGCTTTATGGCGATTGGTGATTGATGCCAAATTTGAGAGTCTAAAGGGTGGGTGGTACTCGAAAGAGGTGTCGGGTTCTTTTGGAGTGGGTGTTTGGAAACATATTAGGAGGAAGTGGGAGAAGTTACGCAATTTTGTTCGTTTTGAAGTGGGGAATGGATCACATATTAGTTTTTGGCATGATTGGTGGTGTGGGGATAGATCCTTGAAGCAATGTTTTCCAGATCTTTTTAGTATAGTGAGGAACAAAGATGTGATGGTGGTGGATAATTTGGCTGTTCATAATGGTGTTATTCAGTGGAATGTTCTTTTTACGCAACAAATCTAAGAATGGGAGATGGATATGGTCCTTTCTTTCTTCGATCGACTATACTCCATTTCGGCTCAACATGGAGAGGGTGACAGGTTAGTGTGGAATCCCTTTAAAAAAGGTTTATTTGAGGTAAGATCCTTCTATGAAGAGCTTATTAGGAAAGATGGCCCATCTTTTCCATCTTTTCCCTGGAAGAATATATGGTGTGTTAAGACTCCAACAAGGGTGGCTTTCTTCGTATGGTCAACAACTTTGGGCAAAATATTGACGCATGATAATTTGAGTAAGAGGAATGTTATAGTGATTGAGTGGTGTTGTTTGTGTAAGAAAAGTGGGGAGTCTATTGATCATTTGTTGCTTCGCTGCGAAATCGCCCATGATCTTTGGAGCTACATTCTTATTTTATTTGGAGTAGAGTGGGTTATGCCATGAACGGTGTTGGAGTTGTTGAATAGTTGGAGGGCGGCGATTGGGTGTGGTCGTGCTAAAGAAGTTTGGCGGTTAGATCCTTTGTGCTTATTGTGGTGTATTTGGAGGGAGCGGAATGCGCAGCTCTTTGAAGATGTAGAGACATCTATGGTGGAGCTACGGAAGCGGTTGCTCAATACGTTATATATTTGGATAGCGTCCCATCATAACTTGAATGTTTTTACTTATGTAGACTTTCTAAAATTATTCTATGTTCGTCCCTTTTAGGGGTTCTCTTGTATACTTCCCGTGTATAAGGGTTGCGCCCGTCTATGCTTTTTTTATAAATTGCAATTACTTATAAAAAAAAAAAAAAAATGCAGAGACCCTTAAATCGGCTGGAGTGGATCCTGCATGCCACTGACTTCAAGCGCAAAACATATCATCGTCTTTCATGCATCCATAAACTTGTCTAAATATGATGGTGTCACATTTGTACAGAGCACTTTCTCACTTTTTTTGTGTTTTTCTTTCTTCATAACTTTATTACTAAAACTATCATACCGGCCCTCCGTCACTGAAGAAAGTTCTTGTGAGAGGAAAGAGGCCCCTCATTTCTTGCTTTTCCTTTGTTTGTTCAAATAAAAAGAAGACACCATCTGAATTAATTTTGGTATCTCTCATTTTTATTACAAAGTATGGGCTTCTTCCATCTTCCCTACTTTCTATCTATAAGGCCATTTAAAGCAATAAATGAAAAGGAAAGATACCAGAAAAGAAGAAAAAGGCCAAAACAAGAGCTAGAGGAAGAGCTTTCTTAGAACAGCCATGGCTTCCGTTGCCATTACTGCCTCATTGCCTTTGCACATAGCATGCAGTTCACATCATGTCAT
Organism: Alnus glutinosa; assembly: GCF_958979055.1. Classification (NCBI taxonomy): domain Eukaryota; kingdom Viridiplantae; phylum Streptophyta; class Magnoliopsida; order Fagales; family Betulaceae; genus Alnus; species Alnus glutinosa. The sequence continues at coordinate 14,175,422 of NC_084891.1, read as the reverse complement.
CAAGAAACATCAGCCTCAACCAGGACCTGCGCGATCTCTAGCGCCCAAGCAGGCAACCTATGTTACTCTGGATGTCAAAGGCCAAAAAGGTTTGAATATGGGAGAATACCATGAGAGGGCTGCTTTAGACTGGGTTTTGTTTCATACCCGCTGTGGAGTATTAGATTTTGATTTCTAATAAAAATTTAAAAATTATTATCTTAAGGTTGTTAGTTTTTGATTGGCTGCATTATGTTGACAAAATTATTATTATGTATTATTGCTGCTTTCACAGGGATGCCGTATATTTCAAAGTCTTCAGATATTTAGAGTTTATTTCTTTAATATGGAAAGAGCCTTATTATGACAAGTTGCAGTGTCACAAGCTTCAAGAAGGCTATTTCAGAAATTCCAAGAAAATTCTATGCAGATTCCAACTCAGAAAAGTCGAATCTTTTGTTTCCGTCCGGACAACGTGGCAATACCGTCCGGATGCCCATCAGTGTCGAGAACCTTCGAACAATTTAAGGTTGCATTCGTCCGGACGTCATGGCAACACGTCTGAACGCACTTCAAAGTTCGAGAAGAATACAACGTTCAAGTGCATCAGTCCGAACGACTTGGCAATACCGTTCAGATGCCAGTCAGAGTTCAAGGAGAATTAGGTTTTCCTTTGCAGATACGGATATGGGAAGACAACTGCATCCGTCCGAACTACAGGTCTACACCGTTCGGACGTCATCCTTGATAAGGCAAGACATGGAGAAGAATTGCAACCGTCCGGATGTCAAGGCAACACCGTCCGGACGCTAGTCCTTATTATGGTAATTGCGTGCAGCAGAGGTGCAACCATCCGGACGCTAAGGCAACACTGTCCGGATGTGGCCTTATTAAGGATAGCTTTTCAACGCATTATGGAAAGCCGGTTGCATAGTTTACCGTCCGGACGGTCTCAACTTGCGTCTGGACACCGCCTAGAGAAAACCGAATCAGAGTCGATTTAGATCTTCTGTAGCCTATAAATAGAGGCCTCTATACATGTAATAATCATAAATTCAGTATTGAGTTCTTCTATACTTAGAGAATGTGTTTAGGTAGACATTGTAAAGATTTACTAGCTCGCTAAGGGTTGTCGTGCTGCTGTTGTTGTGCTCATCATTAAAGTCTATCTAAGGGAGGAGCCCTAAGGTAAAAGAATCTATAGAAGACACCTTCAAATAAGAGACTTGGTTAGCAGGCGTTCACGTTGGGCTACGTGTCAGAGTGCTAGATACGATCACTGCATATGGGTATGTGAGTGTTACTGTCTATTTGTTAGCTTTGTCTTCTAATAGTGCATTTCTTGGGTTTGACTGCCCCAGAGTGGTTTTTCTCTTCATTGGATTTCCACTTCGTTAACAAAATATTTGTGTCATTTAAATTCCGCATTTATAATATTTTGTTACACATTGTGCACACACACACACGGTAAATTAGAAGTCGTTCTATTTTTCAATTGGTATCAGAGCTTTGTAGACTCTGTTAGATTAAATTCTAGAGTGTGATCCATATTTTTGTAGACTTCTTTTATCATGAATTATTGTATGTTATCTAAAAAGAATTATGATACTGAGCTCCTTGAGAATTTTCTTAAACCAAGTAAAAATTCTAAAAATTTCAATAATGAGCTCGAAAAGGTTAAGCAAGAAAAATAGTTTTTAATCATTAAATTGTCTGAATCACATGCCTTGATTCACTCTTTGAAATATGAAAATACCATGCTATTTGACATTATTGATACACTTGAGAATAAATTAAAAGAATCAGAAGATCTCTTGAAAAAAATTCTCTAGTGATAATTTAAATAGCATGTTTTGTATTTATTCAAATATTTCTAACAAGCCTGATTTAATTGTTGATGATTTGAGTGCTTCTACTTCATATGCGTCTGATTCTGAATTGGATTCTATTGCTATTAAGCCTGTGATAGTAAATACAGCTTATTTAGATAATATTGAAAATTCTTGCTTCAATAACTGTGTAAAGCCTAAGTCCAAAGAATCTACAACACAAGGTAAGTTTGTTCTTATTTGTCATAATTGTGGGAAGATTGGTCATATTAGACCAAATTGTTATTTGTTGAAATCCCACAGGCCTTGAAATAAGCAGGTTCCTTTTAAAAATGGCAAGATTGAGAATATCTTTTCTGATAAATATGTCCCGCCCTATAGGAGACATTTATATCAAAAAGGTAAGAACTTTGTTTTGTGTAAAAATGCTAACCTTAAAATTGCAAAGCCTATCAAGAAGCATTTCAGCAAACAAAGACAACCTACCTGCCATCATTGTAGTGTCACAGAATACATCAGGCCTCAGTGTCATCAGATCCGACATCAAAAGCCTTAGATCAAGAAGCAAGAGCCAAAGATAAGTAAGTCTAATTCTAAATCTTCCAAGCCTCATCATGCTTCTCAGCAAAAATGACAATACCCTCAAAGGGGTTCTTCCTCATGCCGTCACAATGGCAAGAATGGTCACACCAAGGCCCAACACTTCAGAGAGAAGCCTTACAAGCCCAAGAAAATTCAGACCAATGAAGGGCTTGTCAATATGATGAAGAGTGTCCTAGTCAGACTGATCAATTTGGACATGGCTCACAACCCTGCCTCACAGGTAGAGAAGGTATGGGTAAGGAAGGATGAGACCATTCACCCCTTAAGGGGGAGTGGACTCACCTAGTTGATGAGGTCTCTCTGCCTAGGATTTTGGTTCCTAAATCCTAGTGCATTTCAGGTATGTTTGCATTGTATTGTTTACCATGTCACATCTTATTCATGCCTTATATTCTGTTTGAGTAACCATTTATTTTAGCCCCCATATTTTCTAGTGTTGTCTTGAGAAATTTTTGCAGGTACTATTTGGGGATGACAAAAAAAGCACATCAGGCTGCTGTTTTTGTCTTGGTAAATTCTGAACCTTTCATGTAAACAAGTTTGATTTTATTACACTTGCTAGGAGGTGTTTTTGTGTTTATTTTCATCTCACATGTTTTTGTTGTTTTTCTGTCTATTTTTTTTCAACATGGAAAAATAAAAAAATATATATATTAAAAAAAATTAAAAAAAAAAAAAAAAAAAATTGGGGGAGAAGATGAGGAAATTTTATATTTTTTTTTTTTTTCCTTTTGATAGCTTTTCAAATGTTGCATGTTTTTTTGCCTGATACCTCAGTTCATTGTGCGTTGATTGAATATGCTTATATATGATTGAGAGTTTATGACTGATGTCTAAGTTTTCTTGTATATCTTAATGCTAGATAGTTGTTTTTCTTATGCGATGAAATATTGTGCATTATCCAAAGCTCCCCTAAGATACATTTCTACTATTTGATTTTTGGCTTTTGAAAATTCTGATAAGAGAAATTTTTTGTGCTAAGATGGTCAGATTGACCAACTCGTTAGTTGAACCTAGAACCTAAAAATTCTGGCATTTTTTCTAGGTTGCAACACCAAGTGATAAAAAGCATTTAAAATTAAGAAAATATGGATAAATAAAAAGATCCACTACTTTTATGCTGTAAATCTGTTCTTAAACTTGTCCCTATAGAAACAATCAGTGACCAAATTATTTCATAAATAGACAGTCACTAAAGGACTAAGTAAAAGAAAAGTGTTGCAGCTTAGGGGAGTATCAGATGAGGGTAGTTAGGCCCTAGTAAAATAAAGTTTAACTTTTGACTGATATAACATTGAATTTCTCTCTTGTTTAGAAAATTCAGTTGCTTTAAATCATATCAGCGAATATCATACCTTATTGAAAAAGCTTTCACATACACACACATTGCATGAGTTGAGTAATCTATTTAAATTTTTTATCTGCAGGAAAATTTGTGCTTATTGAATACCTAACTCTCAGTTATATCTTTGCATATTTTTGATGTGTTATTTGACTATTTTATCAGTTTTTTATTCATACATGTTCTGAAGCTAACTTTAGGAAAAATTATTATTTTTGCAAATTTTCCTCTGCTTTCAGCTTTTCAGTGTGAAGCGTCCGAACGGACTTGGCTGTCCGGACGCAATGCGTTCCTGTCTATTGTTAGTTTGGCAAGTGGACTGTCCAAACACATTGGTATCACGTCCGGACAAAATCCTTACATGTTCTTATCCGTCTTTTTGCTTTCTCTACCATCCGTAGACCACTGAATTAATTTTATCATGTTATGTTGTGTGTTTATCTCGCGAATTTCTCCCAAGATTTTGACATTCTCTGCGCATCTCATCTCATTCCATGGCATTTGTTGCGTCTTCCTTTATTTTTTTAAGATCTTGTGCTTTTTAGAATATTGGAATATTTTTTTAAGATATTGTGCATGAAAATTCTTTTCTGTCTATGTGTTGGGTGGATATTGATATATCCGTGCTATTTGGATTGCTATATTTGCTTTTGTAATTGCGTATCCAAATTGCAAGCTGTCATAATACCACATTCTTTTTGGAACTAATAGGAACTAATATTTCTTTGTGGTATTATTTTTGGATAGATTTCTATTAAATCTTTTCAGGAATATATTGTCCAGCAGCTCCCAGCTCAATATCTGACAGATGAATCCTTTGGAAAACTGACTTGTTGAAATTATATGTTTAAATTTCCAAAGGTCTCTAGGTTTAAATGAGCTTGTTCCCCCAGCTCATGCAGAGCCTTCCATAGTACCATTCCTCCAGATCTGCACCACTTAGAGGTTCAATGGTGAATCTTCTCTTTTATCTTGCAGACCAATTGCCTAGAGGATTTCAATCAGCTGATAATCAGATTCAGGCTTTGCAAACTCCAGTGACTGAAGTTTTCCAGTCTATGGTGCCTGGCTTCAAGAGCTAGAAGCCGATATAGCACAAATCCAAATTAATGAACAGATTTCTCTCCATCTCTTGGTTCAGTGGATCAACAGGATTTTGTGCTTCAAGGATTTTTGTTCCTCCCTCTATCAGTTATTTTACAAACTTCTGATTATTTGGGTTTTCTACAGTTTTCTTTTTCCTGTGTTTGGACTTTTGAACTGTATTTTTGGGATATTATATACTCTGTTGTTGAGACATCTAGGGAGAGTATTTTATAACTGTAGTTTTTATATACTCTGTTTACCCTTTGTCCTCTTGAGACAAAAATGAGGAGTATATTTAGTTTTGAACCAGGAATGTATTTTTAACCAGTCAAGTGATTTTTGTCCCAAAATAGCCATATGGGGAATTTGTTAGTTTTTTATTGGCTGCATTATATTGACAAAATCACTATTATGTATTATTGCTACTTTCACAGGGATGCCGTATATTTCAGAGTCTTCAGATATTCAAAGTTTATTTCTCTGATATGGAAAAAGCCTTATTATGACAAATTGCAGTGTCACAAGCTTCAAGAAAGTTGTTTCAGAAATTCCAAAAAGATTCTGTGCAGATTCTAACTCAAAAAAGTTAGATCCTTTGTTTCAATCTGGACGCTCATCAGTCAGCAACATTCGTCTGGACGACATGACAATACCGTCCAGACGCCTATCAATGTCGAGAAGCTTCGAACAGTTCAAGGTTGCATCCGTTCGGACATCATGGCAACACATTCGGACGCTCTTCAAAGTTCGAGAAAAATTCAACATTCAAGTGCATCCGTCCGGACGATGTGGCAATACCGTCCGAACGCCAGTCAAAGTTCGAAGAAAATTAGGTTTTCCTTTCCAGACACGAAAATAGGAAAACAGTTGCATCCGTCCGGACGACAGGTCTACACCGTCCGAACACCATCCTTGATAAGGCAAGACATAGAAAAAAATTGCAACTGTCTGGACGTCAGGGCAACACCGTTCGGACGCTAGTCCTTATTATGGTAATTGCGTGTAGCAGTGATGCAACCGTCCACACGCTAGGGCAACACCATCCGGACACGGCCTTATTCAGGAAAGCTTTTCAGCGCATTATGGAAAACCAGTTGCACAGTTCACTGTCCAGACGGCATTAGCTTGCGTCCAAACGCCGCCTAGAGAAAATCGAATCAAAGTCAATTTAAGTCTTCCGTAGCCTATAAATAGAGGCCTCTAGGCATATAATAATCATGAATTCAATATTGAATTCTTCTGAACTTAGAGAAGGTGTTTAGGTAGATATTGTAAAGATCTGCTAGCTCTCTAAAGGTTGCCGTTGTGCTGTTATTATGCTCATCATTGAAATCTATCTTAGGGAGGAGCCCTAAGGTAAAGGAATCCATAGAAATCCCCTCAAGTAGGAAACTTGGTTGGGAGGCGTTCACGTTAAGTTACATGTCAGAGTGCTAGATACGATCGCTGCATATGAGTATGTGAATGTTACTGTCTATGTATTAACTTTGTCTTCTGATAGTAGATTTCTTGACTTTGTCATCTTCTCTCTTTTTTTTCTTCTTTTTTTTCAATTCTTTAAAAACATAAATAATTAATTAATGCTTTTATTTTTTGAAAAAAAATATATTATTTTCAGTTTTTTAATTTTTTATTAATTTTTAAAGCTTTTTATTTTTAATTTTTTAATGCATAGGACACGTGCCAACACCTGAGAGTAGCCACATGGACAACCATTAGTTTTTGGACGGAGGTACCAACTCTATCTTTTCCCATAGCCCAGATAATATCTGTAATACGAATTGAAGCACAGGGGGCAAAAAATAAAAACTTGAAACTACAAGTACCAAAAAAGTGTTTAACCCTAATAAAAATAAATAAACCCTGAACGTGAATACTGGTAGGTTGCCGCAGCCACCCCCGAAGGACTCCAAGGGAGGTCACGATCACCCCCGACGCCAATAGGTGGTGGCAGGCCACTCCCGACTCCTACTGTTGGGGTGGTCGGCCAACCACAATATTCATGTAGTTGCTTTCTTTCTTTTCTTTTCTTTTTTTTTTTTTTTTTTTTAAAGTTTGAGAGAAAATAGAAAATAATATGATGTAGTTTATTCCTTTAAGAAAAGTTATTCATCTCATTTTTTATAAATTGGAATTAAAATAACTACTAGGAGGAATAGACCCCTACCAAATAAAAGAATGATTATTCTTATGAAATAGTCATTCAATTCCAAAGGTCTATTCCGTGAACTAAACGAGGCCCAAGTATGTAGTCATAGAAATAGCCAAACCAGATGTATCCCCTATTAAGGTATTTGAAGATTAATCTTTTAGCTATCTATCCACGTTCTTTTTTTTTCTTTTCTTTTTTTTTTTTTGATAAGTAAGCAAAGAAGTTTATAAAAAGCGTAAAGACACTCCTAAGCATAAAGGAAATATACAAAAATGACACCAAAGTAGGAAAAAAGAGGGAAGAGAGGAAAAACAATCGCAAAACCCAAAGATAGGAGGAAACCCAGACACTCCAACCTAACCAGCCCACAAAACCAAAAGACTATTACATCACATTAGTGGCCCTCTATCCACGTTCTGCACTTGCTTCTACAGTCACACCCGAATCAAGAAGTTTTCAAAAGGGATGGGGAGTGGAGTATATTCATTAAGTACATTAGATCCAACAAGAAGGTGAATAGTATGGAAAAATCATAATTGTAAACTAAAAAGTGGGATATTTTTGATAAGTAACTAAAAAGTGGGATATTAATTGTCAATACGTGGAAGAAGCTAAAACCTGTTGACAGTCCACCGGCCATGCATATTTGCCAATGGGGTTCAAATACAGGAAAAGCTGCAAGCCAGCCTGCGGTGGACTTCTGTTTGGACCCAACATTGCCCCAGCCATAAGTAGGGTGCGTAATGTACTCCCAACGTGCAGTCTTCACAGTATCCACATAATTTGACCTGTCATTGAAAAGCCAAGCACGCCAGACTATAAGTAAACAGACAGGTTCTGGAGATATTTTTCCCTTCCCGGTTACAAGTTTAAGATTTGAGGTGTAATGTCATGTTCCAATCCATCATTTATCCCTAAACCCACAAACATTTGATAAAAGAAATGGTAGGTCAGGAAAAAAGAAAAGTCATATTCACTTGCGGGCCAAAGAAAAAAGGAAGCCTACTATACCATCTGAATTTTAGACGGAAATAACCATATGCAGACTACGTGTATCTTACAAATTATAATACATGCCATGAAAAAGAGTGCTACCTGCCATCATCACGAATGAAACCTTGATGCCAAAGTGGGCTGACTTGGAAACCTTCCAGCACTCTTTTACTGAATTCCTGTGCAAAACAACACGTAAGAAAGGTTAAGAACAAAAATTGTTTATTACTAGCCATTAATTTCCTCGTCCATGTGTTAATATAACAGATCTACATCCTCCTGCTGGTCAACTTGTAATCATAGAAGACCTTATCTACTCAAACAGGGGAAAATGGCCATAAAAAGGAAATATCAAGTAAAAGTTGACTAAATTAGGCCACTGTCAAATGTGTAGAGTAGTAGCTATGCATATAAAATGTTAACATTAATTTCGTTCTCTCTCATCTTTTCTTCCCGCTCCTTTCTTTCCTGCTAGTGGTGGCGCGTGTAGGCGCGTCACGCTAGTCATTGTTTCTGATTTGTCACGCTGGGTGCGACAGAAGGGTTCGTCTCGTTGATTGGAGCTGGCTTTTGGCTGGTGGTGCTGAGGGGTTGGTTTGTGGGTTTGGTTCCATGGGGCCCTGTCCTGAGTTCCTTCAGGATAGGCTTTAATGGAGCGTTGTTTCACCGTGGAAGCAAAATGCTTCTCTTTTTCGACGAAGGCAGGAGAGCCTGAGCTTCGTTTGGAAGAGAGGAGGAAGGCGTTTGGGGGGTTCATTGTTCTTGGTGTCCAGGGCTCAGCGTGGTTGTTGGCCACGGTCGAGAAGGCTTTGAAGGATCCAGGTTTGGATTTCGTCAAGTATTTTCGGGAGGATACAAAAGCTCTGATGGTTCGAGGGAGTGGGAACAAGGCCGGCCGCTTCCTAGAGGTGGTAGCCTACGCTGAGGGTGGTCGGAAAGGGGCTATTTGGCTCCCTCAAGGCCGTGGTGGATGGGGTTGGTCTCGGGTGGTGGGAGAGTTGAGGAAGCTGCTCTCTTTTCTCGGTTTAAAGGATCGGTCGCCGGGTGGAGGGATGTCTTCGTCGGAGGGGAATACGAAGGGGGGGGAGAACGAAGCTCTGGATCTTCGGGGAGTCACTGATGGGTCTCCGACGGGTATTGAGAAGGGAAAGGGAAATGGTTCTCCATCGTTCGCGGAGGTGGTGCGCTCGGGAGATACCGCCTCTGGCTTGGGTTGCAGGTCTCCGGTGTGGAAGTCGGGTTGGTGCGATTTGGAGAAGAAGCCGCTTCAAGTGGGTTGCAACGCCATGGAGAAGGTAGCGACTGGTCCCCTGGGTAAGGACCGCCATGCTATTGAGCGTCTCAGTTGCAGGGGCTGTGTCTGTTGTTCGGCGTGCGTGTCTGGGGCAGCCGATGTTGAGGGCGACTCTTCACTGCAAAGGGACAGCGTGCCTGGAATGTTAAGGCAGATTGTGAAGATCCTTGGGCGCCTTTCCAAGGTTTTGCGGTGGGTTTGTGGGTCTTCGCATAGATTGGGCTTGAAACCCTCGGTTCGGCCCAAAAGTAGGTTGGGTTTTGTTGCGGGCCGGATGCTTAAGAGGAGCAAGCCTGCTTTCAAAGGGTCCCGGTTTGGGGCTGGGGCTAAGGCGCCTAAGCCTTTTGAGAGGGATGCGGATTCGGGTCATCGAGGTCTGTCTTCCCCACCAGAGGCGTCGAAGTCGGCGGCCATTTCCGTTGAGAGGCCTTTGGCGGCGTGTCCTGTCGTTCAGCGATCTCTCAGCCCGGAGGCTTTGGCTCCGGCGCCCTCTGTTGAGTGGCCGTCGGCGGCAGATCCTGCAGATCCCGTACAGTCGCTCTCTGCTCCGTTCTCATTTCCGGCGTCTTCTGGGCGGGTCACTTTTTCTCCATCGCTTCCTGTTCTTGCTGCTCCGGTGTCTCCTGTGCAAGGATCCTCTTCTGTTCTGACGGAGAAGGTCTCTCAGTCTCCAGGTTCTTTGAAGGGCTCAAAACATGCAGTGTCTAGCGAGGCTCCTCCCTTTTGGTCGGCTGTTCCAACTCCGGCTGGGATGTTAGCGAGGTCGGTTTCTTCCGGAAGCTCGTGTAGTTCAGTGCTTCCCGTCCTTGATGCTGCTGCTTCTCTCTCAGGGGCTTCTAAGTTGGGGGTGAAGATTCGTTCTTCCCCCCCCTTGCTGCATATCAAACCTTTCCAGCATTATATTAGGAGGGCTAGGGAGCTTAGGGTTGGTCATTCAGTGGAGTGGAATGATGGGTTATTATCGGACTCTATGGAAGCTTCGAAGTTGTCTGCTAGCCTTGCTGTCAATAAGGTTTTGACGGCTGAGCCTCCTGCGATAAAGGTTGTGAAGTCTCCAGTGAAGCAGGGCATGCTCAGGAAGGGGTTTCTCAACCCTCGCCCGATTAATTCTGGCCCCTCCGCTTTGCCTCGAGAGGTCACCGATGTCGGGGTGGTAGGTGATTCCTCCTCTCCGAGCGGGTGCATCATTCCTCTTTCTGTTGAGGGGAATGGATTATCCCAATCTAAGAATTGGCCTGTAGGTTATGATCATATCGAGGAGATTGTAGGTTGGGAGGAGGAAAATGTTTTTTGGGATGGATTACCATTAGATTGGGCGTGGGATGAGGATTTTGCGTTGGCTGGGGACTTTGGGGAGGAAGCTATGGCAATTCGAGATGCCATGGAAGAAGAATTTCAGCGGGACAAGATGATTGCACGCCAAAAGTCCAAAGGAAAGAGAGAGCTCCTGAACCTGCATAGCTCCATCAATTATGGCGATGATTTTATTCCTGCCAGGCGTAGGAAAGGCAAGGCCCACGTGATGTAGGCTTTGGCGGGTTGTGGGTTGTTTTTCCGGTGCTTTTTGGTATTGCTTTGTAGTTCGGTTTGGGCTGGCTTGGGTTTTTGGGGTGTCTATTGGGGTGTCTATGGGTGTCTCTGGGTTTTGTTGTAGTGGGTGTTTTTTGGGGGGGAGGGGGGGGGGGCGTTTTTAGGGTTTTGTGGGTGTTGTTAGGGTGTTTTGTCTTCTGGGCTTTCACTTTCTAGTTAGGTGTCTCCTGTTGTATACTTCTAGTGTACGTAGGGGCGCCTTACGCTTTTAATAAAACTAATCTTACTTATCAAAAAAAAGTAGCTATGCATATAATTCAAGTCCAACATATAAAAATTTCAGCTAAACAACAAAGAATACCACGAGGAAACAATCCACTGTCACATATGGAAATTTAATTTGGCAATCCTCAAAAATTTAATCTCCAAAACCAATGGTGATGACATATTAGAAACTACAAAAACCATCTAGAAATCTGTTATGGGCTGGATATATTTATTTGTAGAAAAAGGATGATAAGAAAATTAGTTTCAACATTTACACAAAAACAATTATCCAAAAGTGGCGTCTCAACCTGAGGAGGGACCTCCTTGTTTGGAGGCTTCAATTCTTTTTCGGCAATAAAGGTATTCCCCAGTATTAGCTCATGCCTACCTATGAATTAAAAAATTGTTAGCTAGAGTCAAGAATCAAGAGAATCAAATCAGTCCTCTTTTCCTTGACTAGCATGAAAGAACTTTACCCCATCTATCTTGACCATTTGGAAGCATTCGAATAGAAGGTGAAAACAAGAAAGCATTGCTAATGCAAAAGAAAAAGAAAAAGAAAAAGAAAAAGCAGATCAGTAATAAAAGGCTAGTTCCAAAAAGTAGCACAAGTGGAATGAAACCAATAAGTTAAGCACACAAGCAAAAGTTCATACTCTTAACACAAAAGTAACTGTTCCAGAGGTTGAGGGGGGGTGGGGCGATAATGGAATTAAACAGAAACTACAGTTTGAAGAGTCAAAAGCATGTTTATCAGGTTAAAAGGAGAATGGAAATAAATAGAAACTACAGTTTGAAGAGTCAAAAGCATATTTATCAGGTACAGAAATAATGATACCTGCATAAAATAATATATACCGGTATCGAATTGTCTGAAGGTATATAGATGATAACTACAACACACCAGATCTCTCATACATCAGTGAATACGGATATTAAGGGCATCAATATATGTAAATACTCAATACTGGTACATCAGAATTAAAATATGTTCATGTTGCCTCCAAACTTCAGGAAAAATGCATTAAGGAACAAGAAAGCATCATAGGAATCAACACCAGGGGATCACCAAACTGCTGCCGAGGCCTAGCATGATTATGACAGCAACAACTAACATGATTGCTTTAATGCTGTGTATGTTCTTTTAGGCATAAAGCAGAAATCTTACTTCCCCAAAAGTACTGAGACTCTTCGGAGTATTGGCAAATATACTTGTCATCAGCGCCAAGAATTTGAGCCCCAACTCCTGTATATCTTGGTCCATGCTGTGCCACTTCCAATGCCGTTAATTTCTTAATGAATGCAGGATTCTCCACAGAATACATAAAGCAGAAGCTCTGCTTCCGTTCTGGGATTGACACCTTGAAGTACCAACCCTCAAAAAACTTCCTGGTACTTCCATCAAAATGGTACCTGATTCAAATGGAAGGGAATAATCATGTCTACAAGGAACTTTTTGTTTTTTTTTTTCTAAGTAAAAGGATTTCATTAAAAACCAAAGGGTGTACTCAAGTATACAAGAAGTATACAAGAGAAACACAAAAACAGAAATAGAAAAGAGATCAAAAAAGTCATGAAGACTAAAAATGTGCAAACAATCATAAGCAACTATCCACTGAAAAATGGTATGGAAAAATAAGGCTTTTAGTTCTACCAACGTCCTCTCACTGTCTTCAAAGTCCTTTCTTTCTCTCTAAATACACCACATCAAACGGGGCGGGGTCATTTTCCACAAAGCTTCACTTTGAGAATTACCAATCTTCCTTCTCCAACAAGCAAGTAGATCTCTCACCCGAAGAGGCATGACCTAGGCTAAGCCAAAAAGACTGAAAATAGAGTACCATAAGGCACTAGCTATCTCGCAATGGAGCAAGAGATGGTAAACGGTTTACCCACTTTTCTTAATTACACATGCAGGACCAATCTACTACAACGATTTTCCGCTTTCTTAAGTTGTCCACTATGAGGATCTTACATAAAGCGGCAGACCAGACAAAGAAAGTCACTCTAAACGGACCTTGCTCCGCCAAATACACCTCCAAGGGGGTTGCTATCAAGGGGATTAAGACATTATAGAAAGATTTTACTTCAAACCACCCTTTCTTGGAAGGGTTCAAGCAAAGCTTGTCAGCATCATCCTGTTCCAGTTTAATGGAATACAACTAATCGAAGGACGAGGAAAATAATTTGAACTCCCAATCATGCGCTACTCTAACAAAATTAACATTCCACTGAGGAGGGCCATTAGAGAACTGAAGATGATCAACCACAGAAGGATCCCTCCTAAGGCAAGAAATGCTATACAACTCCAGAAACACAGTCTTAAGGGGTCGTTTCCCACACCACACATTGTGCAGAACATCTAGAAAATTCCTCTCACCCCTTCCTAATGAACTTCCAAAGACCCACCCCATATGACCTAAAACTTCATTAAAGCACCACCCACCCCATTGACTGTCATATTTCACGTCCACTACCTTTCTCCAGAGTAGGAGTGGCCAAAATGACCAACCGCCGCCGAACCGTCACCATCTGGCAATTGACTACCAGTAGGCGGAGTAAAACTATTGTTTTGATGCCAGTTTGGTTCTGTAGGCGGTAGAGATTTGTTTTGGTCAGTTATGGACATGTAACCGACTTAACCAAAATAGTCGAAAATTGTTATCGTCGATATGAAGTCGGTTAATTAACCGACTAAACCAAATATGGCGGTTCGGTAGGCGAAAATGCCCTAGCGTCATCAATTTAACCAATACCCAGCCCTACTCCAAAGAGCCTCTCTCTCATAGGCAGAACGCCATAGCCACTTCCCTCGAAGGGATCAATTGAACAAGAGCAAATTCTGAATCCCCAAACCCGCCTCAAAGATTTGAGAACATACCTTGGGCCAACTTGCTAGATGGAACCTAACCATTTCACCCTTCATTCCCACAAGAAACGTAACACCCCAGTCCCACTTTGAGAAGATGAATAGCCCACATAGGGTGGGTGGTTTATAAAGATAGTTATGAGTGCTAAGTCTCACATTATTTAATTATTATGTAAAACTGGACTTTATAAGTGATTTTATGGAAGTTCTAAATTGACTAGTCATTTTGGGGTGATTGCGCAAATGTGACTAGTGCTTTTCAAGGATATTTACAAATGGTATCAAAGGCACCTAGTAATACCATGTGATATTATAAGCACCGCATGACGTGGTCATGACGAGAACGTCTGAGATTTAATAGAAGGAATTCGTAACACCTTAATCCCACATTGAAAAGATGAGTAGCCCACATAGAGGATGTGATTTATAAAGATAGTCATGGATGCTAAGTCTCGCATTTCTTAGTTACTAGATGAAACTGAGCAAAATAAGTGATTCTAGGGAAGCTCCAAATTAGCTAGTCTTTTTAAAATGATAGCTCAGATTTGACTAACGTTTTTTTTCTGGGTCATTACAAGAAATCTCATTGTAGCTTCTCAATTCGATTGGCAACACTAGCCGAGAGGGGAAACAACGACAAGTTAGACAAAGTGCCCTTGAATAAGGTTATCCTACCCCTTTTAAACAAGTACAAATGCTTCTTCCAGCCAGCCAAACAACGCTCAACCTTCTCAATAATGCCATTCCAAATAGGTTTGGCTTTAAAAGAAGCACCCAAAGGAAGCCCAAGGTACTTCATAATGCTTCTCCCTACAACCCAAGATTCTAGCCAAACATTCTATGTTGTTAATCAAACCTACATGAACCAATTCTGACTTAGCCAAATTGATCTTCAAGCCCGAAATATCTTCAAAACATAAGAACAAGCAACGCAAATGATGGAGGTGATATGGGTCTACCCCCACAGAAAATTAAAGTATCTGCAAACAAAAGAAGAGAGAGATATCAAACCTACCAACCTACCAAAATCGAAAAACATTTAATTGTTGTGTGTGGCCGCACCACCCCCGATGCCATTGGGGAGGGCCTTGGCCACCCCCGAAAGACTCCGGGGGTCGTTGCGGCCACCCTTGAAAGGCTCTGGGGTAGTATCAGCCACCCCCGATGAGCATTGGGCCACCCCCAAATTCACCGGGGGGTTCTACTGTGGGTGCCACCCACAGCAACATCAACGTTTTAATTTTTGTTTCTGTTTTTTTTTTTTTTTAAAGGGTTGAAGGGATATAAAAAATAAAAAATTAGTTGTTTTCAAAAAACGTTGTCTATTACTTAAGGAATAGCTATTTCTCTCATTTTTTATAGGAATGAGTATTTCTGTAGGAATAGGTCCCTACCAAAAAAAATAAATAGATATTCCATAGGAATAATCATTCCATTCCAAGAGTTTATTCCGCAAACCAAACAAGGCATTAAGGTTTATTTTTTAAGCGTGTAGTTTGAATTAACTCTTAAATATTATTTTTTTAATCAGTAATAATATATTAAAAAGCGTAAGACTCGCCCCAAAGTACACTGGCAGTATACAAAAGAGGCTCCAAGCGAGTAGGAAACCCAAAACCCTAGGAGCCCTCAAGCCCAAAACCCACAAAACAAAGCTCAAAAGCCCCCAAGGTACTCAACGATATTAAATGTGAGGCTTGCCTACCCCCCGTCTAGAGGATGTACCCTTGGCATCATAATTGATGGAGCATTCTAAATTACGAATCTCCCTTCTACCCTTAACCTACTGGGGAGTAGGCTCTAAAATAACATCACTATTAAAACTACTATTTTGATTAATGGTTTGAGAAATGGCAATGCTATATCAATTGATTTCATCATAACATGAAAAATACTAAAAAATGTAGAATATCTTTTCTAAATGTAAAGTAAAGATATTAACATATATGGTAGAAACTACAGTAAATTTGAGAAATAATTTTACCCTTCTTAGGCGAAGCAAATTAAATAAGGTATTAGATACTTCTATGAAGGAAAATAACTTCAAAATAATTTACATACTGTTTGGATAATTAAATATTAGAAGCAATTAATTAGGCATGCAATACTTTCTTTGGGATGTCTAAATAAAGAAAGTATTCATGTTTGTCTTTACATAAGCTATATTCAAATATAATTGTTGTAGTTTGTATGAATGGTTTAGACACAAAAGTTGAAGGCTATTCAACTTGTTTTGTAGCCAAAACACACATCTTATTATATAGATATAGGGGAACATTAAAATGACCAAAATACCCTCAAACCCTAATGACTCACAAACCCTAATAACTCTTCTAACACTCCCCCTCAAGCCGGAGCATATATCAATTAAGTTCAACTTGGAAGAAACAAGCAAACGAAAAACAGCTAGAAAAACTTAACTCTAACACTCACCCTCAAGCTGGAACATCTTGGAGCACACAAAACAAAGACCAATAAAAATAAACAGAACAAGAAAATTCGCTAAAAACTTCAACGCTGGTCGAACAATCATCAAAAAACTCCAACAGGCAGTCGAATCTCTTCACACAACACCAAGGATGATAGCCGAAAAACACCAAGGACCGGCCAGAACTCACCGCAAAACACCAAGGCTTGTCGGATCTTGATCACAAACAACGACCACATTTCCCGTGATCAACCAACAACAATGAAAACTGGAACGGGAACTACTTCCCCTGAGCAACAAACCCAATGGAAGCTACATGTAGCCCAAACCAGGATGAACCGGTCTAAAAAAGCACTAAACTGGACATGAAATTCACCAAACCGAACATAAAACTCATTGAATTGGTCAACTAAAGCTTTGAACTGGACAAAAACCCATTAAACCGGGTCTAATAGACACTGAACCGGTCTCCAAACCCTCTAAACCGGGAATTAAACAAGTGAACCAGTTATAAAACAAACTGAACCGGACAGAAAACCAATGAACTGGTCTGAAACCACACTGAACCGGACCTGGAAGGCATTGGACCCGTCTTAGAACAAACTGAACCAATATGAAAACCATTGAACCAGAGCTGCAAGGCATTGAACATAACACACTGAATCGGTCTGAAAATCATAGAACCAGACCTGGAAGGCACTGAACCAGTTTGAAAACCACTTAACCGGTCTTAAAATACAATGAACCGGACTAAAAACCAATGAAGTGGTCAGAAATTACATTGAACCGGGCCTGGAATGCACTGAACTGGATGAGAAACAATGCAAACCTCCTGAACCGATCAAAACCAAAAAACTGGTCATGAAATACACTGAACCAGATTGAAAACCACTTAACCGATCAAAAATCACGCAGAACCGGACCTAGAAGGCACTGAACCAGATGAGAAACAATGCAAACCTCCTGAACCGGTCAAAACCAGAAAACCCAGCTATCCTTATCCAGGACAGGGAAGATCCACACACAACTCCAGCTATCCTTATCCAGGATAGGGAAGATCCACATACCACTGCAGCTATCCTTATCCAGGATAGGGGACAACAAAAAACCAGAACCAAACAGTGACAGTCTTCTCCAACTAACTCGCCAAAAACTGGCTGGCAGCTACTAGAACTCGTTGGAAATGCCCACAACTTGCCGGAAACACCACAGAACCCCACAGAAGTCGTCAGAGTACTAAAAAACACCATTAAATGCCACAAAGCCGTCGAAAACTCACAAGAGATGATCAGATAGCGCCAGAAAACACCACAAAAGGCTGTTATAGACTCAAACATCCCCGATAATTTCCACATTTGAATGGAAAACCACCGAGCACCACTACGCAAGGCACAACGAGCACCAACTCCAACAAACCTCACACACCCAATAGCATACAACCACCGCAACGCCTTCACACCACCACAAATATCACTGACTACCACAAAAACAGCTAGAGACCTTCCCTATGTTAGACTAACGTGATAACCAACTACACCACGACAAAGAACAAACAAAAGATTTTTTTTTTTCTCAACAGATCCTGAGGAATAGCTCTTTTAGAGCTTCATCAAGGCACTGCCTGTATGGGCATAGTGCCCACACGGGCGGTGCTGCCGCCAGAGAGAGACTCACCAACAGCAAGACATGAAGTTTAACCAAAAGAAAGAGAGCAGAAAACAAAGACTACAACAACAAAAAAAAAAACCCAAGGATCTAAACCATAAGGCTTTGATACCATGTTTTTGTTTGTATGAACAGTTTAGACATAAAAGTTGGAGACTATTCAACTTGTTTTGCGGCCTTCACACACATTGTAACCTTCCATGTGGAAGGAAGCCATGCGAGTGCGCTGGTAGAGGGGAGTCTGGTAGTAGTCAAAAAACTGAGTAGCCTTATAAGACCAGCCGGAGGGATTCCCACCATCGAATTTCGGAAAGTCCAGACGTAAGGGACGTGCCTGGAACAGCCGATCATCGCGGTTATGATCGGGGTAGTCCTCCTCACCCCGATTGTGCCAGTCGTCATGAAAATCCCAGTGATTCTGACCGAAATGGTGAGTGTTGTCGCGGTCGCCCCGGCCATGCAAGTAACGGTCCTCACGATCAATCTGATCAACAGGAACCTGTCGACCAGGCAGCCTGCGGTCATCTCGGCCGTGAAAGGGTGGAGGGTGTTCATCCAGGGGTGGGTTCCAGGCGTCTCCCATAGGAAGGGGCGCCGGTGCTGGGCGGGCCTGGTTAGCCATCAAATTGCGAAGGAGGTCGGTGATGTCAGACAATTGTTTCTGGACAGAGGCATTGGTAGTTTCTTGCTGGGTCATATGGTCATGGAAGGTTTGGACGGATTCTGTGATGTGAGCTAAACATGTACCGTTAGCCATGAAAAAGAAAGAAAGAAAGAAAAAAAAATTTGTGAATAATCGAAGTGGGCGAAAGCAATGGGTGAGGAACGAAAGCTCTGGATACCACTTGTAATGGAGATTGCTAGAAAGTAATGGAATGGAGAAGACAAGGGGATGCTGAATAGTACTGAATAATACCGGGGGCTCTTGGAGAGGCCCGATCTCTCGAAAGCTCGATTACAAGGATTTTTCTTAGTCTCCCACTACCTGACTATTCCATTCCATATATAGGCGATTCGGTTAGAATAATTCTAACCAAATCCAGCCTGTTAATATCTAAAATAAAAATGCAGAAATAAAGATGCTTATATCGCATCTGGACCTAGGGGTACAAAAGGAATTAACATAGATTGGAAAACTCTTCTGGATCCTTCATAAAGAGTCATTTCCTTCGTTCTTCTATTAACGTCTCCTGCTGTCCACAGGCCGGTCCATCTCATAGGTCTATACACCGGTCCATCTCTTAAGCCCATAACACACATCTTATTATATAGGTGTAGGGGAACATTACAATGACCAAAACACCCCCAAAACCTAATGACTCACAAACCCCTATTAACTCTTCTAATAATAATATTATTTTATATGATTAAATACCCTATTGGTACCTGAGTTTTAGGTTTTTTTAAATTTAGTATCCGAGTTTTCATTTGTTTCATAGGTAATACCTGAGTTAGGAGTAAAAACTCGTTTGGTACCTCTGTTACATTTTCCGTCCAAATATTAACGGTCCGCCATGTGTCAACCGCTGAGATTGACACGTGGCACTATAAAAAAAAAATATTAATTAAAAAAATTAAAAAAAGAAGAAAAAAAAAGAGGGGTGGCTGAGTCACCCGCTTGGGGTGGTCAGCCACCCCATGGCAGGAAAAATAAATAAATAAATAAAAAATTGACGGGTTTTGGCCCTTGAGGGTGGTTTGGCCACCCCATGGGCAAACTCTTTAAATTTTTTTTGATGGGTTTTAACCCTTGGGGGTGGCCAAACCACCCCCGGCCCTGGGGCTGGTTCGGCCACCCCTAGATCAGGTGGTTCAGCCACCCCCATGGGCAAACCCTCTAAAAAAATTTTGATTGCCCTAGGGGTAGCTGAACCACCCGCCACCCCAGACCGGCCAAGGGGGTGGCCTAGCCACCCCTCTTCTTTTTTTTCCTTTTTTTCAATTTTTTTATTTGTTTTTTAATATTTTATTATTTTATTATTTTTAATTAATTTTTAAAGGATTTATAATTTTTTTTATATAGTGCCACTTGTCAACCTCAGCAGTTGACACGTGGCGGGCCGTTAATATTTGGACAAAAAATGTAACTGAAGTACCAAACGGGTTTTTACCGCTAATTCGGCTACTACCTGAAAATTATTGGACTTCTAATTTTAATAAGTGTGTGAACAGTGTACAACATAATATTAAATGCAGAATTAAGGGAGACAAATATTTTGTTGACGAAGTAGAAACTCAATTAAGAGAAAAACCACTCCGGAACAGCCAAACTCAGGATATCCACTATTCAGAAAACAAAGCTAGTTACAAAGTAGTAGCACTCACATACCCCTGATACAGTGGTCGTACCTTGCACTTTAACGTATAACCCAACACGAACGCCTCCCAACCAAGTTTCCTACCTGAAATAGTCTTCAATGGAATCCTTTACCTTAGGGCTAACCCCTAAGATAGACTTTACAGTTGATCAAATCACACACTGGCGAAAGCTAGAGAGCTAGGAGATTTTCATTATCTCCCTAAACACCATCTCTAAGCTATAAGGAATTCACTACCGAATTCTGTACAAAATGCATGCGTAGAGCCTCTTATTTATAGGCTTTAGAAGCCCTAATTCTAGTCAGAATCGGAGTCTCTGGCACGCGCGTCCGGACGACAGTCTTGGGAGTCCGGACGAGCAACTGTTTCCGTGTCTAAAAAGCAATTCTGAAAACTTCTCGAATTTTGGCAGGCCGTCCGGACGCTACTATCTTCCCATCTGGACAATGGGCCGTCCAAACGTTTCTATTGGCCGTTCGGACCATCAATTTACAGCATTTTTTGTTAGCTTTCCAATGACGCTAATTTCGTCAATCCACTCTAAGCAACAGACCACATCCAAATTTATGCATATCACATCTCTCTCTCTCTTTTATATGTAATAAACCAATCTCATTGAAAGCATAAGGTGCCTCTAAGTACGCAAGAAGTATACAAAATGAACTACCAAACTAAAAAGAGCAAAACAAACAAGAAAGCCACTAAAACTAATCGACAGAGGAGGCCCATACGCCGTCGTCCAAAGATACAAAGTTTCAAAAAACAAAGAAATAATTTCCCCATAGTCCTCTCCCTGTCCTCAAAGTTTCTATCATTTATTTCCCTCCATAAACACCAAAAGAGGCACGTAGACACCATTTTCCACACTGCATGTAACGCCCCAAATTTGAGCTGGCAAATTCGTAAGCAGAAACCTCCGGTTTTAACGTGACATTACTACATCAGAGATAAACTCTCGCAATGAAATATATTTTTTTCCACAGTCTTAGGAATTGATAGCATAACACATTAGAGCTGACTGAAATACCTCGGTAGTTTATTAAAAATTACTTAGGTTTATCTTTACATGCCATATGCACACTAGGTGCATCAAAATTAGTGCCACAAACGGCACATAAGCATATAACATAAAACATGTCAAACATGGCATCGTTATAAATATTTACATGCCATAAAACAAGACACACATAAATACAACTAGTAATTTCTAAGCTAGCACATAATAGTTCAATAATAGTTTCAAAAACCATCAAAACTGGCATATGAGTCCATGCCTTCATTCTCCAGATCTGCATCAGTAACTATGCAAATATAGCGTTATCATATTTACATAGACAAACAAGTGAGTCATCCATTTTCATAACTAAGTTACCATCAGATTAATAACAGTTCATAAATAATACAAATGCAAAGGTTGTATGAATATGCATCGTAGTAACCATTTAGTTTGTATTTTATGATCATCTTACTTCAAACCTCTCGTCCTTAAGTATCCGAACCTGTTCACGTCCTTTGCCTCATACTTTGAAGTCTTATCTGTTTTTACTGGAATCCTACCGGTCCCAGCATTAGTTATATAATAGGACTTCGGACACCCCTGAGTCACTTTGAACTCCCTAGGTCCACTAATTAGCCTTCCTTCCACTTGTTGCTACATCAGCTTGTTGATGGCTATCTCCTCAGCCATTTTATTAATTGGACACAATGTGCAATGCATGAACAAACACCCATGCAATGAACACACATCACACAATCCTAATGAAACGTAGAATCATTCATCAGTAAGTACATCCATACTTACTCTCATTGGCATAATTTCTTAGCTCCTTTTTAATCTGATTTGGAGAGGAAAAACTTCAAGAACTCCAAAGTGGCCGTGGGATAGAAGGAGAGAAAAAGGGAGAGAAAACTAAAGCAAAAGCTTTCATGAAAGTTGTCTATGATTTATGTAGAAAAACAAAGACCCTTGCATGCTTATTTATAGAAGGCAAGTAGGGGTAGAAGGTGGAAAATGTAATAAAAGAACTAACTTATTAGATAATTTCTTGCAAACTAGTCATTACTTTATTATCTATTTGGATTTTAGAATTTTCGTCCAACTAAAGGGCAGCCTACTCCAAAAAAAATTTCGATGGTCAAACCTACTCCGATTGACGTGAAATTTTGAAGGTAGATAGAGGACTTTAAGACAAACACTTTCTCTTTTTGGTTCGACTCATTTCGAGTTCGTTTAACTCCGTTCCGGTCCAGTCAAAGTTTCTGTCTTTTAAGCCAAAATATCTTTAAACTACTTTCTGCATTCACACTTGGTTTATTGATTTTTCTTTCTTGTCATGATTACTCTTTGTGATATTCTTCCTTCATTAATACTTCTTGTTTTTTATACATAAATGTTCTAGAAGCATGGAGATATTTTTCTTTAACAGTTTTTCGTTTAATTCAACAGTTTGGTCATTTAAGCACCGGTTTTGGATAAAAAAGTCAACTGTTACTAAATTGAAATCTGACTTCACAGGATTCAAGTATAAACTACATATATACTATATTGAGTAATTATAAGCCATAAAAACATATTTATCAAGCCTAAATTTAGAGGTCAAAGTTCAACCAAAAGTGCCACTTGGCACCTAAATAGTCAACTATAAATCTAAAAAGTCAACCTGTGATTTTTTCACAAAATTTTACCATGTGATAGATATTTCTATTGTGAGTACAACAGTCTTTGAATCAACTAAATCTGAGTCTATTTGACCTGTTTTCGGTTCAATCAAAGTTTAAAGCTTAAATGTTACTTTTAGGTTTTAAAGAGTTTTTAGGTTTTGATCTTTTAAGTTTTCAAAACAACTTTAGGTTTGCTTATAAAAACCTATGGATATTGTCTCCTCAAAAATATCAATGATTTCTTAAGAGCTTGAAATTACCGGGCGTTACACTGCATCACTCCTTGGCCTGCCAAAGAACCACCAACAGGCATACAGATCAACAACACATCTAGGCATGACCGAGGACATCCCAAAACGACTAGGTAAAAAAATATCCAAATAGCGAAAGCCACATCGCATTGAAGAAGGTGGTCCACAGACTTTCCATTCCTCTTGCACATGCAACATTTGTCTATCACGATGATGTGTTTGCCTCCTAAAATTATCCAAAGTGAGCATCTTGTCTAGAACTGCCAACCACACAAAAAAGGCTACCCTCAAAGGAGCCTGAGTCCATCAAACACTCTTCCAGGGGAAGCAACACTCTACTCCGTCCCCATTCCTCTTCACCGTCTCTCTCAAGGTGCGAAGATCAAAACTTTTACCTATAAGTCCCTTGTCCTTCCTCGAGCAAACCCACCAACGAAGATACCAAGATCTCCTCCATCCCCATACGCAACGCCAAACAAAAGCCGCCCAATCACAGTCTGTCCCATCGGTGCAAACACTTTAGAGTTCCCAAAAACACCCTTCATCAAAACTATCAGAGTTCTCCTCGATCCCAAAAGCAACTCTACAAACGGCCTCTTCCCACCCACCTCCACTGACGATTTTAACATCGACTGACTATTGTCCACGCCCAACGACGAAAGACCGCTATTACGAACCCCAATACACCTGCCACTGGATGTCGACTTGATAAATTGCACTACCAAGCACAACTCTGTCACGAAGACCTCCACCCTTTGCCAAGACCTCCACCTTGTACGACACTAGGATATATCCCCTCCGTCTATCTCCACCATACTCTTACACAACCAAAATCGTCCATGCTTATTAGAGCAACGTCAGGTGACGATAGCAGGGAAACCATCTTTTGAACATCAACAAAACACCTTTGTTCCCTCTTCTAATAACAACTCCTCTAAGGTAGCTAACAACCAGCAACTATCTGCTTTACCCAAGTAGATGGAATGAACATTACCCATGCATCTTTCAAGAATCCATAACCCGGAAGAACTTCCCTCCACCACCAACTCAAACACTTTGGATTCAATTGAGCACCACCTTAAAAACCCCATCCTCACTTTTGGTTGTACTTAACAATATTAACAAAGCTAAAAATGATGCCAAAGGGACGACCAATGAAAAAGAGTGGAAGCAAAGAGAGAAGATAAAAGGATTTGCTAATACTTCAAGAGTATCCTTGCCTCCAATTAGATGAAAGGTAAATTTTTATTCATTCCTTGATGAGACATACGACATCTACAAGCTCTTCACAAGACGCAGGAAATAGGAAATGGGAGCTTACACTAAACTATAGCTACAAAACACAAATCTCCCATCTTGATCAGTATAAAAGTTAAAATCAGGAATTTAAGAAGAAAAAAAAAAAGAAAAAAACTCAGATTTTTCCTCCTTTAGAATCCAAGAGCAGAAATCCCACCAACTAGGCCATTCTATGAGAAAACATAACCACAACAACCATAGAGACAAGTACAAG
This sequence comes from Alnus glutinosa, assembly GCF_958979055.1. NCBI lineage: Eukaryota > Viridiplantae > Streptophyta > Magnoliopsida > Fagales > Betulaceae > Alnus > Alnus glutinosa. The sequence goes on along the minus strand of NC_084891.1, from coordinate 14,150,641 downwards.
ATTCAAATTATTGTTCTCTTTTTCCAAGCCCTCCATTTTGTCCCCAACACCCAAGCCTAGGTCAAATGAAGTAACATCTTCATAATACACAAAATTCAAATCCAATCAATTCCGCAAATTTTTCATTCTAAAAAAACCGCAAAGCTAAAATAACGATTTTAATTCAGTTCAATGCGAGTTTACCCGCTGTGAGGCGTTCGAAGCTCTCGATTCGGAGGCGTGGGCACGTAGACGGGACTGACAAAGCCCGAACCCTCTTTCTCTTTCTCTCTTTCTCCTTCAACAGGCGAAGAGGACGCGAACACGCGCGGACTTGGCCGAAGCCCTAGCCTCAGAGAGCTCCGTTGCGTCCCAAACGAGCTGAGCTTTGAAGACTGAGCGAGTTTAACAATGGACTTTAAGTTTATGGATGGAACCCCGAAGTTGGGAGAGAAATTGCGAGGCTCGCAGAGTGAATACACGTTTGTTTCCATTGCAATAGGAAGTGAAATAGGTAAGTACGACTTTGTATATGGAGTATGTAAAGAGAGTTGCAGACAGTCCTAGTTTACCGTGTAAGCTTCAAACGACAGGTGTACGACCAAGCCTGGGATGCAGTCAAACGAGACTCTAAATTTTTAGGAAAATGAAACAATTTCATTTCCCACTCATTTTCTATGCATGATTTTCAATAATTTCACTATTAAATTTGTAAGACGGTACATATTAGGCATATGTTAAGAATAAGGAAAATGCTACCTTCTACACTGAGATCCCACCCCCATCCCACCCCTCCTACGTGGACAACTTTTTTTATCTTATTTTATTGCTTAAATAAAAAACAAACCAAAAAAGTAAAAAGAACCAAATGGGCAGACAAACTGGGTGAAAAAGAAAACAAAATTCAAAATTTACTCATCTGACTCTCTCTCTCTCAAAATTTACTCTGACTCTCTCTCTCTCTCAAAACTTTCTCTCTCTCTCTCTCCGGCACTCCCTCTTCCCGGCCGGTCGGCCGTCCTTCTTCACCGGATTCCGTCTCCGCCGGTCGGCCGTTCTTCTACACCGGATTCCGTCTCCACCGGTCGGCCGTCCTTCTTCACCTGACTCTCTCTCTCTCAAAATTTACTCTGACTCTCTCTCTCTCTCTCTCTCTCTCTCTCTCTCTCTCTCTCTCTCTCTCTCTCCGGCACTCCCTCTTCCCGGCCGGTCGGCCGTCCTTCACCGGATTCTGTCACGCGTGGAAGTCTCCAATTGTCCAAAGAAGATTCTAGCTGTCCAAAGGAGGACCACGTGGTAGTAGACTTGCATTTCAGGAGTCAATTCAAGAGCATTACCTGCGTCAGTTTAAAGTAGATGCAAGTTATGAAGTGGTGGGGCTATCCCACGTTATGTTTCCACTTTCTTTAAGTATTCTGTTTCTTTTACTTTCTAGAAGGCATGATGGGTCATGGCATATCATGGATCAGGGGCATATATGTAATGGGCTTTCATCATGTAAATGTTATTTCCTATTTCTTAGCTTAGTGGTCCATGATGGACTTAGTGGTAGTTACTTGCAGTTACTTAGCTTGTATTTAAGTCTTACGTTGTTGGAATGAAAGGCTATCTATGAATTCAGTATAAGATAAACACCGAGAGTGTAAGGGAGGAACCTGGATCCTTGAACTTCCAGAAACTAAGTAAGAATTATCTACTTATTATCCAAGCCCATAACAAGTGGTATCAGAGCGGCGTTCCTGAAATATGGCGAAAGGTACCAGATTTACTCAGCTTTCTGAGCAAGTAACATTGTTGAAGGGAGACACAACAGGATTGAAAGACAGTCAGGCGAGGCAGGAAAGAGACACAGCTGCAATTCGAGAAATCCAACACCAACAACAGCAAGAGACAACAGAGATATGAGAAAGCCAGCACCGCACTCAGCAGCTGATCGAGGCATTGACGCAGCAGATAGGCCAATTGACAGAGGAAGGTGAGCACAACATCAAGAGGAGACATGATAACCCCCTCTTTGATAATCAAGGAGCTATCCAAGGACGAACCATACGCTTGGAATTTCCAAGGTTTGATGGATCTGAGGCAAGTGAATGGATCTTGTGGGCCCAACAGTTCTTTGACTATTACCTCACTCCTGAGCATCAAAGGGTCCAGCTGGCCTCATTCCACATGGAAGGTAAGGCCTTAACTTGGTACCAATGGCTTAGGGATTCAGAAGCCTTGGGTACATGGGCGGAGTTCATAGACGCTTTAAAGGTGCGGTTCACTCTTTCAGCCTATGACGATCCCATTGGCGCTTTCACCAAGCTTAAGCAGACGAATACGGTGGAGGAATACCAAAGCCAATTCGAAGTTCTCTCAAACTGCATTGCTGGCCTTAGTGAGGAATTCCTGGTAAGAAACTTTTTGAGTGGCTTAAAGGAGGAGATTAGGATTACTGTGGTCATGTTAAAGCCCACTACCCTAACCTCAGCTTTTGGGCTAGCCCGACTGCAAGAGGAAGAAGTTACTAAGAGAAGCAGAAATTATCGCAACCCACAGCCACTCAATTCTAGCCCATACATTGCAAACCGAAACACATACCCAAGACTTACTACCACCACTCCACTACCCCGCTTATCAGCTCCTATTCCATACCAAGAGCCAAAACCAGTCAACAATCCTAACTCAAACAATCAATTCAGAAGATCCAATTTCCCCATTAGAAGAATATCACCAACCCAAATGCAAGAAAGGAGAGAAAGAGGGTTGTGCTACTACTGTGATGACAAGTACATGCCTGGACATCGGTGCAACCGACCCAAAATATTCCTCTTGGAGGGATTGAATTCAGAAGAAGAAGATGCTACCCAAGGAGAAGAAGCGTTGGTTGTGGACCCTTTAGTGGAAGAACCCGAAAGTAGCCAAGGGGAAGGAGAATTGTTGGGAATCTCTTTACATACATGCTATAACCAGCTCCAAAGACCATGAGAATAATGGGAAGACTCAACAACCAGTCTGTGGTGGTGCTGATTGACACTGGAAGTACAAACAACTTTGTAGATCCAAATGTAGCCAGAAGAGCAAAGTTGCCAATACAGGAGAGCACTACACTGACAGTTATGGTTGCCAATGGGGTGACCATCCCTTGTCGTGGCTACTGTGGGACAGCCCAGATGTCCTTACAGGGAAGTGTTTTCAATCCTAATCTTTACTTACTAACCTTAGGAGGATGTGACCTTGTTTTAGGGGTCGAATGGTTAAGGATGCTCGGACTTATCTTATGGGATTTTGTGAGATTATCCATGGATTTCAAATGGGACAACCAGAATGTACACCTACAAGGCATGAAGCCAACAACAGACAGTTTAGAAGGAGGAGAAAAATTCAAAAAATTCCACATTTTCGAGTGCAAGGGAATCTTACTTCAAATAGTGGGAACCAGCAGCCATCAGCCTTCTTCAGAACAACCAACAGAAATTCAGAGTCTAATCCAGGAATTCCAAGAAGTGTTTCCTAAACCTGCAGGGTTACACCAAGGAGAAGTCAAGACCACAAGATAATCTTACAAGAGGGGGCTAAACCTACTTGTGTGAGGCCCTACCGCTATCCTTACTACCAAAAAGAGGATAGAGAAGTTGGTGAAGGAGATGCTGAGCTCCGGTGTCATAAGGCCAAGTCAAAGCCCTTATTCATCCCCTGTGATGCTGGTAAGGAAGGCTGATGGGAGCTGGAGGATGTGCATCGACTACCGGGCCCTCAACAAAGAAACCATAAAAGATAAGTACCCCATTCCAGTTATTGATGAATTACTAGATGAGCTTAATGGGGCTGCTTGGTTTTCTAAATTAGACCTTAGGTCTGGATATCACCAGATTAGGGTGCAACATGAAGACATTCCTAAGACTGCTTTTAGGACCCACGAGGGTCATTATGAGTTTTTGGTGATGCCCTTTGGGCTCACCAATGCCCCCTCCACCTTCCAGGGACTCATGAATGATATTTTCAAGCCCTATCTTAGAAAATATGTCTTAGTATTCTTTGATGATATCCTAGTTTACAGCCAAAATCTGAAAGAGCATTTAGAACACCTAAAGGTTGTCTTAAAGGTGTTGCAAGACAACCAATTGTTTGCCAAAATGTCCAAATGCACCTTTGGGTGTCAAGAAGTGTCCTACCTAGGCCATTTGATATCCCAAGAAGGAGTGAAGGCTGATCCTGCCAAAATTGCTTCTATGGCCAGTTGGCCTATTCCAGCTAATATTAAAGCTTTGAGAGGGTTCCTAGGGCTTACAGGCTACTACAGGAAATTTGCGAAGGGATATGGGGGAATTGCAGCACCCCTAACAACTTTACTTAAAAAAGATTCATTTTGCTAGACAGCCAAAGCCACAAAGGCTTTTGAGAAATTAAAGGAAGCAATGGTGACTCCACCAGTGTTAAGGCTTCCTGATTTCTCTCAACCATTTGTGATTGAATGTGACGCTTCAGAAGAAGGACTGGGAGCAGTCTTAATGCAAGAAGGCAGACCTCTAGCTTATATGAGCCAAGGCCTCAAGGGAAAAAGCCTCCACTACTCTACCTATGAAAAAGAGCTTCTAGCATTGGTCATGGCAATAAGAAAATGGCGTCCCTATCTACTGGTGCAGCAATTCAAAATAAAAACTAATTAGCAAGCACTCAAGCATATCTTGGAGCAACAGATTGGAACACCACTCCAGCAAAAGTGGGTTTCCAAATTATTGGGTTATGATTTTATGGTGGAGTACAAGAGTGGTAGAGAAAACAGGGTTGTAAATGCCCTGTCAAGAGTTAATGCAGAAGAAAAATTAGCTCAGGTAAATGCAGTATCCACAATACAAACAGATTGGGTAGAAGGGCTAAAGAAGATTTACCTAGATGATTCCGAGCTGAAGGAATTGGATCAGAAATACCAGAAGGGCGAGTTGAACACTTCAAAATATCAATGGCAAAATGGGCTACTCTTCTACAAGGGCAGAATTCATTTGGGAACGCTCACTCCATTCCAGCAGCAAGTCCTGCATGAGATGCAAAGTAGTCCATTGGGAGGTCACATGGGCACACACAAAACCATTGCAAGAATCAAAAAAGAGTTCTACTGGTCTGGACTCCGGAGAGCAGTATGCAAGTATGTAAGGGAATGCGATATTTGTCAACGCAACAAGACTGAGAACCAGCACCCTGCTGGGTTGCTCCAACCTCTACCAATACTAGCTCAAATTTGGACTGATATCAGCATGGATTTCGTGGAAGGCTTACCTACATCTCAAGGGAAAAATGTCATTATGGTTGTGGTAGACAGGTTAAGCAAATATTCTCACTTTATAGCACTCACTCACCCATATATTGCAGGAAAAGTGGCAAGGTTGTTCTTAGACAACATATTCAAGTTACATGGAATGCCAAGCAGCATAGTGAGTGACAGGGATCAGGTGTTCATGAGCTGCTTCTGGCAGGAGATGTTTCGCCTCCATGGAACTCAACTTGCTCTCAGCTCTGCTTACCATCCCCAGACGGACGGACAGACGGAAATAGTCAACAAAGCACTCGAGGGGTATCTTCGAAGCTTCTTTGGAGATAGACCAAAGGATTGGTTGTGGTGGCTTTGCTTAGCCGAGTGGTCCTACAATTCATCAACCCACAGTTCAACTAAGATGTCACCTTTTGAAGCTGTCTATGGGTATCCACCCCCAAAATTGCTTCCCTATAAAGCAGGCACGACCAGAGTTCAAGTCGTGGAAGAAGATCTAAGAAGTCGAGACTTCATCCTGACCCTATTACGTGAGAATTTACAAGATGCTCAGGAAAGGTTGAAATTCTTTGCTGACAATAAGAGAACTGACCGAGAATTTGAAGTGGGTGAGTGGGTTTACTTGCGATTAAGGCCTTACAGACAACTCACCGTAGTAGCTCGCCAGAATCTGAAGCTATCACCAAGGTACTACGGCCCTTTCCCAATCCTTAAACGAATAGGGCAGGCTGCTTATAGGCTTGATCTACCACAAGAATCCCTCATCTTCCCTGTATTTCACGTATCCAACCTCAAGAAGAAGCTAAGAGATAATACTTATGTGAATCCCTACCTTCCCCTTGTTACTCCAGATGGAACTCTCACACCTGAACCAGAAAAAATATTACTCCGCAGGCTCAAACGTAAAGGAAACAGGGCAGCAGTAGAATTGTTGGTTCAATGGAAAGGCACTATTGAAGAAGAAGCAACATGGGTGGACTGGGCGGAGCTGAAAAAGAACTTTCCTCATCTTGAGGGCAAGATTTTCTAAAGGGGAAGAGATTGTCACGCGTGGAAGTCTCCAATTGTCCAAAGAAGATTCTAGATGTCCAAAGGAGGACAACGTGGCAGTAGACTTGCATTCCAGGTGTCAGTTCAGGAGCATTACCTGCGTCAGTTCAAAGTAGATGCAAGTTATGAAGTGGTGGGGCTATCCCATGTTATGTTTCCACTTTCTTTAAGTATTCTGTTTCTTTTACTTTCTAGAAGGCATGATGGGTCATGGCATATCATGGATCAGGGGCATATATGTAATGGGCTTTCATCATGTAAATGTTATTTCCTATTTCTTAGCTTAGTGGTCCATGATGGACTTAGTGGTAGTTACTTGCAATTACTTAGCTTGTATTTAAGTCTTACGTTGTTGGAATGAAAGGCTATCTATGAATTCAGTATAAGATAAACACCGAGAGTGTAAGGGAGGAACTTGGATCCTTGAACTTCCAGAAACTAAGTAAGAATTATCTACTTATTATCCAAGCCCATAACAGATTCCATCTTCACCGGCCGGCATCTTTCTGTCTCTCGTCCGTACTTCACCGGCGAGAAACACACACACTCTCTCTCTCTCTCTCTCTCTCCTCTCCCCAGCTAGCCGTTCTTCTTTACCGGCGGCGTCTCCACCGGCGAGGACCTTTCCCCCAACAGAAGAGAGCAGCAACTCTCTGAATGAAGGTTAGATTTTTTTTTTTTTTTTAACAGAAGGCACGACCTTCTTCTTTTGGATTATCTGAGATTTGCATATTTTCTTGGCAGCGCAATCTTTTATGTTTTTATTATATTGAATTTGTTGTCTTTAACATTTGAGTTGCCGGTTTAACAATAAGAAATACAGAACTTGTCTCTGTGATCGAATGTGATTTTAATTTTGGCCTTGTTCATAATCCTTTCAGCAACCCAATAGAGCTTAAACGTGATTAATTATGATGATTCTTTTTCCAGTTACTTCATTCATTGGCTTCATGCTTATTTGTAATAGAAATTCTCTTATACTAAGTGTTAAATCTCAGATTCTTTGAGTTTTCGAGCACAATAACCTTTTCGGGTTCACATTAATGCATCACACGTTTATATAAGCTTTGCTAAAAGTTTATATTGATTTTATAGAAGCAAATCAACATAGAACATAAAAGGTAGTTATATTTTTTTTCTCTTTCTCAAATTTTCTGGGCGACCAAGCAGATTAGTATATGAATGGTGGAATTTTGTGAATATTGGTTGTTCCTTACTCGGATTTTTGTGTTTTTAGAGGGATTGATTAGCACAAGACAATATGCAGAGGGGAAGAGAAGAGAAGGTCGAGATGATTTCTTCCATTCAAGTGACATGTTTGGTAGTTTTCGGGACTTTGGTGGCTTCAGATCCCATAGAAGTATGATGCCTAGCCTTTTTGGAGAAAGGGATCCATTTGATGATCCCTTTTTCACTCGCCCCTGTGGAAGCTTGTTTGATTCTGGCACTTTTGGTTCAAGTGCTGCAACCAGTGGGAAGGATCAGACCAGTGGAGCAACACGAATAGTAATAGAAGAGCGAACCTCTGATGATGAGGGACTGAATGAGGAAGATGAATACTAAATTTTTCTGCTATTGCATCTGGATGTTGGCCGTTTGCTGGAGGATGTGAAAAATGAGAAATCTTTTTGTTGTGAAACTTTGGTTTGATGTGATTTTTGTAATTTTGGCTTTTTACAGGGAATTGTATGATGAGTTGCAAGAGTCACTTTATGAATTCTTGGAAGCAAAGGGATGAGTTGCAAAAGTTACAGCATTCAAAAAATATAATATAGCTTGTATTTTTTGTAATTGACTTCCGTAACTATACTTTGAGTTATAACTTATCTATTGTAATTTTTTAACTTAACATATACATTTCAATTGTACATTGTTGATTATTAATAGAAATTATGATCGGCATACTAGGATAAACTCTCATTTTCAATTGTACATTTCAATTGTACATTGTTGATTATAACCCCACCACGCCCATGCAAGCGTCCAACCAAAATAAAAATAGATATTAATTCTCTAAACATATGTTAATGCCACTTTTCCCTTTGTTGTCATTGCACATTGTTCAAATACAGAGGCAACTCAACAAGTTCTAACTAAATCAAAAAATAAGAAGGCATCATTACAATCAAAAAACAAACTATGACCATGATAGTAAGAATATTTTACTATCACAAAATTACATAACCTAACCATGATAAAAGTACAAATATAATAACTTTAGAACTACTTAGAAGTCATGATAATGCAATTGATGATGTTGATCAAAAAATGAATATTTGAAAGATCAACACCAGCTTGTGTGGGCAAGGTACTTTGATGGTTGAGAATGTTATAGACTTGAAATAAGATGGGTTGCCCATGCACTGCAATCGCTAGGTCGGTTGGAATTATTGCATTGGCCACGACTATCATCCAAGCAAGTTTTTGGGATGGGTTGTTACTAATATCACAAGCTAATTGTCACAAAAGATAGAGCAGTACTCCTTGACTCAAAGGGAGAGGAACTACAGACAATATCCATTGTAAATCAACCTGAAAATAAAGCTTTTGTTGCATCAGTTACATGTGTATCTTAAATGAACAATTCAAATTTTCACAAACTCACAAAAAAAAAAAAAACATAAATTTTCACCAAACAAAAATAAAATAAAATTATAAACATATTGTTGAGTTTCTGTGCATTGTTAGATTAGACAAATTTACCTGTGAACATAGCCAAGACACAATGGACAAATCACATCTTGAAAGGGCTATGTGGAAAGCCCGTTCAAAATTGTGTTCATATACCAATCTTGATAACTCCATTGTTGGATCAATGGGCACCCCAACCTAATACACAAGTGGGGCAACCCAAAGTTTGAAAATTTTTTAAAAATGGCATCAAGTAAATCGTCATATTTGTCCACAAATTTATGAAAATACCTGAGTACGAACTAAATGACCATGTTGATCATCAATTACTAAAGGCAGTGGAGTTTGACTTTTGTTCCCTTGATCTTGCTTTGCTTTTGAGGTCTACAATTAAAAAATGGTTAGGTTCATGTGTTTCAAACAAAATGCAAGATAAACCTAGATAAGGCATATATGTGTTTTAAAATTATAGGGAAAAAAAATGAACGAACCTGGTTTTTGCTTCTACTTGTTTTGGCATTGTTGTTGCTTGATGGCTTATTTGTTACTTGTGACTTCTTCTTCGCCACTTGTTCAACTACTGGCACCAATCTATTAGTTAGTGGTCTCCCTTTACGTTTCACCTTAACAGGACTAAGCAAAATATTACTTTGCAACGACGAAGCTTCATTACTTTGAACGACCTCATTACAGCTAGAAGATGCCAATGAAATGCGACTTAATTTACGGCATTCCTCTTTTAAAACATCAACTCCTTTCATCACCGTATTGTAAATGTGCTTGCCTTTTGATCCGAGTGATACTAATTCATTTAAATTCTTGGACAAACTGTTATATCTTTCATCATCAGAGTTACCACCAAAATTGTCGTAACTACTAGGCAACAATGTGTATGTTCGCTTTAGATCCTTCCTCCATCTTGTAAGACAATATCTTGGTGGCAATGTTGGAACCTTTTTTGACAATAGCACAGAAATAGCATGCCTGCACAAAATACCTCTTGTTTCAAACAATACACAAGTGCATTTCACTTCTACCTCTTCTTCATTTTCTTCATTGTAGTAAACACAATGTGATACATCTTTTATGTTTTTATTAACGACACCAATTTCAATCACGTGATAGGTAGAAATTGCACCATCATCTGTAAGACAAGAGTTATTACAACCTACAACTTTCATAAACTCCCCCTGAACTTAGCTTCAGAACACGCATTTATAAATAACTGATAATACAGTCAAATATCATTTCAAAAATATACCAAGATATAATTGAGAGTTAAGAGTCAATAAGCACAAAAATTTCCCTGCAAATAGAAATTTTTCAATAGTAAACTTAACTCACGCAATGCGTGTGTGTGTGAAAGCTTTCTCAATAAAGTATGAAGTTTACTGATATGACTTAAAGAAATTGGATTTTCTAAATACTAGAGAAAATTAATGTTAGATCAGTCAAAAGTCAAACCTTATTTTACTAGGGCCTAGCCACCCTCATCTGATACACTTCTTCTAAGCTGTAGCACTTTTCTTTTACTTCGTCCTTTAGTGACCGTCTATTTCCGCAATGATTTGGTTATTGACTGTTTCTATAGGGAAAAGTTCAAGAATACATTTATAGCACAAAAGCAGTGGATCTTTTTATTTATCCATATTTATTCAGTTTTGAATTTTTTTATCATTTGGTGTTGCAACCTAGAAAGAATGTCAGAATTTATGGGTTCTAGGTTCAACTAACTAGTTGGTCAATTTGACCATCTTATCAAAGACAACTCTCTCATTAGAATTTTAAGAAGCAAGAAGTCAGAGAGGAAAAAGATGTACCTTAGGGGAGCTTTGGATAGTGCACAATTTTTTATTGCATGAGAAAAGCAACTATCTAGCATTAAGATGCACAGGAAAACTTAGCAGATATCAGACATAAACTCTCAATCATATATAAGCATATTCAATTTATGCACAATGAACTGAAATATCAAGTAAAAACACATACAATATCTGAAAAGCTATAAAAAAAATAAAATAAAATTCAAAACAACAAGAATAATAGTAAAGTGTCTCATCAAAAGCTCAAATCAACATAAGAGAAAACCAAAACCTCAAGATATCACATTTCCTGAATTTGAGCCACTTCGGCTTCTTGCTCCTGAAGTCAGGAAACCATAGAGTTTCCACTACGTTAAAAAAATAGTTGTGTTCTTTAAATTTCTCATTTACATTATTTTGTTACACGTTGCACACACACACACAGAGTTAAATTAGAAGTCATTTAATTTTCACATTGCTTATTGTACTATAAATCTGTTCTTAAAGAAATAGTTAGTGACCAAATCATTGCAAAAATAGATGGTTACTAAAGGACTAAGTAAAAGAAAAGTGCTGCATCTTAGGGGCAGTATATTAGATGAGGGTGGATATGTCCTAACAAAATAAGGTTTGACTTTTGATTGATCTATCTTTGATTTTCTCTCTTGTTTAGAAAATTCAGCTCCTTTAAGTCATATCAGCGAACTTCATACTTTATTGAGAAAGCTTTCACACCCACAAGTATTGCATGAGTTGAGTGATCTATTTAAATTTTCTATCTGCAGAAAAATTTGTGCTTATTGAATACTTAACTCTCTATTATATTTTTGCATATTTTTGAAATGCTATTTGGCTGCTTTATCAGTTGATTATACATGTGTAATAACCTTGACTCCTTTCGAGGGTATAATGGTCTTTTATTACCTATGAGAATGGATGACTAGACATGAATAATAAATACCTGATTTTATATATGCATTTTTTATTTTTTATTTTTAAATAACCACTTCTATATTTTATTAAATACATGCTTTTAAATTTAATAAGTTTTATATCAATTCAAATTCCACTTTTATATTTAACATTGTATATTAATATTTAAAACCCAATTTAGTATTACATGTGAAAAAAAAAAAGAAAAAAAAAAGAAAAGAAAGAAAAGACCCGATTTGATATTTTAAATATTAGATATTTGATTTTACTAGTACTATTAAAATACATGTTTTTAATACGTAAAACCCTAGCAGCCAAAGAGTGAAACCCTACTCCTATAAATAAGTATTCTAGTCGTCACCGTCCCCACACCTCAGAATATTTTATTACAAGCTAGTCGCACCTCTCTCTCCCTCTTGCTAGGAATTTCAGTTTTCTATAGACAAGGTAATCTTTTTGTCTCCTTAGCTAATAGTAATATGAATGCAATTGTTTCTCTCATTTTCTTTCAACTTCCTGTACTGATATCACCTGCATCGTCCTTCTCCTATTTCCTTCTTTTCTTTCCTGAACACTGCTGTACTAGAACCTGCAATTGATTTGGATATTATTATTATTTTTCTCCTGTGTACCGTAGCATGACATCACATGGGAATTGCGTTAACCATCCATTGCTTTTGCTTTTTTTGTCTCTTGTCTGCAACTAGTCACGAAAGTCAACATATATATATATATATATTTTTTTTTTTTTCTTCTTTTTGTTTTTTTTTTACTTACTGCCACCAACACCCATTGAGAGACGTTGGACCATTGGGTATATATATATTTTTTTTATCTCTCCCTGGTCTAGCCAAAACCAAATTCAGGCTTGCTGAATTGTCGGATCCTCATCCAGTCAATAAATATTCTATTATTCTAAAAAGGATAACAACTTAAAAGAACAAAGGAAAACAAAGAAAATATAATGGAATAAGAAGAGTTGTGCGGGGAATACCAAAGTCTCGGGAGAAATTCATGAGAGAAACACACAGCATGACAAAAATAAAAGAAAAATGCAGTGCTGTGCGAATGGCAAAGAAAGTGTTAGTTTTTGGATTGACTGCATTCTATTGACAAAATGACTGTTAGCTTGTGATTGGCTATATTCTGTTGGACAAAATTACTTCTATGTAATGATGCTTAATAAACAGGGCTGCTGTTATTTTCAGAGTCTACATTTCAGTTATATGCTTCAAGAAGACTCTGTGCAGAAATCAAGACAGTGAAGTTCAAGTCCCTTGCATCTATCTGGACGACGTGGTATTCCGTCCGAACGCTCATCTGTCAAGCATCATGTTGTGCAAGTTTATTTTAACTCGCAAGTACATGAATTGTTTGCAGTATAGCATTTTGCAAGTGCGAGGTCGATTCCACAGGGAATTGTGTTGCGAAAATTAATCTCTATTTAAACTAATCCTATTTTAACCTAGTTCCAAATTTAGAGATTTTTACCAAAATAAAAACATAAACTCAACAAATCAAAAGATAGGGTTCTAAGGTTTTGAAATCCACACCCACCAAATCATAGCTACATATTCTCATGCTCATCAACATATATTCACATACAAGTCTTAGGTATACTCTACTTTGCTTCAAAAATCATTTAAGTCATCCAATGAATCCGTTCTTTACACAAATCACAAAAGATACCCGATGTTCCCCAAATCATCCATTGTACCCATTCAAAGAACAAACCACAATGGATACCCTCTTTTCATTTGAAATCAAATCATTCATTGTACCCATTCAAAGAACAAATCACAATAGATACCCGATTTTTCACCAAATCATCAAATGTACCCGTTGAACGAAACACAATGAATACCTAACTTTTTGATAAATAAAACACAAGCAATCAATTAAATTAGACAACCTCAAATCATCACTTGTATATGAAAATCACAAGAGATGCCCAAAAATTATCTCAAAAATTTAGAAGTAGAACAATTAGAAATCAAAAGCCCATAAACTCAAATAGCTTAAACAAGCATGAAAATATAGTTTATCTTCAATGGTGAGGCTTCATCCTCAACCCTAGATGAAAGTTTAGTTATACATGACTAATGAAAGCATAAATAAACAACAATAATCCATTAAAAATCAAAGGAACTTGCAAAATATGGAAGTTCTAGGTGAGAATCACCCAAGAACCCTAAAATCTACTGAAAACGGCGCCTAAAGGGCTTTCCAAGCGGCCTCTCTAGAAGAAATGAGAAAGAGGGGGTTTTTATAGAAAAAATTAGGGTTTCTACAGGTGTAGGTCCAATTAGCAAGGTGCGCTCGAGCACAATTAAGTTGTGCTGGAGCTCCTTCGGATGTTCGGCAGGGGCTGCGCTGTGTGCAGGGATGGTGCGCTCGAGTGCCAGGGGAGTGCGCTCGAGCGCCTTCATTTTTTTGGTTCTGCTTCTTCCTTTTCTTCTCCTCTCTCTTCCCCCCTTCAATCACGGCTTGCTAGTTCCTACTTCTTTTCTTTCACACAGTACACGTGTTCACCAAGTGTCTCTCTTTGGTTAATTAAGCCTTCTTGCATGTGTATTATGCAAGTCAATTAAAAGTTACTTAGATTTATCTTTACATCCTATATGCACACTAGGTGCATCAAAATTAGTGCCACAGGCGGCACATAAGCATATAACATAAAACATGTCGAACATGACATTGTTATAAATATTTACATGCCATAAAACAAAACACATATAAGCGCAACTAGTAATTTCTAAGCTAGCACATGATAGTTCGTTGATGGTTTCAAAAACCATCAAAACTGGCATATGGGTCCATGCCTTCATTCTCCAGATCTGCATCAGTAACTATGCAAATATAACGTCATCATATTTACATTGACAAACAAGTGAGTCATCCACTTTCATATCTAAGTTACCATCAGATTAATAACAGTTTATAAATAATATAAATGCAAGAGTTGTATGAATATGCATCGTAGTAACCATTTAGTTTGTGTTTTATGATCATCTTACTTCAGACCTCTCGTTCTTAGGTATTCAAACCCGTTCATGTCCTTTGCCTCACACTTAAAATCTTACCTGTTTGCACTGGAATCCTACCGGTCCCAGCATTAGTTATATATTAGGACTTCGGACACCACTGGGTCACTATGAACCCCCTGGATCCACTGACTAGCCTTCCTTCCACTTGCTACTACATCAGCTTGTTGATGGCTATCTCATCAGCCGTTATATTAATTGGACACAACATGCAATGCATCAACAACCACATGCAATAAACACACACCACACAGTCCTAATGAAACATAGAATCATTCCTCAGTAAGTACATCCATACTTACACTCTTCCCCGTGTAGTCCATAGACTTCTTTTCTGTATAAAAATCCATCCATACAATAATATACAAATCAATTATCTATCAAACAAATCATTGTTTATAAACCCTCATCTCTTTATATTTATTATTATCCATCACTTCATTATATTTGAGACGATTACTTACGATAATCGTAAAACCTTGGTTCATAATTTGATGACGACGCTATATGACCAATACCACCAAATATGAACTTGAAGGATTAAAATATATCATAAGGACAATAAGAGTAAATAAGATCAACTCTTGAAGGTCATAAGATCAGTCATGAGGACAGTGAAATTTAAATACGAAATATAAACACGATCAACTCATGAAAGTCATAAGATTAGTCATGAGAACAATGAAATTTAAATACGAAATATAAATACGATCAACTCATGAAAGTCATAAGATCAGTCATGAGGACAATTAAATGTAAAAGCAGTATATATTACCCTTTACTTTAATTCTTTTATCTCTTAAGCTTATTGGGTCTTTTAAACAATTCATAAAAAAAGTAATGAAATTAAATAGTAAGGAAGAAGTGTCAAGATTTACTTACCAATTTGATTTGAAGAGAAAAATAACTTTAAGAACACCAAAGTGGTTGTGTGGTAGAAGGAGAGAAAAAGGGAGAGAAAACCAAAGCACAAAGCTTTCAAGAAAGTTGTCTTGGATTGTGTGGAAAAACAAAGAGCCTTGCATGCTTATTTATAGGAGGAAGGTAGGGGTATTGAGGTGCAAAATGTAATAAAAGAATTACCCTATTGGATAAGTTCTTGCAAATAAGTCCTTGCTTTATTATCTAATTGCATTTTGGGATTTTCGTCCAAATGGGGGCAGCTTACTCCGAGAATTTTTTCGATGGTCAAACCTACTCCGATTGACGTGAAATTTTGAGGTTTTGAGGGTAGATAGAGGACTTTATGACAAACATTTTCTCTTTTTGGTTCGTCCCATTTCGAGTTTGTTTTGACTTAGTTTCAATCAAGTCAAAGTTTCTGTCTATAAAGCCAAAATATCTTTTATCCACTTTCTGCGTTCACACTTGCTTTATTGATTTTTCTTTCTTGTCATGATTACTTTTGAGATATCCTATCCTTTCATCATTACTCTTGTTTTTTATACATAAATGTTTCTAGAAGCATGGAGATATTTTTCTTGACAGTTTTTCGTTTAATATCGACAGTTGGGTTATTTAGGCTCGGGTCAAAAAGTCAACTGGTGGACTTTTTACTAATTTTTGCCACATGATAGATCTTTCTTTTGTAAGCACAATGGTTTTTGAATTATCTAAATCTGAGTCTGTTTGACCTGTTTTCGATTTAATCAAAGTTTAAAGCTTAAATGCTACTTTTAGGTTTTTAAGGGTTTTTAGGTTTTGATCTTTTAATCTTTCGAAACAACTTTAGGTTTGCTTATAAAAACATGTGGATATTGTCTCCTCAACAATATCAATGATTTCTTAAGAGCTTGAAATTACTGGGCGTTACATATATTTATTTTCTCTCCACATTTGAAAGTGAGCTAATAAAAGATGGTTTTTCCACTTCTTTGCAATTTTAATTAAAATACCGTCATTTTATCTCAATGTCCTGCAAAACATAGAAACACTAAAACTAGCTAAAAAAATTAGAAAATAACAAAGCTAAAGGTTTAACAATAATGTAAATTAAGGGGTCCAAATATACAATATTTGTGACTCATCACATCATCCATCCGGACGACGAGAACTTTTCGTCCGGACTCCAATCTGTGTCCAGAAGCTTCGAACGGTTCCAAGTTACATCAATCTGGACGTTTCAGCAACACGTCCGGACGCCCATCAGTGTTTGACAAGTAAAAAGATTTCTTTCCAAAACACAGATATGGGAAGACAGCTACAGTTGGAAAGAATAATCAGCGAATTTGGAAAGCTGGTTGCACAGTTGTCCGTCTGGACGCCCTCAGCTAGCGTCCGGACGCCGCCTAGAGAAAACCGAATCAGTGTCGATTGAATTCCATAGGCATGTAATTTGTAAGAATTCGGTATTGAATTCTGTAGAGCTTAGAGAGTATATTTTAGGAGTTGTTGTGCTGATCCTCTCACTCTCAAGCCGTTGCTGTTGTGTGTTACTGTTGTGCTGAAATTGAAATCTATCTTAGGGAGGAGTCCTAAGGTAAAGGATTCCATTGAAGACCCCTTCAAGTAGGAGACTTGGTTGGGAAGCGTTCACGATGGGTTTCGTGTCAGAGTAATAGGAACAATCACTGCATCGAGGTATGTGAGTGTTACTTTCTATGTACTAGCTTTGTCTTCTTAATAGTGGATTTTCTGGGTTTGGTTGCCTATGAGTGATTTTTGTCTTAACTGAGTTTCCGCTTCATCAACAAAATATTTGTCTCTTTTAAATTCAGCAATTTAAATATTTTGTTGCACAATATCACATACTTGGTAAATTAGAAGTCAATTTTATTTTTTTTTCAATTGGTATCAGAGCTTGGTACACTCTGGTTAAGATTAATTTCTTGAGTGTTATTTCTTGACTTCTACTTCTCTTCATTTATTTTTATCATATCTCAAAATCTTAATTCTGTTTCGCCCTTTGATGGGACAAACTATGGCGATTGGAAAGCCCGCATACACTTCTTTTTAAAATCAATTGACATCTGAAAAATTGTTGAAACTGGTTGGATTAAGCTAGAGGATACAGAAGAAATTACTATTATTCAAACAAGAGCACGACTCTCCAATGATAAAGCCTTCCATGCTCTATGTCAAGCACTTTCACTATCTGAATTTGCAAGAATTTCAAATTGTGAAATTGCTAAAGATGCATGGCAAATTCTAGAAACAACATATGAAGGCACGAAACTAGTTAAATCCGCCAAGCTTCAAATGTTGATTTCTAAATTTGAAGATATTAAGATGCTTGAAGAAGAGACATTCAGAGAGTTTTACACCAAGATTAGCAACCTAAGAAACTCGATGGTAAGTCTTGGGAAGTCAATCTCAGATGTAAGGTGACTACCATAGAAGAAAGCAAAGATCTAGAGGAGATGAAGATTGAAGAGCTAGTAGGATCTCTTCAAACATATGAATACTCCTAACCTCCAATCAGAAAGGCAAAGACCATTGCCCTCAAGGCATCCAAGAAGAAGACCACAGTCTCATCTGATGAAAACTCTGACATTTATGAAAATATTGTGGCAATGTTAGCCTCGAACTTCGAGCGATTCATGAAGAATAATAAGTTTAAGAAGAGGTTCTCTGACAAATTGAAGAAGGCTTCCCAAACAGCTGAGCCGGAAGAAGCTGAGAAGAAGGATCCAAGGGGTCTCCAATGCTATGAATGCTCAGGCTTCGGGCACATTAAGTCTGAATGTGCAAATTCTAAAGAAAATAAAGGGGAAGGCCTTTAATGCTACTCTCAGCAATGAGTCTGAGAAAAAAGAAGAAACTCCTAAGGAAGAAAAGTTCCTAGTGATGAAGAAGATATGAAAGCAGCCTATGAGCTTCAATACATAGAATTCTTAAAGCTGAGGGAGAAATACAAACAGCAAGTGCAAGAGCTAAACAACCTAAGGACTGAGAAGACCACTATGCTGATACAGATAAATGATCTAAAAGAGAGGCTTCTTTAGACACAGCTTCAGTTGGAGAGGGTCACTGATGAGAAGCTAACCCATATGCTCTCAATCCAGAAGAGCCCAACAGAAAAGATCGGACTCTGGTATGTAGCTCCTCCCTTTGACATTCCCTCTACTTCTAGGACTATCTTTGTCAAGCCCATAGTCTCCGAACCTTCACTCACAATCGTGGACAAAGGGAAGGACATAATCACTGGAGATATTCCAGTCACTCAGAAGCTCCCCACCATTAGATGACCTCCCATGTCCAACCCCAGTGTTCCCTTCTCAAGGCTTAAAGATCAAAGGTCAAGAAAGAGGTGCCTAGAAAAGAAAATTTCGGCACAAGACCTCTAGCCCAGCAGAAGGCTCCAAGGCATTAGGCTCCCTAGTATCAAGCTCCATGGAATCAAGCTGCAAGGCATCAGGCCCCACGACGCTAGGCTCCCCAGCATCAGTAGCCTTAACAAAGATTTGTTCCTGCCAATCAGAATGGCAAACCCAAGGCTAACAAATCAAGGCACTTCATGAAAAAGCTGCAAAAGATGGAGGATGATCAATTCTATAGGGAGCTGCCTATTTGGATGCAGAGCATGATACAGTGGATGGACTATCAGATGAAGTCTTGTCAACAACCACCAAGAGGAAGGTAGGCTTGGGTTAGAAACGAGGCAGACATTACCCTCGAGGGGGAATAGACTCACCTAGTTGGTGAGAGTACATGTAATGACTCGAATTTTCAATTACGTTTTAAGAATAAAATCTAATGGATAAATGATTAAGATTAATTTGACGACTAGAAAAGACAGCAAGACGCACAAAGAATGTTTTATAGTCCAAATAAATAAGTTATTTAAAAGGAAAATATGAGAAAAGGAATTGGAAATGAAATAAATCAGAAAATAATGCAAAAATACATAAATATATATGGCGCGTTCGAACGCTATATTGTGGGAGTCTGGATGCCCCTTCATGGGCGCATGTCCGCAAGTGGACACGCGTCTGAATGAGAGACAATGCCCGTCCAGACGGTGCCTGTCATGCGTGAGGCCGACGCCTCATTTCACGCGTGTCTGGATGGTTTGTGATGCCCGTCCGGACGGGGTCTGTTTTAAAGAGGGCAGAACGCCCATTTCTCTCTCGGCAGCTCCGTTTCTCTTCTTATTTCTATATGGTTTTTCACCTAAAAACCGTGATATCTTGTAATCCAACTGTCCAATCTTAGATCCGACTTCGGTAACGTAATCCTCGAAGCCCGATCTACGTTTTGACCGAACGTTTTGAGGTATTTTCATTAAATGCATGTGAAAAATTGAATTGACTTCTAAAAACAAAGTGTGTGCATAAGTGTCAAAAAAAATTAAAGCACAGCGGAAAGTAAATGACACACAGATTTTTGTTGATGAAGTGGAAACTCAGTTAAGAGAAAAACCACTCTGGGGCAGCCAAACCCAGGAATTCTACTATTCAGAAGACATAGCTAGGTACAAGACAGTAACACTCACATGTACCGATGCAGTGGTCGTACCTTGATCTTTGATGTGTAACCCAACACGAACGCTTCCCAACCAGGTTCACCTACCTGAAGGGGTCTTCAATGGAACTCCTTACCTTAGAGCTGACCTCTAAGATAGACTTCGGTTTACAGCAAAGCACACTTGTAAAACGGCTTCAGAGGGATTGATAACTTCTTTGAGCTCTAATGGAATTCACATCGAATTCTTGCAGTTCACAGTGCCCAGGGGCCTCTATTTATAGGCTGGGGGCTCAAATGAGCGTCAGGCAAAATATACCTAGGCACCGTTCGGACGGTGGACATGGGCCGTCCGAACGGACAATTGTGCGAACAAATTTTTCGTAATTTCTGCGGAGAAATCTTTCCTGTTTAAAGACATCGTCCAGACAGGATGGCACATCGTTCGGACGGTCGCACGTCCGCTGCAAGTAATTTCATTATAAGGCTCTCGAGCTTCCGGACGGCTATGCTTCAACACGCAACTTCCATATCGGTAATGCGTGCGTCTGGACCATGATAGGCAGTCGTCCGGACAGTTGAAGTCGAATCGGCAATTTCTTTCTTTGATGCACGGGCGTTCAGACCACAGCTGTCAGACGTCCGGACGGGATACCACATTGTCCGGATGGTTGATTGTTCTTCCCTTTCTTGGAACTTGGAAAGAAATCAGAAATTGATCGAGTATTGGGAGGCGTCCGGTCATGCTGCTGAAACGTCCGGACGGATGCAAGCTGGCACAGAAACTTCTCGATACAGTATGGGGTCTGGACGGAATGAACACTTTGTCCAGACGGATGATGCTGGTCTGTCTTAGAGTCTGACGAGATGACACGTCGTTCGGACAGATGGAATAGTGGACAGATGGGCGTCCGGACGGGATGGCTCGATCATCCGGACGACTTACACAGAACTTGAATTTCTTCTGACTTGCAGACTCTGAAATAGTGGAATCTCTGTTTACAGCATCTTTACATTTAAGTGATTTTGTCCAAACACAGAATGAGGCCAAAATACTAACAAACTCCCCCTTTGGCCATTCTGGGACAAAAATCACTTGACCGGTTTGGAAATACATTCCCGGTCCAAAATAAAAATTACTCCCCTTTTTGTCACAAAGGGACAAAGGGTAAAACAGAGTAATAAAAACTAACTGTCATAAAAATTACTCCCCCTAACTGTCTCAGAAGGACCCGGGAAACAGAGTAATATATATCCAAAAAGTTTTAACAAAGCAAAAATTGTCTCAAAATAACAAAAGACAACAATAAAAGAACTATAAACATAAGAGGGAATCAAACATCCTCAGGCATGGGTAAAATCCCATCTACAACATCCTCATCATCACTGCTGCTAGGATGATGATACTTCAGGCACTCCTGAAGGTCCAGCTGGTTCTGTTCCACGCGCCTGTCGATGGAGTGCACAGCTAGCTGCATGGAACTCATAGACTGCTGCATGGAGGACATAGACACCTGCAAGCTGCTCATCCTTCCCTGAAGTGCAGCAAGAGCCTCCATAATCTGAGCATAATTGACCTTTGGCTCCTAAGGCGGCACAGTATGTGAGGATGAAGCCATATTTGGAAAGCCGACTGGCATAGCAGCAGGTGGAGGCTCCTCATCATCAGAATCGTCTCTCCGCAGCTGCGCATTAGACTTCATCAATGTTTGCTTGCTGATGGGCTGCTGAATTTTCATCTTCGGTTCACCATTGACATTGATGTCCGACTGAAGAATAATCTGAGTAAGGAGGCAACCAAAAGGGAGACCAGCAGTGCTCTCATCATGGGCCTCTAATATAACCCCCAAAATGTGCTTGTACAGGCAGAAAGGCAAGCGGAGGTGGATCACGTAGACAAACTGGGCCCACTTCAGGATCAGATCACTGCGCCAGGCAACAGGCCAGATGTTCTGCTGAACGATCTTCGCCAGCATGCGGTGGGTGGATGACAGGGTACCAATCCGGATCGCAGTAGAGCGCTCCTCACCATGGGGAACAGCACGGAAGAATTCCTTGAGATCATCCAGGGATGGAGGAAGCACCACCTCATTGTACGGGCTGGCCGAGATCTCGAGCACTGGGACTCGGATGATGTGGCTGATGACCAGAGGATCAACAGTGATGAGATGGCCTGCGACTGAGGACTGAAGCACCACTCCACGATCATCATTCTGAACCACCTCCAGATTAGGGTAGAATAGCTTGACTAATCTGGTGTATACCTGACAAGCACAGCTGTGTAGATATCCCCAATTGTACGTCTGGATGATGCCAAGTATGTTGTCCAGCGGTGGCACCATGAGATTTGCCCGAAGAACATTCCGCTCAGCAATGACGGAGCGGTCCATTATTTTGGCCTGAATTGCAGCCCTATCTTCCACAAGCCTCTAACGGACCCTGCGGGGTGGACTGTCGGCAGACATGATTCTGCAAAAGATCCAACAAGAATTGTCCAAAGAAAAATATTCCAAAAATATTCTTGTTAGGATAACACAAATTTGGCAGAATAACAGCTATTTAAAGGACTATAGCAAAAATAAGAGCAGATAATAATATAAAATAGTCCAAAAAGCATCATCACAAATAATCCCTATATGACAGATCTTAAGCCCCTTACAAATATTCACAAGAAAACCAACATTCTAACAATTAAAAAAAATTGCAAAGAAAATGGTTAAAAACATACTTGGAATGTGAAATAATGAGCAAAAGGACAAGAAGGAGCAACAAAAAGATCAAAAAGCTCACAGACTTTACTCTAAAGCAGCCAAAAAGAGGGATTGTGTGGGGTAAGGTTGAGAGAATGCGGCGATCTGGGCAATATATAGCCGCTGTGGAGTTCCCGTCCGGACGGTGGAGTGATGACGTTCGGACGTTCGCTGCCTCGGAAAGGAGCAAACAGGTCGCGCGCGTCCAGACGATATAAAGAAGCTGTTCGGACGATGAAGCCAGTGCCTATTCGGACGTACGACACGGATTGTCCGAACGACAAGACTCCAGCTCTGTCCGGACTCCAAACATGTACCGTCCGAACGACTGAACCCTACCCGTCCGAACACCAAGAGAGACTGTCCGGACGCTCCACACTGAAACACCAGAAAAACTGAGAAAAATTTACAGAGATCAAAAATTTTCTCAAGTCAGTGTCAGAATATGCATGCATAATCAACTGATAACACAATCAGAGAGCATCTCAAAAATAAGCAAAGATATAAAAGGAAGTTGAGATTTCAATTGGCACAAATAATTTTTCCTAATCATATAAAATTCAAATAGGCAACTCAACTCAAGCAGTGCGTGTGTGTGTGGAGACTCCTTTCCCACAAGGTATGACTTTCCAAGACATGACACAGAGCAACTTGATTTTCTAGATACGAGAGAAAATCAGAGACAGATTATCCAAAAGTCAAACCTTATAACTTGCTAGGGCCTAGACACCCTCATCTGATACACTCCCCCTAAGATACAACACATATAATTTTTTACTTGCTCATAGAGGGCAAGGTAAGTTTAAGCATATAAGCAATGATTAAACAAATTTAAAGCACATAACTTTTTATGAATTACTGCTCTAATCTTATGGTACTGTGAACTGTAAGGAGTGCCAGAGTTTATAGATGCTAGGTTCAACTAGCCTGTGGTCAATTTGGCCATCTTATCAAGGACTTCTTCTCTTATCCAAAATTTTCAAAAACAAAGAGTCAGAGAAGGAAAGATGTACCTTTAGGGGAGCCCGAGATAGTGTACATTTTCATCGCATGAGGAAAGAAAGCTATCCTACTTTTTGCATAAACAGGAAAAACACTTGGCTAGTATAGTCAAAACTCTCAATTATATCTAAGCGTATTTAATCAATGCAAACCGAATTGAGATATCAGGCAAGAAAGCATGCAATATCTAATAAGCCAAGAGAAATAAAATCTTGCAAATTTTCCCTAAAATACCCTCTTTTTTTATTATTATAATTAAAAAAAAAAAAAACAAAACATGCAATATGGAAATGACATCATATGCAAAGGTAAGATCACACCTGTAACTGCTCAAAGATGCCAGTACAGAAAAATAGTCGCTCGACCTGCTTTTTTTGTCTTCCCCAATATATACCTGTAAGTTTTCTCAAGAGAAACAGGGGGCACAACAAGCTAGTTCCTAGATTGCATGACAAGCACATAAATATAACATAAAAGGTGCAAGCAATCAAACCTGATGCCTTAGGATTAGGAACCAAATCCTAGGCATGAACACCCGAACCTACTAGGTGCGTCGGTTCCCCTTCCTGGGGTAACTGCCCTTCTCAGCCCAAGTCTGCCTTCTAGTGGGTGGCTGCTGACAAGACTGCATCATCAACTCCATCATGTTTTGCATCTAGACAAGAGGCTCACTGGAGTATTGCTCTTGAGGCCTTCTCAAATGCTTGGGTTTGTTCTTGTAAGTGCTTCTGTAATTGGCTGGTACAAACCGCTATTGAGGCCGTTGATGCTGAGGAGCATGAGACCAAGGGGCTTGATACTGATGCCTTGATACTTGTCCCCATGGTACTTGATAGGATGCCTGATGCCAAGGAGTCTGATGCTGAGCCGCAGGTCTAGCGCCATAATGAGCTTGTCTTGGCGCTTCTATCTTGGCTTTGGCCTTTTGTGCTTTCAAGAGGGAGCACTGAGGTCGAACATGCCCACTGAGACCGCAGTGATGGCAAATAGGAGGTCTTTTGATGGAATGAGGCTGCTGAGTGCCTGGAACATCATCATTGACCTTTTCCTTCTGTTTATCTTCAATAACTGGAGGAAGCTCTGGGACTGTAGGAGGCACAAACACAGTCTTTGAGGAAGAGGGAACATCAGAAGAGGAAGCTACATACCCGAGACCAGTCATGTCATGTGGGCTCTTCTGGATGGACAGCATACGAGTCAACTTTTCATCAGTGACTCTCTCTAGCTGGAGCTGTGTCTCAAGTAGCTTTTCCTCGAGCTCCTGTATCTTGAGCAGCAATGAACTTTTCTCAGTATGCAGACTGTTCAGATCATTAACGTGCTGCTTTCGACCTTCCCTCAGCTTCTCAAACTCTTTGTAGTGTGTCTTGTAGGCCTCCTTGAGCTCTACCTCATTCTCACTATGCTCTTAGTAGTATGAGTCTTCTTCTTCAATATATGGGGCCACAAAGGCCAGAAATTTGTCAGACTCTAGAGCATCTTCTTCGGACTCATCACTGAGAGTCACATTGTATGCCTTCCCCTTGCCCTTCTTGAGATTTCCACAATCCGCCCAGATAGGCCCAAAGCCTGAGCATTCAAAACATCGGGGCCCTCTGGGATCTCTTTTCTCCTCTTCCTCTGGTTCAATTTCTTTGAGAGGTTTCTTCATTTTGTCAGAAAACTTCTTCTAGAACCGATCATCTTTCATCAGTCTTCTGAAGTTTTTGGCTAACATAGCCACATCTTTGTCTTCATCCTCAGAGTCATCTCCAGAGGAGGCTTCTTCCTTCTTCTTGGAAGCCTTTAGAGCAATGGTCTTTAATTTCTTGACCGGGGGCAAAGACAGCTCATATGTTTGAAGAGATCCCACCAGCTCTTCAATCTTCACCTTTTCAAGATCCTTGCTTTCCTCAATAGTTGTTACCTTGATCCTGAAACGCTTGGGCAAAGATCTGAGAATTTTTCGGATGAGTTTTACATCCGAGATAGGTTTCCCAAGACTCACCATGGAGTTCCTTAGGTCACTTATTTTGGAGTAAAACTCTCCAAATGTCTCTTCCTCTAACATCTTAATATCTTAAAATTTTGAAATCAACATTTGAAGTTTGGCAGATTTTACAAGTTTTGTGCCTTCATATGTTGTTTCCAAAATTTGCCATGCTGCTTTGGCTGATTCGCAATTTGAAATTTTGGCGAATTCAAATGGAGAAAGTGCTTGGCATAGAGCATGGAGGGCTTTGTCATTTGAAAGACGAGCGTTGTTTTGAGGGACTAGTTCAGGTGTTGCATCCTCTAGTTTAGTCCAACCAGTTTCAACAATACTCCAACAGTCAATAGATTTAAAAAAGAAACACATACGTGCCTTCCAATAACCATAGTTCGTACCATCAAAGGCATGAACAGAATTAAGAGTTTGAGACATATCAAAATATAGAAGTCAAAAGAAATAACACTCAAGAAATTAATCTTCTCAGAGTGTACCAAGCTCTGATACCAATTGAAAAATTGAATTGACTTCTAAAAACAAAGTGTGTGCATAAGTGTCAACAAAAATTAAAGCACAACGGAAAGTAAATGACACACAGATTTTTGTTGACGAAATGGAAACTCAGTTAAGAGAAAAACCACTCCGGGGCAGCCAAACCCAGGAATTCTACTATTCAGAAGACATAGCTAGATACAAGACAGTAACACTCACATGTACCGATGCAGTGGTCGTACCTTGATCTCTGACGTGTAACCCAACACGAACGCTTCCCAACCAGGTTCACCTACCTGAAGGGGTCTTCAATGGAACTCCTTACCTTAGAACCGACCTCTAAGATAGACTTCGGTTTACAGCAAAGCACACTTGTAAAACGGCTTCAGAGGGATTGATAACTTCTCTGAGCTCTAATGGAATTCACATCGAATTCTTGCAGTTCACAGTGCCCAGGGGCCTCTTTTTATTGGCTGGGGGGTCAAATGAGCGTCAGGCAAAATATACCTAGGCACCGTCCGGACGGTGGACATGGGCCGTCCGGACGGACAACTGTATGAACAGATTTTCCATAATTTTCGCGGAGAAATCTTTCCTGTTTAAGGACATCGTTCGGACGGGATGGCACATCGTCCTGACGGTTGCACATCCGCTGCAAGTAATTTCATTATAAGGCTCTCGAGCGTCCGGACCATGGGGGATGGGCGTCCGGATAGCTATTCTTCAACATGCAATTTCCATATCGATAATGCGCTCGTCCGGACCATGATAGGCAGTCGTCCGGACGGTTGAAATCGAATCGGCAATTTCCTTCTTTGATGCACGCCCGTCCGGACCACAACTGTCAGACGTCCGAACGGTCATATTTGAATTGCGATTCTTGCCTTACGAAGACGCGCGTCCGGACGGGATACCACATCGTCCAGACGGTTGATTGATCTTCCCTTTCTTGGACCTTGGAACGAAATCAAAAATTGATCGAGTACTGGGAGGCATCCGGACATGCTGCTGAAACGTCCGGACGGATACAAGCTAGCACAGAAACTTCTCGATACAGTATGGGGTCCGGACGGAATGAACACTTCGTCCGGACGGATGATGCTGGTCTGTCTTAGCGTCTGGACGGGATGACACGTAGTCCGGACGGATGGAACTGTGGACAGATGGGCGTTCGGACGGGATGGCTCGATCGTCCAGACGGCTTACAGGGAACTTGAATTTCTTCTGACTTGCAGACTCTGAAATAGTGGAATCCCTGTTTACAGCATCTTTACATTTAAGTGATTTTGTCCAAACACAGAATGAGGCCAAAATACTAACAGCATGTTTTGGAGGTTTTGGTTAAATCTTATTAATGTGAGTTTAATCTAGTGCTTTCTTTAGGTAATGGGTTACTTGGAACTTGCTTGAGGCTACCCAAACCATGGGTTTTGGTTTGATGAATTTTTTGTGAGTTTCCTTAAACCCTAACTTTTGGGTATTTAATTTTAGTTGTATTTTTATTGTGATTAACCTTTAGTAAATGTTATTGGGTTAATAATATTGGGATTGGGGTAATGTTTTGTAATTATGGGTTTAAGTTTTGAAACCCTAATTTGATGGGTTAAATTAATTTGAGAGTTTTTAGTGTTTAAAACCTAGATTACTAATTTATGGATTAATTGTCGTTATTGTGATGATTAATTCCAAATTAGCTATGGGTTTTGTAAAAAGATTAGTCAATATAATTTTAGGATTAATGATATTGAGAAAATGTAAGTGAAAATAATCTATTGATTAATGAATATAATTTGGGTTAACATTTAATGTTATAGGTAATTATTTAAAGGTGGTGATTTAATGTTCAGTCATAAATAAGTGTTTTGGGTTAGTGGTGTTGTAGGTAAAATTAGTAAGTAATGTTTATAGGTATGTAATTGGGACCCTTAAAATATTATATGGGTTTCCCAATAGTTTAGCCTTAAGCGATTGAAGTGCTAATTAGGATGTTAAATTATTTAGAGTATTAAATTGTGCAAGGTATTATTTTTATAGTGGCTCATTGCAAGGAGTTGATTAGGAAGCTTTGTTAAGCTTGATATCCTCACTGGCAGTTGAGTATTTTACTCACTGAGGGATCTTAGGAATTTAGATATATGAATTACTATGTTTTGTTTAATTTGACGTTAATTCTATTGTGATGATTTGGTATGTAATTATGAACTATATTGTGAGTATGATATATGTTGATGAATTGATATTGAAGATAGGAAATAACATGTGAATGGATAACATGATGTTGGATATATATATATAATGTGTGTGTGTGTGTGTGTGCGCGCAATTGAATTGAGAATATGATGATAAGTTAATGTTGAGATGATTGAAATTGATATGTTTGGAATTGTTGGGGATTGAGTAACATGAAATTATATTATGAATATGGTTTGCGTCGGAAGGAAGATGAATGAGAGTAATGCGATTGAGTTGTGGATCGTGGGAATTGAATATGTGGTGATAATGGTAGTGACGCAGGACGAGACAAGAATAAATAGACTATTTAGTCAGTTTTAAATTATTTGTTTATTTGTATTCAATTAGGGGTTTGATCCAAAGTTTAAGTTATTTAATAATGGGCTTGGCTCAAAATCAGTCATGTTAGTAGTCATGTTAATCTAAGTTATTTGTCATTTTAAAAGTGGGCTTGGACCTTGGCCCAAAGTCAATCACATTAGGGTTAGGGTTAGAGTTAGAGTGTCTATTTAAGCATAATATTCTCTTGTAATAAGACAGGTTACGATGAATGAAAATTATGTTTGTTTCTATGAGGTGTGACTCCTCTCTTATTTCTTGGTGGTGAGACGCTACCAAGGCCAGTGAAACACTAGTTTGTTCTTTCATCTTCGTTTAGTGAGACTCTGAATTAACGTAGATTTATTTTTATTTTATGTTATTTTGTTATTCCTGCTGCGTCAGGTAGTATATGAGTACTTAGTATACAAGGCAAGTCTAGGGTATGTGGCTCTAGCACTTGTGTATTGTTGCCCTGCGGGTATGTAGCTTCTTGGGTAGTGTATTATGCAAGGCAAGTCTAGGGTATGGAGCTTCTAGCACTTGTGTGTTGTTTGCCCTGTGGGTATGTAGCTTCACGGGCGGTGTATTATGCAAGGCAAGTATAAGGTATGTGGCTTCTAGCACTTGTGTATTGTTTGCCTTGCGGGTATGTAGCTTCACGGGCAATGTATATTGTCAATCTGATATTCTATATGTGAGTCTAGAGTAGTTGCTTCTAGCTACGGTGTTGGTAATTACAGAGTTGGAATCAAAGACAATCTACAGGAATGACTTGTATGCGATGAGGTGTTGGCATATGGACATAATGATTTGAGAGTGATGTTATTGAACCTTGTATATGTGTACGTATGTTTGTGTGCTTTGTTTACTCCAGTGAGTACTATACTGCTGAGCCCTCAGTAATTTATTACTGAAATGGTGAACTCATACTTTCACCTGTACAGTTGTGGTTAACCCCACTACCGTATAGATATTGATGCTTTGGCTACAGGTTTAGCGGATGTAGAGGATGACCCCGTGGCTCTGTATTTGGGGTACTGCGACTAAGGCACATCGCTGGAGTCGTAGCTGCGTGGGCTAGGACATTCACCTTTTGGTAGTTTTGTTTATGGGTCGTGTAGCTTGTGACACTTGTATTTATGAGCTAGTCTGTTGATAAGTATTTAATAATAATGTAGAAGCTTTAAACAGATAGACATATTAATGGCTCTTTTGTTGTGATTAAGTGTTGTTTATAGATGTACCTTCCACTATGTTGATAATGTTATTATGTGTAATCTACTACGTAGATGTAACTTTGATTATCAGGTACATGTTATGGAATGTGTACCGTATGTTAGTTGAGCGACATGTAGTTATGCCACTGTGATGACTCATTTTTTGTTTTCAAAAGACAATAAAAAAAAAAATAAAATTGGGTCGTCACAGTACACATGCATAGGATTTGGTTCCTAATCCTAGAGCATCAGGTTTGATTACATTGCATGATTTTCTACTTGGTAAATCTTTGTTTGCTTTGCAATTTAGGAACCACTGCTATTTGCCCCCTATTTCTTTTGTTGCTCTTGAGAGAACTTTGCAGGTATTATTTGGGGAAGACAAAAAAAGCATGTCGGTCGACTGTTTTTCTATATTGGTAATTTTGATCCTTCACAGGTTTAATCTTGCCTTACATGCTAGTCTTATGAATGTTTACCTTTATAGCATATATATATTTTTTTTTCATTAAAAAAAAATTGGGGGAGAAGTTGCAGGAATTTTATTTTTTCTTTTCTTGGTATGTCAAATGTTGAATGTATTTTTGCCAGATATCTCAGTTCATTGCGAATTAATTGACTATGCCTATATATGATTGAGAGTTTATGCCTAATATATCCCAAGTTTTTCCTGTGCATCTACATGCTAGATAGTTACTCTTATCATGTGATGATTTTGTGCACTATCCAAGGCTCCACTAAGGTACATTTTTTTTCTCTCTTACTTTTTTGTTTTTGAAAATTTTGATGAGACAGATTTTTTTGTAAGATGGTCAAATTGACCAACTCACTAGTTAAACTTAGAACCTAAAAATTCTAGCATTCTCTCTAGGTTACTAGTGACAAAAAGCATTCAAAAATCAGTAAATATGGATAATTAAAAAGATCCACTGCTTATTGTGCTATAAATTTGTTCTTGAACTTGTCCCTAAAGAAACAGTCAGTGACCAAATCATTGCGGAAATAGACGGTCACTAAAGGACTAAGTAAAATAAAAGTGTTACATCATAGGGGGAGTGTATCAGATGAGGGTTGCTAAGCCCTAGTAAAATAAGGTTTGACTTTGTACTGATCTATCATTGATTTTTCCTCTTGTTTAGAAAATTCAGTTGCTTTAAATCATATCAGTGTACTTCATACCTTATTGAGAAAGTCTTCACACACACACACACACACACACACACACACGCATTACATGAGTTAAGGAATCTATTTAAATTTTCTATCTAAAGGAAATTTTTGTGCTGATTGAATTCTTAACTCTCTTTTATATCTCTGCGTATTTTTGAGATGCTATCTGACTACTATATCAGTTGATTATACATGTGTGTTCTGAAGCTGACTTTAGGGAAAATAATTTTTCTGCAAATTTTCTTTCGTTTTTGTTTTTCACTGTGAAGCGTCCGGACGATCTCCTCTTGCGTCCGGACGAGTGTGGCTCAGATGGCCGGATGGTGAGGTGAAACGTCTGGACGCGTACGATTCTATCGTATGCTTATGTGGCATCCCGCGTCCGAACGGGTTAGTGAGGCGTCCGGACGGGTACCCTACAGTGTTAAGTATCATTTTTTCCTTTAGCTGCCGCACTCTTCCTCTCTTTTCACGTTTTCTTGTTGGATTTTGGAGCTTTGTGCGTATTTTCTCGTGTTTTCTCATGAGTTCTTGGTTTATGTCATTTTCTTGTGCTTTTTATCTTCTTTCCAGGTATTTTTGCTTATTCTTTTGCATTATTTTTCAGTTTTAATTAACTGTTTATTTCTTTTATATTCTAGAATATGTTTTGAGATAATTGATGTCTTTTGTGAGTACTTTTCTCTATTATTGTGATTAGAATATTTATTCTGGCATCTATGTGAACAGTGTTGGATATTATTGCTTAGTTGAAAAATTTTGGAAGTCCATTTTACTGCCGTTATAATGTTAAAATTTTTTTGGGGACTAACAGAACCTAATATCTTTGAGGTTATTTTTGGTTATTATTCGCAAAACCATGTATGTTGGCAATTCATAGCACAGAGCAAAGGACAAAGGAAGACATGGCAGTTTCCAAAGCCCGAATAATCAACAGGCCAGTCATTCCAAAAAGGAATGTTGTCAGAGATGATATTATCGTAGCTACCCTGGACATTATCAGTGAGATTATTTAGACCTATCACTGGGGCTACCTCCACAATTGTGCCTGCATTGTGCTCACCAGGCTGGTCAGAGAATTTTATGCTCATCTAGAGGTGGTGTAGAATGAGGACGATGGCGTTATCCTTCTGTCTACTGTTGAGGGACATGTTATCATGGTTAATCCTAAGGTCATCAGTCGGATCATTAATGTACCAGTGCTTCAGATTTCTATCAGTCCCTTCAATGAAGTTGGGGTGGCTCCCTCTTTGGATGATCTCAGGGAATTCTTTCATGCTATCCCACAGGGCGAGGAGTGATGTGGTCTTTTGTTTACCCAAATATATCAATAATAAAAATTACTACTCACAACAGTACGAATCCTTATAGGATAGGGCTATATTGAGGGTGTCGAACATTAAGGACTGCGTAGGAATTGCTATCAAGTTTTTCAAGATTAAATATAACTTAATTTAAAAGATGTTTGATTTGGATTTTAACTAAGTTAAATGCATAAAAATAAAGAGAGTTGTGATGAGAGAAAAAATAGGGGATTGATTTCACCACTCACCGCACACCAATGGTCAATCATAAATTAACAAGGGAAATTCATACTATGCATGATATAGGGCTCGTCTCACTCGAGTAATTAAGAAATTATCTCTACAGAATAAGTATAATCCATCTTCGGTTAGCACAGACAGTCCACATAATCACTAAGATGCGGTACGACCTGTTTTCCCTATGCATGGATTAGCTACGTCTTTAAAAAGATACACACAATCAATGGAACAGTATAACCCATCTTTGGTTGGTATGAACTGTCTACCTAAATTACACTAAACTAGGGTGGAGTACAATCCGTCTTCTCTAGGCATGGCCTATCTAACCCTCTTGATCATATATTAATCAAAACCGTTGTATAACAATCATTCACATAATCACAAAAAAATATAAAGGATTGAGTTTAATCAATATAAAAGACTTTCTAAGACAAGATAAGAAATTTATAATGATTGAATATAAACATTAAGATCAATTTTCACAGTTATACAACCATCATGCTTATAGACGGATTGTACTAGGGTGGAGTACAATCCGTCTTCTCTAGGCATGGCCTATCTAACCCTCTTGATCATATATTAATCAAAACCGTTGTATAACAATCATTCACATAATCACAAAAAATATAAAGGATTGAGTTTAATCAATATAAAAGACTTTCTAAGACAAGATAAGAAATTTATAATGATTGAATATAAACATTAAGATCAATTTTCACAATTATACAACCATCATGCTTATAGAAAATACCAAATTAAAATAAAATTGAACCATTGTTACTTGGAAAAGGCTACATCAACACCCTAGTATGAATTTAGCCGCTCAGCACGATGCTGGGATGGTCTTCTGCCATGTTCTTCTCCTCTTCAACTTGTCAAGCCTCCAAGAAGAATTTTCTGTGTAAAGCTAAGCACCAGCAGAAGCATACCTTCTCTTGAAGCTTAGGTCTCTATTTATAGAGACTAAGAGAGGCCTAAAAGCTCTAGAAATCCAAGAAAAATCAAAACTTAGTCTCTTAGTCCAAGTAAGAGATTGAAACTTCAATCTAAGTAGGAAAATGATTTCAAATTCGTCCAGATTTGCAGTCTTTTATTTCAGAGCGATTTTGACATAGTAAACTTCCGAATTAGGGAAAAGCTATTTCTAACATATATATTTTTTTTTTTTTTATTTTGTATTAGCTTTCCAACCCACCAATTTTATTGCAATCCGATATCTGAACAAAAAGTTATGATAAAAACACCGAAACTTATGCAGAATCCAAATTTGAATCCAATCCGATTTTGACTCTTATTGGAGAAATTCCGATTTAATTCTTCATTTGATTTGATTAAACTTAACCACATCATATAGGTCTTCTATTATATTGGTTAAGCTTACCTATATCTTTTAGGTCTTCTCAAAGTGTGCTTTAAACCCAAAATCAATGGAATTAATTGCATCTTTATTTACAACCTGAAAACAATAAAACAACACAAAATCAAACAAATAACAATGCTAAGGAATTAACATATATAAGTTAAGGGGTTGAATGTGTAACATTTAACACTTATCAAACCCCCAAACTTACATATTGCTAGTTCCTTAGCAATACAAAACAAGATATAAAACTGAAAAACAACAAGATAAATCCTTCTTTCGTGGGATGTATGATTGCATTTAGCGTATGCAACAAGCCTTTTAAACCCCTAGGACTCCCTAGTGGACGAGTGAAGTCTCATGAGGTTTGCTAGGAATGTCCCCAAGAATGCAGCATCATAAAAATAATGGTTTTCATCATTAGCAAGCTTAACAAAATAAACCTCATCTTCACAATTTCAGGGAATTAAAAATTGAGCTACTAACATGGCATTATGAGATATCACAAGATTCAACTAGTGTACAGTGAACTTAACACATAGTCATGAGGTTTCAAAAACTAATCTCAATCGAATGGTTCAATACTTAAAATTCGCTGGACTCCCTATTAGATAAAACAACCAAGGTATATATATATTATTATTATATATATGTAGGCTGTGCAATGCTTAGCTTCCTTAAGCTTTCTAATTTACCAATGCAAAGAGTGTTAGGTCAATGACTCCCAAACCAGATGGTTTTAGGGCACTAGGTGTAAAACACCCTAAAGACTTACTAACTCGAGTAAAAAAGGCTACGAAATTAAACTTAGCCATTTAATCAATCAAAGCAAACTTCCACCTTTTGACACAAATACTCAATGCTTACTGAGGCAAGAGATCTGGTTACTCAGTGAAAAGCTCAAAGTGATCATTATTATTCTTTCTTCTTTTTTTCTTTTCCTTTTTTTCAAATTTTTTTTAATGCCAAGGTTATTCCTCCAACAAGTTACCCAGTTGCATCTAAGATATTGATAACAGACATAATTGATTTCAAATTTCATACCCCACACACTACGTGCTAGTGTGCTTGTGAGAATCAAATTGAAACAAGTAATATCTCATGCTGCCAAAGAAAATAACAAAACTCTAAATTCCCTGGTCAAGTTATCATGTGTTCATCATGTTAAGCTCACCAATGAAATACAAATCAGAATTTTAGTTCAACCAAATTCTTAAAGATAACATAGCAAAATATTGGACAGTGTTTCGTTCTTCCATACCCCCAAACTTAAATCACACATTGTCCCCATTGTGTGTATAGAACTGAACATAACAGTAAGAGGATATGAATACCTGAATGAGTAGATGTGGGGCATATCATACCCCCAAAGTTGATTGCAAAAACACATGTGCTGAAAAAGAGAGTTATACTCCAACCAAATACCAGTCAAGTGCAACACATTGTTGTAAAAATATAATCTAAGCATGAAACAACAATGGAGAAGATAAACCTTGAAGGAGATTATGTACCCTGGCCTGATGGAGGACTCGAGTACACAGGGCCTATGCTCAAACCTATGAAGCTAACTCATTTAGTCAAAATATGTGGGATCCGCCAAGTCAATGGAATCCACATCCTTGATGGACTCAGTGCTCTCTGACCCTTAAGTTTAAATTTGAAGCACCAATCGTTTCTTCTCTAGGACCAAAAAGAATAAATTTTACCTACAGAAAGGTAATTCCGAATGTCCGCATATTGAGGTAGATCTCTCTGAATATTCTCAAACAGTTTCTCATCCGGAAGGGAATCATGAACTGGAGTAAAATGAGGAGAATACTCAAGGAAGTTTTCTACCTTGATGGTCTCTTTTTGCTCTTCTAACAGCCCTAACAAACTACTCTCATGACCTCTTGGTAAGTCATAAGCAATAGGGGCTCGGGGTTTATATGGCGTCTCGAGAATAAGAGTGGATGATGAAGGAGCCTCAGTGCTCACTTCCTTGCCTTTTGCCCGATGTAGAGCTTTTAGGGCCTCAATTTACTCCTTCATCTCTTTAACATGAGTTTCAACCACTTCTCCATTCTTCATTGTGGTGATGGCTTGCTCATGATAAGAAGTACTCTAATCCACCATGTAGTGTCCATCAAGATTGGCTATCCGTTGACTTTAAAGCTCTTCTTCTTCTCTATGGAGGTGGTTTATTATTTGTTCAAAGTGAGCTTCTACGTTGGCGTCTATCTCCGCGAAGAATTGAGGAGTATATTTTTCCTGTTGAGACTTTCATAATCGGATTCTGAGAGTCTATTATTTGATCCATCTTGCTCATAAATTTTGTTAGTATTTTAATTGGCTACATTCTATTGACAAAATCACTATTATGTAATGTTGCTACTTTCACAAGGATGCCATATATTTCAGAGTCTTCAGACATTCAGAGTTTATTTCTCTGATGTGGAAGTAGTTGTTTTATGACAAGTTGCAAGTGTCACAAGCTTCATGAAGGCTATTTCAGTGTTCTAGGAAGATTTTGTGTAGACTCCAACTCATAGAAGTCGGATCCCAAGAAACCGTCCGGACGATTTGGTGTTCCAGTCTGGACGCTCATCAGTTAGCAACATCCGTCCGGAAGACGAGAACTTTCCGTCCGGACACCCCTCAGTGTCCTACAGATAAACATTGACGACATCCGGACGTCAAAGCCACACCGTCCGGACGCTCGGTCAATCAGTATTCTACAAGAAGTCTGTTCTCAAAAATCGACTCTGATTGCGAAGTTTCAGTATTCCGTCCGGTCGACTCGGCATCACGTCCGGACGATGTTCATTATCTGCAAGCCGTCCGGACGACTCAGCAACAAGTCTGGACGATATACAGTAATTCAAATAACTCTAGAATTCCGTTCGAACGCGGAAAGGAATTTAGTGAAGATCGTCCAGAAGCTCGGTCAAGCCGTCCAGACGCACACCTGATAATGATAAGATATGCGCTATTTCTGAAGGATATCGCAGAAACCTGTCCGGACGGGACAAACTTCCGTCTGGACGGTCGATAGACAGAGTCCTATTTTTAGCAATTTTCAAGGTCTCTTGAAGCCTATAAATAGGGGACTCTAGGTCTGTGTTTTGTACAGAATTCAGTGGTGAATTCCATAGTCCTTTGAGAAGGTGTTTAGGGAGAATTGAAGATCTGTTAGCTTTCAAGCCGTTGCCGGTGTGTGCTCGTTGTTTGTGTGAAGTCTATCTTAGGGGTCGGCCTTAAGGTAAAGGAATCCATCAAAAACCCCTTCAGGTGGAAGATCTGGTTGGGAAGCGTTCGTGTTGGGCTACACGTCAGAGTTAAAGGTATGACTACTGCATAGGGTTATGTGAGTACGAGTGTCTTGTAACTAGCTTTGTTTTTGGATTGTGGATTTCCTGAGTTTGGCTGCCCCGGAGTGGTTTTTTCTCTTCATAGAGTTTCCTCTTTGTAACAAATATCTTGTCTCATTTAAATTCCACATTTAAGATATTTGTTTGCACACAAACACACACACTTGGTTTAAATTAGAAGTCCATAAATTATTTTCAATTGGTATCAGAGCAGGTTACACTTCTGTTTTAGATTTATTTCTTAAGTGTGATCCATGACTTCTTCTAACATAAATCTTATTGAGTTCTCTGAAGATTATTCTTATGATTTTTCAAAAGAGACCCTTTTGATAGGTAAACTCTTTAAGAAATCCAATAAAAAACTCAAGAAGATTAAGTAAGAAAAAGAGTCTTTGATTTTACAATTATCTGAATCCTATGTTTTGATTGACTCTTTGAAATCTGAGAATACCATGCTTTTTGATATTGTTGATGCAATAGAGAATAAATTAAAAGAATCAGAGGATCTCTTGGAAAAATTCTCTAGTAATAATTTGTGAAAAATTAAATGACTTCTAATATAAATAAGTGTGTGCAAAAATGTGTGCAACAAAATATCAAAATGCTAAATTAAAGGAGACAGATATTTTGTTAATGAAGTGGAAACTCAGTCAAGAGAAAAACCACTCCAGGGCAGCTAAAACCCAGGATATCCACTATTCAGAAGACAACACTAGTTACAAAGAAGTAGCACTCACATAACCTTATGCAGTGGTCGTACCTTGAACTCTAACGTGTAACCCAACACGAACGTCTCCCAACTAAGTCTCCTACTTGAAGGGGTCTTCAATGGAATCCTTTATCCTAGGGCCCACCCCTAAGATAGACTTCAATTCAGCGCAGCAACAGCACACAACGACAACGGCTTGAGAGAGACTAACTCAGCACAATAACTCTAAAATATAATTCTCCAAGCACTATAGAATTCAATACCGAATTCTTACTGTTATCAAGCCTAAGGACCTCTATTTATAAGCTACAGGTTCAAATGAGTGTCTGGCTTGAAAAACCTAGGCGCCGTCCGGACGGACAGTTGTGCAATCGGCTTTCCAAATTTTGCAGAAATTCTTTCCTGAATTGAGCCACGTCCGGACGGTGTTGCCTTGTCGTCTAGACGGTCGCACCTTAGCTGCACTCAATTTCCATATCAACGTTTCACGCGTCCGGAACATAGAACATGTCGTCCGGACGGTTGATCAGATGCACTCAATTTCCATAAAGACCGAAGTTCAGATGTCTTGATTTTGAATTCATGACTTGCCTTATAGATGAGCGTGTCCGAACAGGAATCCACATAGTCTAGACGGCTGCAGTTGTCTTTCCAAATCTGTGTTTTTGAAAGAAATCTCATAGCTGGTATAACACTAAGTGGCTTCCGGACGTGTTGCTGAAACGTCCGGACGAATTTAAGCTGGAGCAGTTCGAAGCTTCTTGACACAGAGGAAGGTCCCGACAGAAAGTTTTCGTCGTCCGGACGGATGATGCTTGGGCAGTTGAGTGTCCGGACGGTATGTTACATCGTCCAGACGGTTGCAAGAGATCTGATTTCACTGACTTGTAAACTGTGCAGAATCTTCTAGAAGACCTCTGAATAGTGATTTTGTCCAATTGAATGTAGACAATTACAAACTAACAAATTCCCCCTTTGGCCATTTTGGGACAAAAATCACTTGACCGGTTAAAAATACAATCCCGGTCCAAATAAAAATTACTCCCCCTTTTTGTCATAAAGGGATAAAGGGTAAAATAGAGTAATGAGAACAATCACACATAAATTACTCCCCCTAAATGTCTTAGAAGGACAAGGGTAAACAAAGTAACAATATCCAGGAGTTAAGCATGTTTAACAAATTATCCAAAAGAAATTGTCTAAAAAAAACAAACAAGCACAACATAAAGATCAAGCAGCCTCTGCCATAGGCTCATCATCCTGATCATCACTACTGGATGGGTGATGGTACTTGAGATACTCCTGGAGATCTAGCTGGTTCTGCTCTACACGAAGGTTAATAGAGTGAACCTCCTGCTGCATAGATGACATGGTCTGCCTCATGGAACTCATACCCCCTTGTATTGATGCCAATGCATCCAAAATCTAAGCATAATTGATATCCTGCTGAGGTGGCAGAGCAGTTTGAGAAGAGGATGTCATATCAGGTACTGCTACAGGAATAGGAGGGGGTGGTGGCACATCATCATCCGGATCGTCTCACCGCAGCTGGGCATTGGACTTCATCAGAGTCTGCTTGCTGATGGGATCCTGGATCTTCATCTTTGGCTTACTAGCTACACCAATGCCTGACCGTAAAATAATTTGTGTGAGAAGGCAGCCAAACGGAAGACCGGTATTGCCCTCATCACGGGCTTCCAGGATAACCCCCAAAATATGCTTGCACATGCAAAAGGGAAAGAGAAGGCAAATGGCATAGACAAACTGGGCCCTCTTCAAGATCAGATCATTGCTCCTAACAACGGGCCAGAGATTGTGCTGAACAAACTTGACAAGCATGCGATGTGGAGCAGTCAAGGCACCAATCCTAATAGACATGGCACGCTCTTCTCCCTTAGGGACAGCATGAAAGAATTCTCTGAGATCATCCAAAGATGGAGGCAAGACTACCTCATTATATGGACTGGCAGAAATCTGGAGTATTGGCACCCCGATGAACTGACTGATGATCTGAGGATCAACAGTGATTATATGTCCGTCCACAGAAGACTAAAAGAACTACTCCATGATCATCAGTCTGAATAACCTCGAGGTTTGCATAGAATAATCTGACAAGCCTGGTGAACCCAACACAAGCATAGTTGTGAAGATAACCACAGTGGTAGGTCTGGATAATGTCATGGATACTGTCCAGAGGAGCCACCATGATGTTTGAACGAATCACATTTCTCTCAGCAATGACTAGTATGTCCATGATTTTAGCTCTAAGGGCTGTCCTATCTCCTTCTGTCCTCTGTCGATCTCTACGCTGTGGACTGCCGGCAGACATGATTCTGCAAAAATAACCAATAAGATTTGCCAAAAATAATCCAAAAAGATCAGATTCTTGTTAGTTCCAAAAGAAAATTTGGCATTATAACGGTAGTAAGATGGACATTTCCACAAATTACATTCAACAAAAACACAATACAATCCAAAATACCACGGAAACATATGATCCCAACACAACAGATATCACAAATATGCAATTTTTATTCTCAAAAACATTCCCCAAAATAATCAATATTCTAACAGTTATCAAAATACTGAAAAAGAAGAAGGATAACTTGAGAAAGTATCTGGAATGAAGAGAAATATGCACAAGAGGACAAAATAAGCCGAGATTTTGCACTAACCCACGATAAAAACACACAAAAAGATAATTTTAAGAGAAAATCGAGTGGGGTATGCTTGAGATGCGGCGGCTAGGGTTTTTAAAACCTGCGGGCTTCCCGTCTGGACGGCTCACTAACCCATCCAGATGCTCGTTGCCACATAAGCATACGATAGGCCGTGCATGTCCGGACGTGTAACCTTACCGTCCGGACGCAAGGAGACACTGTCCGGACGCTTCACACTAAAAAGACAAAAATTGAAGGGAAACTCGCAGAAAATATTTTTTCTAAAATCAGCTTCATAACATGCATATATAATCAACTGATAAAGTAATCAAATAGCATCTCAAAATTATGCAGATATATAAAAGAGAGTTCAGAGTGCAATCAGCACAAAATTTTCCAGTAGATAGAAAATTTAAATAGATTACTCAACTCATGCAATGCGTGTGTGTGTGTGTGAAGACTTTCTCAAAAGGTATGAATTTCACTGATATGACAAAAAGCAACCAGATTTTCTAAACATGAGAGAAAATCCAAGAAAGATTAGTGAAAAGTCAAACCTTATTAATTACTAGGGCCTAGCCACCCTCATCTGATACAATCCCCCTAAGATGCAGCACCTAATTTTTTCACTTGTACCATAAAGGACAAGGTAAACTTTTTACTTGCACTATGAAGGACAAGGTATATTGCTGATTCAGCACAAAAGCGGTGAATATAAGCATATAGCACAGAGAATAGAATAATTACTACTTGTTTAATGCTGCAACCTAGAGAAAATGCTAGAATTTTTAGGCTCTAGGTTCAACTAGCATATTGGTCAATTAGACCATCTTATAAAAAACATCTCCCTTATTCAGAATTTCCAGAAGCAAGAAGTCAGAGAAAAAAAA
Source organism: Alnus glutinosa (assembly GCF_958979055.1). NCBI lineage: Eukaryota > Viridiplantae > Streptophyta > Magnoliopsida > Fagales > Betulaceae > Alnus > Alnus glutinosa. The sequence goes on along the minus strand of NC_084891.1, from coordinate 14,108,882 downwards.
ATGTACCTTAGGGGAGTCTTATTAGATAGTGTACATTTTCATCGCATGAGGAAAGTAACTATCCAGCTTTTACATACACAGAAAAAAACATGGCAGAAGTGGTCATAAACTCTCAATCATATCTAAGCAAAGTTAATCAAAGCATAAAGAATTGAGATATCAGGCAAAAATACAAGCAATATCTGACATGCCAAGTAAAGAAAAAGAAAATTCCCTGCATTTTATCCCCTAATTTTTATTTTATATATAAAATACAAAAACATGCTTTATGGTAATAACATCATGAAACAAGCATGCAAGGCAAGATCAAACCTATGAAGGATCAAAGTTGCCAATACAGAAAAATAGTCGTCCGATGTGATTTTCTGTCTTCCCTAGATAGTACCGACAATATTCTCTCAAGCGAAATAGGGGGCACAAAAATAGAGGTTCCAAGATTGCACAACAAGTATAAGATATAACAAATAAAAGATCACGCAATCAAACCTAATGCCTTAGGATGAGGAACCAGATCCTAGGCACGAATACCTTCACCTACTAGGTGAGTCCATTCCCCCTCATGGGGTGAATGTCTTCCTTCTTCTTAACCCAAGCCTACCTTCCTATGGGTGGTTGTTGGCAAGACTTCACCGCTGATCCATCCACAGCATCATGCTTTGCATCCAAATAAGTGGCTCCCTGCAATATAGATCATCTTCCACCTTCTGCGACTTTTTGAAATGCTTGGATTTCTGGAACTTGGATTTGCCACTATGATTGGCAGGAACAGATCTTTGCTGCGGCCGCTGATGCTGAGGAGCCTGGTGCCTTGGGGCATGATGCCTGGGGTCTTGATGCCATGGGACTTGATAAGGAGCCTGATGCCTTGGAGCTTGATTCCATGGAACCTGGTAAGGATCCAAATGCCATGGAGTCTGATGCTGGGCCAGAGGTCTTGTACAGTAATTTGCTTGTCTGGAGGAGGGAGCACTGGGGTCAGACGTGCCCACTTAGACCACAGTGATGGCATATGGGAGATTTTCTGATGGAAGGGGGCTTTTGAGTGCCCGGAACATCTCCATTAATTTTGTCCTTCCCTTTATCCTCAACAGTGGGAGGAGGCTCTGGGACTGCAGGCTTAACAAAGACAGTCCTGAAAGTTGAGGGAATATCAAAAGAATAAGCTACATACTCGAGACCAGTTTTGTCAGTTGGGCTCTTCTGGATTGATAGCATGTGAGTCAGCTTTTCATCGGTGACTCTCTCTTATTGAAGTTGTGTCTCTAGTAGCTTTTCCTCTAGCTCCTGTATCCTGCGCAGCAATGAACTCTTCTCAGTCTGCAAACTGTTCAGATCATGAATGTATTGCTTGCGACTTTCCCTCAGCTTTTCAAACTCTACATAGAGGGTTTTATAAGCCTCTTGGAGTTCTTCCCCATCATCACTGTGCTCTGAGTAAGAATCTTCCTCTTCTACATGCGGAGCCACAAAGGCTAGAAATTTCTCTTGCTCAGGAGCTTCTTCTTCTTCGAACTCATCACTGAGAGTCGTGTTATATGCCTTCCCCTTACCCTGCTTGAGGTTTCCACAATCAGCCCGTATATACCCAAACCCTGAGCATTCAAAACATCTTGGGCCTCTGGGATCTTTCTTCTCAGCTTCCTCAGGTTCAGCTTCTCTGGGGACCTTCTTCATTTTTTCGGAAAAAATTTTCTTGAACCGCTCATTTCTCATTAATCTTCCAATTTTTTTGGCCAGCATGGCCACATCTTTTTCTTCATCCTCAGAGTCGTCTCTAGATGAGACTTTGACCTTCTTCTTGGAAGCTTTCAAGGCAATGGTTTTCAGCTTCTTAACCGGGAGCAAGGACAGCTCATAAGTTTGAAGAGATCCCACCAACTCTTCAATCTTCATTTCTTCTAGATCTTTGCTTTCTTCAATTGTAGTTACCTTGATTCTGAAACGCTCAGGCAAAGATCTTAGAATTTTATAGATGAGTTTTACATCCGAGACGGTTTTTCCAAGACTCACCAATGAGTTTCTTAGGTCGCTCATCTTGGAGTAAAACTCTCCAAATTTCTCATCCTCCAACATCTTAATTTCTTCAAATTTAGAAATCAACATTTGAAGTTTGGTAGATTTAACAAGTTTGGTGCCTTCATATGTTGTTTCTAAAATTTGCCACGCTTTTTTAGCGGATTCACTATTTGAGATTCTTACGAATTCAGATGGCGAAAGTGCTTGACAAAGAGCATGGAGGGCTTTATCATTGGAAAGTCGTGCATTTTTCTCAGTGACTAGTTCGAGAGTTGCATCCGTTAGCTTTGTCCAACCAGTTTCAACAATGCTCCAACAGTCAATAGATTTTAAAAACAACCGCATACGAGCTTTCTAATAGCCATAGTTCGTACCATCAAAGGCAGGAACAGTATTAAGACTTTGAGACATTTTATCAAATAGAAGTTAAAGAGGAAAGATAAACACTCAAGAATTGAATCTAAACAGAGTGTACCAAGCTTTGATACCAAGTGAAAAATTAAATGACTTTTAAAATAAACAAGTGTGTGCAACAAAATATCAAAATGCGGAATTAAAGAAGACAGATATTTTGTTAACGAAGTAGAAACTCAGTCAAGAGAAAAACTACTCTGGGGCAGCCAAACCCAAGATATCTACCATTCAGAAGACAAGACTAGTTACAAAGCAATAGCACTCACATAACCTTATGCAGTGGTCGTACCTTGAATTCCGATGTGTAACCCAACATGAACGCCTCCCAACCAAGTCTCCTACTTGAAGAGGTTTTCCAATGGAATCCTTTACCCTAGGGTCCACCCCTAAGATAGACTTCAATTCAGAGTAGCAACAGTTGACAACGACAAAGGCTTGAGAGAGACTAACTCAGCACAATAACTCTAAAATGTAACTCTCTAAGCACTATAGAGCTCAATACCGAATTGTTACTATTCTCAAGCCTAGGGACCTCTATTTATAGGTTGCAGGTTCAAATGAGAGTCTGGCTTGAAAAACCTAGGCACCATCCGAATGGTAGACATAAGGCGTCCGGACGGACAACTATGCGATCAACTTACCCTGCTTGAGCTGCGTCCGGACGGTGTTGCCCTGTCGTCCGGACGGTCCCACCTTAGCTGCACGCAATTTCCATATCAAGGCTTCGTACATCCAGACCATAGAACATGTCGTCCGGATGGTTGATCAGATGCACGCATTTTCCATAAGTGTAGCATACGCGTCCGGACCATGAGGACTGTAGTCTGGACGTCTTGATTTTGAATGCACGACTTGCCTTGTGGATGAGTGCATCCGAACGGAAATCCACATCGTCCAGACGGTTGCAGCTATCTTCCCATATCTGTGTTTTGGAAAGAAATCCCATAGCTAGTCAAACACTGAGTGGCGTCTGGACGTGCTGCTGAAACATCCGAACGGATGCAAGCTGGAGCAGTTCGAAGCTTCTCGACATAGGAAGGTCCAGACGGAAAGTTTCATCGTCTGGACGGATGATGCTTGGACAGTTGAGCATTCAGACGGTATGTCACATCGTCCGAACGGCTGCAAGAGATCTGATTTCACTGACTTGTAAACTGTGCAGAATCTTCTTGAAGACCTCTGAATAGCTGAATCCCAGTTTGAATGCATCATTACATAGAAGTGATTTTGTCCAACAGAATATAGCCAATTACAAACTAACAATTTGAAAAGCATGCTTTGTATTCATATAGATATTTCTAATAAGCCTGATTTAACTGTTAATGACTTAAGTACTTCTACTTCACATGCTTATGATTCTGAATTAAATTCTATTGATATTAAACCTATGATAGAAGATACAGCTTGTTTAGATAATTCTTGCTTAACCACTCCTGTGATGCCTAACTCCAAGGAATCTGGAATACAAGGTAAGTTTATTCCTAAGTGTCATAATTGTGGGAAGATTGGTCATATTAGGCCAAATTGTTATTTGTTGAAATCCCACAGGCCTTGGATTAAGCAAAGATGCTCTGAGGAAAAGTGAAGTTGAAGATTCTTCCTCATGAAAATATGTCCCTCCGCATAGGAGACATATAAAAGGTAAGGGCAATATTGTTTGTAAGAATACTAACCATATTTCTGCAGAGAAAGTCAAGCAGCATTCTAAAAAATGAAAATTGACTTCTAATAAAAAGCAAGTGTGTGTGTGCACAATGTGTTAACAAAATAACAATGCGGAAAATAAATAACACAAGAATTTTTGTTAACAAAGTAGAAAACTCAATATGAGAAAAACCACTCTGGGACAGCCAAACCCAAGATATCCACTATTCAGAAGACAAGACTAGATACAAAGTAGTAACACTCACATACCCCTGATGCAGTGGTCGTACCTTGCCATCTAACATGTAACCAAACACAAACGCCTCCCAACCAGGTCTCCTACCTGAAGGGGTTTTCAATGGAATCCTTTACCTTAGGGCCTACCCCTAAGATAGACTTTAAGTTAAACGTAGCAATAACACACAGCAACGGCTTCAGAGAGATCAACTCAGCTCATAGGGGTATGTGAGTGTTACTATCTTGTATCTGTCCATAGTTCCAGCCGTCCGGACGACGTGCCATACCGTCCGGATGCCCGACAGACCAAAGCATCATCCATCTGGACGACATGGATTTCCGTCTGGACCCTCCTCTGTATCGAGAAGCTTCTGTTCCAGATTGCATCCGTTCGGACGTCTCAGCAGCCCGTCCGGACGACTCTCAGTGATCGAAGCTTCAGATTTCTTTCCAAGTTCATATAAAGGAAGATTGCTGAAACCGTCCGGACGATGTGGATTCCCGTTCGGACGCGCTCACACATAAGGCAAGAATCGTAATTCAAATTCAACCGTCCGGACACCAGTCTGCCATGGTCCGAACGTGTGCTCAAGCCATTACAAGTGTGCTGTTGCTGAGCTGTAACTGAAGTCTATCTTAAGGGTCGGCCCTAAGGTAAATGATTCCATTGAAGACCCCTTCAGGTAGGAGACCTGGTTGGGAGGCGTTCGTGTTGCGTTAGAGAGCAAGGTACGACCACTGCATCAGGGGTATGTGAGTGCTACTATCTTGTATCTAGTCTTGTCTTCTGAATAGTGAATATCCTGGGTTTGGCTGCCCTAGAGTGGTTTTTCTCATCTTGAGTTTCCACTTCGTTAACAAAAATTCTTGTGTTGTTTATTTTCCGCATTGTTCATTTTTGTTAACACTTTGTGTACACACTTGCTGTTTATTTTAGAAGTCAATTTCTATTTTTCACAGTCCAATATAATACCAAAACATATAATCTCAGCATAGCAGATATCACAAATATGCACTTTATAATCTCAAAAACATCCCCAAAGATAAACTATTCCAATTGATAAAAAAAACACAAAAAGGAATAGTAAGAGCGAAAAATATACCTGGAGAGAAGATATGTAAGCACAAGAGGACAAAATAGAGCGAGATAATGCAAAAATCACGAGAAACCCCGCACTAAAAGCCAAAAGAAGGAGAGAAAAAAAAACAAGTGGAGACAAGGATATGCGGCGGCTAGGGTTTTTAAGACATGTGGGGTCCCCGTTCAGATGGCTCATTAACCCGTCAGGTCGCTCGTTGCCATATAAGAATACGACAGGTCGCGCGCGTCCAAACGTGTAACCTTACCGTCAGGCTGTCTGAGCCGCACGAGTCCAGACGTGTAACCTTACCGTCCGGCCATCTGAGCTACACCCGTCCGGACGCAAGGAGAGACCATCCCGATGCTTCACATTGAAAAGACAAAAACTGAGGGAAAATTTGCAGAAAATATTTTTCCTAAAGTTAGCTTCAGAATACACATGTATAATCAATTGATAAAGCAATCAAATAGCATCTCAACACTATGCAGAGATATAAAAGAGAGTTCAGAGTTCAATTAGCATAGAATCTTCCTGTAGTCAACAAATTTGAATAGATTACTCAACTCATGCAATGCGTGTGTGTGTGAAGACTTTTCCCAAAAGGTATGAATTTAACTGATATGACAAAAGCAACCAGATTTTCTAGATAAGAGAGAAAATCAATGAAAGATCAGTCAAAAGTCAAACCTTATTAATTACTAGGGCCCAGCCTCCCTCATCTGATACATTCCCTCTAAGATGCAGCACCTGATTATTTTACTTGTACCATGAAGGATAAGGTAAAATTTTACTTGCACCATGAAGGATAAGATATATTGCTAATTCAGTACAAAAGCACTGAATATAAGCATATAGCACACAGCTCAGAATAATAACTGCTTGATTCTTTTTGGTGCTGCAACCTAGAGAAAAATGCTAGAATTTTTATGTTCTAAGTTCAACTAGACATATTAATGGCTCTTTTGTTGTGATTAACTGTTGTTTATAGATATACCTTTCGCTATATTGATGGCTATGTAATGGTACCGTCTGACATGAGTCATGTTTTGCTTATTAGGAGATCTTATAAGGCATGCCAAGGGTCATGATTCATTCACAAGTAGATGTTTATAGGAATAAATATCTGCAACTTTCTCCCCTCATTTTTTTTTTGAATGAAAAAAAAGGGAAAAACAACAAAAACATGCTTACACAGAGAAGAAGACAGTTTAGTCCAAGCATGTAAGATAAGAGCAAACCTGACCTCAGGGAGAGAAGTTTGACTATACCAAGACAGAAAAGCAGTGACATGCTTTCGTTGTCATCCCTAGAATGTACCTGCAAAAAATTCTCAAAGCAACCGAGAGAAAAATGAGAATCAATGCAATGCAAACATACTTGGTATGCACCAGGATTTAGGAACCAAAATCCTAGGCATGGTGAGACTGCACCTATACCAGGTGAGTCCACATCCTCTCAAGGGGTGAATGGTCTCATCCTTTCTGACCCAACCCTGGTGTACCCGTGATAGATGTGATCGGGTATGGCTCATACTGTCCATTCTCCTCAGCATCCCTTGTAGTGCCTTGATGTCTTCTTCAGAACAGACCACTGTTGCCGTTGATGCCATGGAACCTGATGTCCTGCTGAAGATAGAGTACTTGATGTGGTCTTAGTAGGGAACTTCCTCTGAGCCTTCTTCTTCTGAGCTTGGAGTTGTGGACATTTGGGTCGGATGTGACCAGTGATGCCGCAGTGATGACAGGTGGGCAGGCTTCTTTTGTTTGAATGTGTTGGACAAAATCACTTCATTGTAATGATGCTTTTTAACAGGGATTCCGCTATTCAGAAGTGTTTCCAAAAGATTTTGCACAGTTTACAAGTCAGAAAATTTGGTTCCCGGCCAGCCATTCGGACGACGTGTCATACTGTTTGGACGCCCAGCTATCCAATGCATCAGCCATCCGGACGCATATCAGACTAAAGCATCATCCGCTCGGACGACGTGGATTTCCGTCCGGACCTTCCTCTGTGTCGAGAAGCTTCGAACTGCTCCAGCTTGCATCCGTCCGGATGATTTAGCAGCCCGTTCGGACGACTCTTAGTGTTCAATCAAGCTTCAGGATTTCTTTCCAAACACAGAGATGGGTAGATTGCTGCAACCATCCGGACGATGTGGTATCCCTTCTAGATGTGCTCATCCATAAGGCAAGTATCGCAATTCAAATCCAGACGTCCGGAATCCAGTCAGCATGGCCTGGACGCGCGAGCATTAGATATGGAAATTGCGTGCATTAGATTGACCGTCCGGTCGCCCATCCTCCTGGTCTGGAGGCTCGAAGCCTTTATATGGAAATTACTTGCAGCGGATGTGCGACTGTCCGGACGACAGTACGCCACATCCGGACGTGGCTCTCAAACAGGAAAGATCTTTAGCGAAATTTTTGGAATTTCGGTCGCACAGTTGTCCTTTTGGACGGCCTATGACCACTATCTGGACGGCGTCCACTTTTATCAAGCCAGACACTCATTTGAACTGTTAGCCTATAATAGAGGCCCCTAGGCTTGATGAAAAATGGAATTGACTTCTAAAATGAATGCAAGTGTGTGCTTATCGTGTTAACAAAAAATTAAACAATGCGGAAAATAAATAACACAAGTATTTTTGCTAATGAAGTGGAAACTCAAGATGAGAAAAGCCACTCTAGGGCAGCCAAACCCAGGATATCCACTATTCAGAAGACAAGACTACAAGATAGTAACACTCACATACCCCTGATGCAGTGGTCGTACCTTGCTCTCTAACGTGTAACCCAACACGAACGCCTCCCAACCAGGTTTCCTACCTGAAGAGGTCTTCAATGGAATCCTTTATCTTAGGGCTGACCCCTTAGATAGACTTCAGTTATAGCACAACAACAACACACTTGCAATGGCTTAAGAGAGAACAAATCAGCTCAATAACCTCACAAATAACTCTCTAAGCTCTAGTGGAATTCAATACCGAATTCTTGCAATTCTGAATGCCCAGGGGCCTCTATTTATAGGCTGAGGGTTCAAAATTGGCGAAATCTGTGATAAGTACGGACGCCGTCCGGACGAACAACTGTGCGACAGAAAATTTTGAGATTTTCGCTGAAAATCTTTCCTATTTGAGAGCCGCGTCCGGACGTTGAGGCACTGTCGTCCGGACAGTCGTACGTCTACTGCAAGTAATTTCCATATAAGGCTTTGCACGTTTGGACCAAGGGGGATGGCCGTCCGGACGGTTGATCTTCAACACGCAATTTCCGTAACTGTTTAGCCCGCGTCTGAACCATGATAGGCAGGCGTCCGGACGGTTGAAGTTGAATACGCAATTTCCATATCTATTGAACGCGCGTCCGGAACATGATGACTGACGTCCGAACGGTTGTATTTGAATTGCGATTCTTGCCTTATGAATGAGGGCATCCGGACGGGAATCCACGTCGTCTGGACGGTTGCATTAATCTTCCCTTATTTGAACTTGTAAAGAAAATCTAAAGCTGATCGATCACTGGACGTCGTCCGGATGGATGCAAGCTAGAACATAAGCCTTTCGATGCAGATGAGTGTCCGAACGGAAATCCACGTCGTCCAGACGGATGATGCTTTGGTCTGTCGGGCGTTCGGACGGTATGACACGTCATCCGAACGGCTGGAACTGTGGACAGATGAGCGTCCGGACGGGATGACACGTCGTCAGGACGGCTGGCAAGGAACCGAAATCTCTGACTTGTAAACAGTGCAGAATCATCTGAAGCACTTCTGAATAGTGGAATCCTTGTGAAAAGCATCTTTACATACAAGTGATTTTGTCCAATCAGAATGAGGCCAATCACAAACTAACAAACTCCCCATTTGGCCATTCTGGGACAAAAATCACTTGACCGGTTTGAAAATACATTCTCGGTCCAAATAAAAATTACTCCCCCTTTTTGTCACAAAGGGACAATGGGTAAAATAGAGTAATGAAAACCAACCATAACAAAAATTACTCCCCCTAATGGTCTCAGAAGGACCAGGGTAAACAGAGTAATATTAGTCCAAGAGTTTAAAAATCATAGTAAAAAATAAACCAATTGTCTTAAATACAACAAAAAAAAAACTAAACAAAAAAGAAAGAAACTCTATCATCCTCTGCCATAGGCCCAGTCCTAGGCGCATCATCCTCATCGTCACTGCTGGCAGGATGATGGAACTTCAGACACTCTCGGAGATCCAGCTGGTTCTGCTCTACATGCAGATTGATGGAGTGCACCTCCTGCTACATGGTGGAGATGGACTGCTGCATGGATGACATGGAGAGCTGCATGGTACTCATACCTCCCTGAATGGCAGCTACGGCCTCCATTATATGAGAATAATTGACGTCCAGCTCAGAAGGTGGGACGGTCTAAGAGGAGGAAGCCATGTCCGGAAAGCCAACAGGCATGGCAACAAGTGCATCATCATCAGAATCATCTCTCCGCAGCTGGGCATTGGACTTCATCAGAGTTTGCTTGCCGATAGGATTCTGAATCTTCATCTTTAGCTCCCCAGCAATATTGATGCCTGACTGTAGGATGATCTGGGTGAGTAGGCAGCTGAAAGGTAGACCGGTATTGCTCTCATCGCGAGCCTCCAAAATAACACCCAAAATATGCTTGCACAGGCAGAAGGGCAAGCGGAGATGTATGGCATAGACGAACTGGGCCCTCTTCAAAATCAGGTCACTACGCCTGACGATCGGCCAAAGATTGTGCTGAACAATCTTCGCAAACATACGATGAGAAGCAGATAGGGTGCCGATCCTGATGGTGGTGGCGCGCTCCTCTCCCTGGGGAACAGCGTGGAAGAACTCTCTGAGATCGTCCATAAAGGGAGGAATGACTACCTCATTATAAGGACTGCCAGGTAGCTCAAGAATAGGCACTCTAATGAAGTGACTGATGATCTGGGGATCAATAGTGATGATATGGCTACCAACGGTGGATTGAAGTACCAACTCATGGTCATCATCCTGCACCACCTCTAGGTTGGCATAGAAAAGTCTGACAAGCCTGGTGTAGACAACACAGGCACAGGAGTGAAGATACCCCCAATGATAAGTCTGGATAGTGTCATAAATACAATCCAGAGGAGGTACCATGATGTCAGAGTGAACCACATTGCGCTCGGCAATGACTGTGCGGTCCATGATTTTGGCTTGTAGTGTGCTCCTATCTTCCTCTGTCCTCTGGCGGACCCTGCGCTGGGAACTGATTGCAGACATGATTCTGCAAAAAGAAACCAACAAGATTTGCCAGAAATAATCCAAAAATATTCTTGTTAGGTCACAAAAAAATTATAACAGCAGTAAATAGGACTTTTCCAAAAATATAGACATACAATATCACATGGCAGTCCCTAAAAATATTACACAACCAGTCCCATATATGCATCTCAAAAATTTCAACAACATTCCTAAAAAGACATAAATAATCCAACAGTTTAAAAATAAACTGAAAAGGAAAAGACTAGAAAAATACCTGGAATGTGAGAGAAATGCACAAAAGGACAAGAGACGGGGAGATAAAGCCAAAAGCTCGCAAGAAATAACTCACAAGATGCCAAAAGGAAACTTTTTGGTGGGGTAGAGAGGATATGCAAGATAGTAACACTCACATACCCCTGATGCAGTGGTCGTACCTTGCTCTCTAACGTGTAACCCAACACGAACGCCTCCCAACCAGGTCTCCTACCTGAAGGGGTCTTCAATGGAATCATTTACCTTAGGGCCGACCCCTAAGATAGACTTCAGTTACAGCTCAGCAACAGCACACTTGTAATGGCTTGAGCACACGTTCGGACCATGGCAGACTGGTGTCCGGACGGTTGAATTTGAATTGCGATTCTTGCCTTATGTGTGAGCGCGTCCGAACGGGAATCCACGTCGTCCGGACGGTTTCAGCAATCTTCCTTTATATGAACTTGGAAAGAAATATGAAGCTTCGATCACTGAGAGTCGTCCGGACGGGCTGCTGAGACGTCCGAATGGATGCAACCTGGAACAGAAGCTTCTCGATACAGATGAGGGTCCAGACGGAAATCCATGTCATCCAGATGGATGATGCTTTGGTCTGTCGGGCATCCGGACGGTATGGCACGTCGTCCGGACGGCTGGAACTATGGACAGATGAGCATCCGGACGGGATGACACGTTGTCCGGACGGCTAGCAGGGAACCGAAATCTCTGACTTGTAAACAGTGCAGAATCATCTGAAGCACTTCTGAATAGTGGAATTCCTGTGAAAAGCATCTTCACATACAAGTGATTTTGTCCAATTAGAATTAGGCCAATCACAAACTAACAAACTCCCCCTTTGGCCATTCTGGGACAAAAATCACTTGACCGGTTTGAAAATACATTCCCGGTCCAAATAAAAATTACTCCCCATTTTTGTCACAAAGGGACAAAGGGTAAAATAGAGTAATGAAAACCAACCATAACAAAAATTACTCCCCCTAACGGTTTCAGAAGGACCAGAGTAAACAGAGTAATACTAGTCCAAGAGTTTAATAATCATAGCAAAAAATAAACCAATTGTCTCAAATACAACAAAAAAAAACAACTAAACAAAAAAGAAAGAAACTCAATCATCCTCTGCCATAGGCGCAGTCCTAGGCGCATCATCTTCATCGTCACTGCTGGCAGGATGATGGAACTTGAGACACTCTCGGAGATCCAGCTGGTTCTGCTATACACACAGATTGATGGAGTGCACCTCCTGCTGCTTGGTGGAGATGGACTGCTGAATGGATGACATGGAGAGCTGCATGGTACTCATACCTCCCTAAATGGAAGCTAGGGCCTCCATTATCTGAGAATAATTGACGTCCGGCTCAGAAGGTGGGACGGTCTGAGAGGAGGTGGCCATGTCAGGAAAGCCAACAGGCATGGCAGCAGGTGCATCATCATCAGAATCATCTCTCCACAGCTGGGCATTGGACTTCATCAGAGTCTGCTTGCCGATAGGATTCTGAATCTTCATCTTCGGTTCCCTGGCAATACTGATGCCTAACTATAGGATGATCTGGGTGAGTAGGCAGCCGAAAGGTAGACCGGTATTGGTCTCATTGTGAGCCTCCAAAATAACGCCCAAAATATGCTTGCACAGGCAGAAGGGCAAGCGGAGATGAATGGCATAGACGAACTGGGCCCTCTTCAAAATCAGGTCACTACGCCTGACGGTCGGCTAGAGATTGTGCTGAACAATCTTCGCCAACATGCGATGAGAAGCAGATAGGGCGCCGATCCTAATGGTGGTGGCGCGCTCCTCTCCCTGGGGAACAACGTGGAAGAACTCTCTGAGATCGTCCATAGAGGGAGGAATGACTACCTCATTATAAGGACTGTCAGGTAGCTCTAGTACAGGCACTCTGATGAAGTGATGGATGATCTGGGGGTCAACAGTTATGATATGGCTACCAACGGTGGACTGAAGTACCAACCCGTGGTCATCGTCCTGCACCACCTCTAGGTTGGCATAGAAAAGTCTGACAAGCCTGGTGTAGACAACACAGGCATAGGAGTGAAGATACCCCCAATGATAAGTCTAGATAGTGTCATGAATACTATCCAGAGGTGCCACCATAATGTCAAAGCGGACCACATTCCGCTCGGCAATGACTGGGCGATCCATGATCTTGACTTTAATGGCTTCCCTGTCTCCCTCAGTCCTCTGGCAAACTCGACGATGTGAACTACCTGCAGACATGATTCTACAAAAAGACACCAACAAGATAGCCAAAAATAATCCAAAAATATTCTTGTTAGGTCACACCAAAAATTTGGCATTATAACGGCAGTAAAAATGGACTTTTTCAAAAATATAGACATAAATTATCACAATGTAGTCCCTAAAAATATCACCACAGCAGATAAATGCATCTCACAATCTCAACAACATTCCAAAAAAAATTAATGTTCTAACAGTTAAAAAATAAACTGACGAGAAAAAGACAAGAAAAATACCTGGAATGTGAGAATAATGTGCAAAAAGACAAAAAGGGAGCAAGATGAATCCAAAAAGCTCACAAGTAATAACTCACAAGATGCCAAAAAGGGAGATTTTGGTGGGGTAGACGAGAAACGCGGTGACCAGGGGCTTTTATAGAGTCTGTGGGGTCCTTGTCCGGACGGTGTATTAATAATGTCGTCTGGACTCGCGCTGCATTGGAAACAAGCGGACAGGTCACGCGCGTCCGGATGAGTATCCTTACCGTTCAGCCGTTTGGTGCCGCACGCGTTCGGACGAAAGCTGAACCATCCGGACGACTAAGCTCCACCCGTCCGGACACCATAAGAAACCGTCCGGACGCTTCACACTGAAAAAAACAGAAAACTGAAGAAAAATTTGCAGAATTTAATTTTTCTCAAGTCAGTTTCAGAACACGCATGTATAATCCACTGATACTACAATCAGAGAGCATCTCAAAACTAAGTAGAGATATAAAAGAGAGTTGAGAATTTAATCAGCACAAATATTTTCCTGGACACAGAAAATTTAAATAGACGACTCAACTCATGTAATACGTGTGTGTGTGAAGACATAACCCACAAGGTATGACTTTCAATGACATGACAGATAGCAACTAGATTTTCTAGACAAGAGAGAAAATCAGTGACAGATTAGTTAAAAGTCAAACCTTATAACTTACTAGGACCTAGCCACCCTCATCTGATACACTCCCCCTGAGATGCAACGCCTAATTGTTTTACTTGTACCATGAAGGACAAAGTAAATGTTTTACTTGCACGTAGAGGGCAAGGCATAAAGCAAATTCAGCACATAAGCAGTGAATATATAATTAAAGCATAGAATTCATATGATTTACTGCTTGATTCTTACGATGTTGCAACTTAGAGGGAATGCCAGAGTTTTTAGGTTCTAGGTTCAACTAGCATGTGGTCAATTTGGCCATCTTATCAAAGACCTCTTCTCTTATCCAAAAGTTCTAGAAACACAAAGTCAGAGAAGGAAAGATGTACGTTTAGGAGAGTTGTGGATAGTGCACATTTTTCATCGCATGAGAAAAGAAGCTATCCTACTTTTGCATATACAGGAAAACACTTGGCAAATTATAGTCAGAAACTCTCAATTATATCTAAGCAAAGTAAATTAATACCCAAAGAATTGAGATATCAGGAGAAAATACATGCAATTATTTGATATGCCAAGAAAAAATATCCTGCAAATTCTCCTCAATTTTTTTTTTATTTAAAACATGCAATATGGAAATGCAATGCATTATCAAACCCGATGATGCCAATATAGAAAAATAGTCGCTCGACCTGCTTTTTCTGTCTTCCCCAACAAGTACCTGCACAGTTCTCTCAAGAGAAATAGGGGGTAAAACCACAACTGGTTCCTAGATTGCATATAAAATATAGCAAGAATATAAGCAATCAAACCTAATGCCGTAGGATTAGGAACCGAATCCTAGGCATGAACACCCGAACCTACTAGGTGCGTCTATTCCCCCTCATGGGGTGACTGTCCTTCTTAACCCAAGCTTACCTTCCTGAGGGTGGTTGCTGGCAGGTCATCATCCACTCCATCAAACTCTGCATCCAGATAGGTGGCTCACTGTGGTACTGATCTTCTTCCACCTTCCGAGGCCTTCTAAACTACTTGGATTTGTTCTTGGAGTTGCCACTGTGATTGGCTGGTACAAATCGCTGCTAAGGCCTCTGATGCTGGTATCGTGGTGCATGAGACCAAGGAGCTTGATATCTTGGTGCTTGATGATAAGGAGCCTGATACCATGGAGTCTGAAACTGGGCCGCAGGTCTAATGCCATGATTAGCCTGTCAGGGTACTTCTTTCTTGGCCTTGGCTTTCTGTGCTTTCAAGAGGGAGCACTGAGGACAAACATGCCCACTTAGACCGCAGTGATGGCATATGAGAGATCTTCTGATGGAATGAGGCTTCTGAGTGCCTGGAACATCATCATTGATCTTGTCCTTCCCTTTATCTTCAGCATTGGGAGGAGGCTCTGGGCTGCAGGTTTCACAAATACAGTCTTTGAAGTAGAGGGAGCATCAGAAGAGGGAGCTACATACCCAAGACCGGTCTTGTTGGTAGGACTCTTCTGGATAGACATCATACGAGTCAACTTCTCATCAGTGACTCTTTTTAACTGGAGCTGCGTCTCTAGTAGCTTTTCCTCGAGCTCTTGTATTCTGAGCAGCAATGAACTCTTCTCAGTCTGCAAACTGTTCAGATCATAAAGATACTGCTTACGACCTTCCCTCAGCTTCTCATACTCTATGTAGAGTGTCTTGTAACCCTCCTTGAGCTCTTCCCCATTATCACTATGCTCCGAATAATAAGAGTCTTCATCTTCAACGTGTGGGGCAACAAAGGCCAGAAATTTCTCAGACTTTGGAGCTTCTTCTTCTGACTCATCACTAAGAGTCACATTGTACGCCTTCCCCTTGCCCTTCTTAAGATTCCTGCAATCGGCTCGAATATGCCCAAAACCTGAGCATTCAAAACATCTAGGCCCTCTGGGATCCTTCTTTTCTTCTTCCTCAGGTTCAGCTTCTCTAGGGGCTTTCTTCACCTTTTCAGAAAACTTCTTTTTGAATCGGTCGTCTCTTATAAGTCTACTAAAATTCTTGGCTAACATAGCCACAGCTTTTGCTTCCTCATCAGAGTCATCTTCAGATGAAGCTTCTACCTTCTTCTTGGAAGCTTTTAGGGCAATGGTCTTCAGCTTCTTGACCGGGGGCAGAGACAACTCATACGTTTGAAGAGATCCCACCAACTCTTCAATCTTCATCTCTTCTAGATCTTTGCTTTCTTCAATGGTGGTCACCTTGATCCTGAAACGCTCAGGCAAAGATCTTAGAATCTTTTGGATGAGTTTTACATCCGAGATAGGCTTCCCAAGACTCACCATGGAGTTTCTTAGGTCACTCATCTTGGAGTAAAACTCTCCAAATGTCTCATCTTCCAACATCTTAATCTCTTCAAATTTTGAAATCAACATTTGAAGTTTGGCAGATTTTACAAGTTTAGTGCCTTCATATGTCGTTTCCATAATTTGTCATGCTTCTTTGTCCGGACGGACAACTGTGCAACCAGAATTCTGAGATTTTCGCTAAAAATCTTTCCTGTTTGAGAGCTGCGTCCGGACGATGAGGCACTGTTGTCCAGACGGTCGCACGTCCGCTGCAAGTAATTTCCTTACTAAGGCTTCGTGCATCTAGACTAGGGGGATGGTCGTCCAGACGGTTGATCTTCTACACGCAATTTCCATATCTGTTGAGCGCGCATCCGGACCATGGCAGACTGGTGTCCGAATGGTTGAATTTGAATTGCGATTCTTGCCTTATGTGTGAGCGCGTCCGGACAGGAATCCACATCGTCTGAACGGTTTCATCAATCTTCCCTTATATGAACTTGGAAAGAAATCTGAAGCTTCGATCACTAAGATTCCTCCGGACGGGCTGCTGAGATGTCTGAACGGATGCAAGCTGGAACAAAAGCTTCTCGATACAGAGAAGGGTTCAGACAGAAATCCACGTCGTCCGGACGGATGATGTTTTGGTCTGTCGGGCGTCCGGACGGTATGGCACGACATCCAGACGGTTGGAACTATGGACAGATGAGCGTCCGGACAGGATGACACGTCGTCCAGACGGCTAGCAAGGAACCGAAATCTATGACTTATAAACAATGCATAATCATCTAAAGCACTTCTGAATAGTGGAATCCCTGTGAAAAGCATCTTTACATACAAGTGATTTTGTCCAATCAAAAGGAGGCCAATCACAAACTAACAGACTATATTGTAATTTTTGCTGGGTGTAATTTTTGGAAAAGTCCAATTTACTGCCGTTATAATGCCGGATTTTCTTTTAGAACTAACAAGAATCTGTTCTTTTTGGATTATTTTTGGCAAATCTTGTTGGTTATTTTTGCAAAAACATGTTTGCTGGTAGTCCACAATTCGGGGTCCAACAGAGGACAGACGGAGAGATGGTAGCCCTGAGAGCCAAAATCATGAACAGAACTGTCAATACCGAACGGAACGTGGTTCATTTGAATATTATGGTGGCCCCTCTAGACAGCATTCACAACATCATCCAGACCTACAATTGGGGATATCTTCACAACTGCGCCAGTGTGGTGCTCACCAGGCTGGTTAGATTATTTTATGCCAATCTCGAGGTTGTTCAGGATGATGACGACGAGATGGTCCTTCAGTCTACTGTGGATGGGCATATTATCACTGTTGATCCCCAGATCATCAGTCAGTTCATCGGGGTGCCTGTTCTTTATATCACTGGCAACCCGTACAATGAGGTGGTAATACCTCATTCTCTGGATGATCTCAGAAAATTTTTCCATGCTGTCCCCCAAGGAGAAGAGCACGCCACCACCATCAGGATCGGTGCCCTATCTGCCCCACAACCTCTGGCCCGTTGTTAGACACAGTGATCTGATATTGAAAAGGGCCCAGTTCGTATATGCCATCAGTCTTCGCTTGCCTTTCTGTCTATGCAAGCATAGTTTGGGAGTTATTTTGGAGGCTCATGATGAGAGCAATACCGGTCTCCCTTTTGGCTGCTTGCTCACTCAAATTATTTTACAGTCAGGCATCGACGTCACTGAAGAGCCGAGCTGAGGCGTGATGATCTGGATGATGCTCCACAGCCCCCTCCCATCCATGTAGCAGTCCTTGACATGGCTTCCTCTTCACAGACTGCTCCTTCATAGCAGGATGCCAGCTATGCTCAGATTTTGGAGGCTTTAGCTGCACTTCAGAGCGGCATGAGCACTATGCTACTGACACTTTCATCTCTGCAGCAAGAGGTTCACTCGATCAACCTCCAAGTGGAGCAAATCCAACTGGACATCCAGGAGTGTCTCAGGCATCATCATTCATCTAGCAGTGATGATGAGGACAATGCACCGATGGTAGATGCATCCTGATTTTTTTGTTTTGTTGTTTTGTTAAAGTTGTTTAAAACTCCTGGATATTATTACTCTGTTTACCCTTGTCCTTCTGAGACATTTAGGGAGAGTAATTGTTGTGTGTTTTTTTTCTCATGACTCTGTTTTACCCTTTGTCCATTGGTGACAAAAAGGGGGAGTAATTTTTTGATTGGACCGGGATTGTATTTTTAACCGGTCAAGTGATTTATGTCCCAGAATGGCCAAAAGGGGAGTTTGTTAGTTTGTAATTGGCAGCATTTTGTTTTACAAAATTACTTCTATGTAATTATGCATTTAAACAGGGATTCAACAATTCAAAGGTGTTCTAGAATATTCTGCACAGTCTACAATTCAGAGAAATCGGATCCTTTACAGCCGTCTAGACGACATGATATACCGTCCTCACGCCCAATTGTCCAAAGCATCATCCGTCCGAACGATGAGAACTTTTCGTCCGGACCTTCCTTTGCTCAGAAGCTTCGAACTGCTCCACCTTACATCCGTCTGGACGTTTCAGCAGCACGTCCGAACGCCACTCAGTGTTCGATCAGCTATAGGATTTCTTTCCAAAAACACAGATATGGGAAGATCGCTGCAACTGTCCGGACGATGTGGATTCCCGTCCGAACGCGCTCATCCATAAGGCAAGTAGCGCATTCAAAATTCAGACTTCCGGACACCAGACTTCATGGTCCGGACGCACGAGCTACATATATGAAAATTACATGCATCAAAGCAACCGTCCGGACAACCATTCCTTTGGTCAGACTGAGCAAAGCCTTAATATGGAAATTGTGTGCAGTGAAGGTGCTACCGTCCGGATGACAGGGCAACTCCGTCTGGACACGGCTCAAATCTAGAAAGAATTTCAGCGAAATTTTGGAAAGTCAATCGCACAGTTGTCCGTTCGGACGGCGCCTAGGTTTTTCAAGCCAGATGCTCATTTGAACCTGTAGCCTATAAATAGAGGTCCCTAGACTTGAGAACTGCAAGAATTCGGTATTGAATTCCTTAGTGCTTAAAGAGTTATATTTTAGAGTTATTGTGCTAAGTTAGTATCTCTCAAGCCATTGTCGTTGTGTGATGTTGCTGCACTGATTTGAAGTCTATCTTTAGGGTTGATCCTAGGGTAAAGGATTCAATTGCAGACCCCATCAAGTAGGAGACTTGGTTGAGAGGCGTTCGTGTTGGGTTAAATTTTAGAGTTCAAGGTACAACCACTGCATAAGGTTATGTGAGTGCTATTGCTTTGTATCAGAGCTTGGTACACTCTGTTTATATTAGAAGTCATTTTAATTTTTCAATTGGTATCAGAGCTTGGTACACTCTGTTTAGATTCAATTCTTGAGTGTTTATCTTTCCTCTTTGACTTCTATTTGATAAAATGTCTCAAAGTTTTAATACTGCATCTGCCTTTGATGGTACGAACTATGGCTATTGGAAAGCTCGTATGCGGTTCTTTTTAAAACCTATTGATTGTTGGAGTATTGTTGAAACTGGTTGGACTAAGCCAGCGGATGCAACTCTCGAACTAGTCAGTGAGAAAAATGCACGACTTTCCAATGATAAAGCCCTCCATGCTCTTTGTCAAGCACTTTCACTATCTGAATTCGCAAGAATCTCAAATAGTAAATTTGCTAAAGAAGCGTGGCAAATTTTGGAAACAACATATGAAGGCACCAAACTTGTTAAATCTGCCAAACTTCAAATGTTGATTTCTAAATTTGATGAAATTAAGATGTTGGAGGATGAGACATTCAGAGAGTTTTACTCCAAGATGAGCGACCTAAGAAACTCAATGGTGAGTCTTGGGAAAACCGTCTCGGATGTAAAACTCATCCGTAAAATTCTAAGATCATTGCCTGAGCATTTCAAAATCAAGGTAACTATAATTGAAGAAAGCAAAGATCTGGAAGAAATGAAGATTGAAGAGTTGGTGGGATCTCTTCAAACTTATGAGCTGTCCTTGCCCCCGGTTAAGAAGCTGAAAACCATTGCCCTAAAAGCTTCCATGAAGAAGGTCGAAGTCTCATTTGGAGACGACTCTGAGGATGAAGAAAAAGTTGTGGCCATGCTGGCCAAAAATTTCGGAAGATTAATGAGAAATGAGCAATTCAAGAAAAAGTTTTCCGAAAAAATGAAGAAGGTCCCCAGAGAAGCTGAACCTGAGGAAGCTGAGAAGAAAGATCCCAGAGGCCCAAGATGTTTTGAATGCTCAGGGTTTGGGAATATACAGGCAGGCTGATTGTGAAAATCTCAAGCAGGGTAAGGCGAAGGCATATAATGCGACTCTCAGTGATAAGTCCGAAGAAAAAGAAGCTCCTGAGCAAGAGAAATTTCTAGCCTTTGTGGCTCCACATGTAGAAGAGGAAGATTCTTACTCAGAGCACAGTGATGATGGGGAAGAACTCAATGAGGCTTATAAAACCCTTTATGTAGCGTTCGAAAAGCTGAGGGATGGTCACAAGCAGCACATTCATGATCTGAACAGTTTGCAGACTGAGAAGAGTTCATTGCTGTGCAAAATACAGGAGCTAGAGGAGAAGCTACTAGAGACGCAGCTCCAATTAGAAAGAGTCACCGATGAAAAGCTGACTCACATGCTATCAATCCAGAAGAGTCCAACTAACAAGACTGGTCTTGGGTATGTAGCTCCTCCTTCTGATATTCCCTCTACTTCCAGGACTGTCTTTGTTAAGCCTGCAGTCCCAAAGCCTCCCCCCACTGTTGAGGATAAAGGGAAGGACAAAATTAATGGAGATGTTCCGGGCACTCAGAAGCCCCCTTCCATTAGAAAATCTCCTATATGACATCACTACGGTCTAAGTGGGCATGTCCGGCCCCAGTACTCCCTCCTCAAAACTCAGAGATCAAAGGTCAAGAAAGAGGTGCCCAGACAAGCAAATTATGGCACAAGACCTTTGGCCCAGCATCAGACTCCATGACATCAAGATCCTTACCAGACTCCAAGGCATCAGGCTCCTTATCAAGCCCCATGGCATCAAGACCCCAGGCATCAAGCTCCAAGGCACCAGGCGCCTCAGCATCAGCGGCTTCAGCAAAGATTTTTTCCTGCCAATCATAGTAGCAAATCTAAGTTCAACAAATCCAAGCATTCCAAAAAGCCGCAGAAGGTGGAAGATGATCTATACTGCAGGGAGCCACCTATTTGGATGCAAAGCATGATGCTGTGGATGGATCAGGAAATGAAGTCCTGCCAACAACCACCCATAGGAAGGTAGGCTTGGGTCAAGAAGAAGGAAGACATTCATCCCATGAGAAGGAATGGACACACCTAGTAGTTGAAGGTATTCATGCCTAGGATTTGGTTCCAAATCCTAAGGCATCAGATTTGATTACATGAATTTTTATGTGCCATATCTTATACTTGTTGTGCAATCTTGGAACCTATGTTATTTGCCCCATATTTCTCTTGAGAGAATATTGCAGGTACTATCTATGGAAGACAGAAAAAGCAGGTCGGGCGACTATTTTTCTGTATTAGCAACATCGAGTTTACACAGGTTTGATCTTGCCTTGCATGCTTGTTGTATGATGTTATTTTCATATTGCATTTTTTTTATTATTAAATAAAAAAAAATTGGGAGAAAATACAGGAAATTTCTTTGTAGGACACTGCGGGGCATCCGGACGGAAAGTTCTCATCGTCCGGACAGATGTTGCTAACTGATGAGCGTCCGGACAGGAACACCACATCGTCCGGACGGTTTCTTGGGATCCGACTTTTCTGAGTTGGAACCTACACATAATCTTTCTTGAACACTGAAATAGCCTTCATGAAGCTTGTGACACTTGCAACTTGTCATAAAACAGCTACTTCCACATCAGAGAAATAAACTCTGAATATCTGAAGACTCTCAAATATACGGCATCCCTGTGAAAGCAGCAACATTACATAATAGTGATTTTGTCAACAGAATGTAGCCAATTAAAATACTAACAAACTCCCCCTTTGGCCATTCTGGAACAAAAATCATTAGACCGGTTAAAAATACATTACCGGTCCAAAAACTAACATATACTCCCCCTTTTTGTCTCAAATGGACAAATGGTAAACAGAGTATAAACAGACCACAGTATTAAAATACTCCCCCTTGATATCTCAACAGAACAAGGGTAAACAGAGTATATAAAATACACAGACGAAAACATTCTAAAATCCAAAACAATAGGAAACTAGAGAAGAGTTTGCAAGTGGCCCAAAAGAGAGGAACAAAAATCCTCCAAGTACCAAATTCTGCTGATCCACTGAAATCAAGTAACGGAGACAAAACCGTATTAAAAGCTGGATTTGAAACACTTCGGCTTCTAGCTCCTGAAGCCAGGAAACATAGACTGAAAAGTTTCAGTCACTTGAGTCTTCTAGCCCGAAACTGATCATCCACATAATGAAATCCTCTAAACGAGTGGTCTGCAAGACGATAAAGAAGATTCACCACTGAATTTCTAGCTGGTGCAGATCTAGAGGAAGAAGTTACGGAAGACTCTATATGAGCAGGGGGAATGAGCTCATCTAAAATTTGAGATCTCTGGAACGTATGATTTCAACATTGGTCTGTTTTCCAAAGAGCCCTCTGTCTGACACTATGTTGGAAGCCGCTGGACAACATATTCCTGAAAATATTTAAACAGAAATCTATCCAAAAATAACAACACAAGGAAATATTAGATCCTGTTAGTTTCAAAAAGAATGTGGTATTATGATGGCTATCAATTGGATGCATAAAGAAATACAAAAGTAAATATAGCAATCTAAAAGACACAGATTAGTAATATCCATCCAGCATAAAGACAAAAAAAAAAAAAAAAATTCATGCATAATCTCTCAAATCATAATCAATTAAAGATTCCAATATTGTAAAAAGAACCAAAGCTTAATAGAATAAGGAAAGTCAACGGAAATACCTGGGAATGAGAAAAAATGTGCAGAGAATACCAAAATCTTGGGATCAGTCCGAGAGAAAACACACACAACACGACATGATAGAATAGGCAAAACATAGTGTGTGTTTGGCAGAGAAAGCAGAAAGCTCGCGTCCGGACGTGGTACAAACTCGTCCGGATGGCATATTGTCAGATATGAGATCGACAGAGCCGAGCGCGTCCGAACGCAAGAACATCTCCATCCGAGCGCTTCACACTAGAAGCTTAAAAGCAGAGGGAAATATGCAGAACAAAAATTTCCTAACGTTAGCTTCAGAGCACGCATGTTTATATAACTGGTAAAACAGCCAAATAGCATTTTCAAAAATATACCAAGATATAATTGAAAGTTAAGAGTCAATAAGCACAAAAATTTCCCTACAGATAGAAATTTTTCAATAGTAAACTTAACTCATGCAATGCGTGTGTGTGTGAAAACTTTCTCAATAAGGTATGAAGTTTACTGATATGACTTAAAGCAACCAAATTTTCTAAATAAGAGAGAAAATCAATGTTAGATCAGTCAAAAGTCAAACCTTATTTTACTAGGGCCTAGCCACCCTCATCTGATACACTCCCCTTAAGCTGTAGCACTTTTCTTTTACTTCGTCCTTTAGTGACCGTCTATTTCCGCAATGATTTGGTCATTGACTGTTTCTATAGAGACAAGTTCAAGAACAGATTTATAGCACAAAAACAGTGGATCTTTTTTATTTATCCATATTTATTTTTCAGTTTGGAATGCTTTTTATCACTTGGTGCTACAACCTAGAAAGAATGCCAGAATTTATGGGTTCTAGGTTCAACTAGCGAGTTGGTTAATTTGACCATCTTAGCAAAAAAATCTCTCTCATTTAAAATTTTCAGAAGCTAAAAGTCAAAGGAGAGAAAAAAAAAAAAAAAAAAAACCTTAGGGGAGCTTTGGATAGTGCACAATTTTTCATCGCATGAGAAAAGCAACTATCTAGCATTAAGATGCACCGGAAAACTTAGCAGATATCAGACATAAACTCAATCATATATAAGCATATTCAATTTATGCACAATGAACTGAGATATCAGGCATAAACACATAGAATATCTGAAAAGCTATCAAAAATAAAATAAAATTATGCATCTTCTCCCCCAATATTTTTTTTTTTGTTGAAAAATAAAAGACAAAAACAACAAAGACATGCTTAATAGGGAAAAGAACATATGTCTAGACAAAGCATGTAGGTAAGAGCAAACATGTCCTCAGGGAGAGAGGTTTGACTATACCAAGACAAAAAAGCAGTGACAAGCTTTCTCTGTCATCCCTAGAATGTACCTGCAGAAAATTCTCAAAGCAACCAAGAGAAAATATAGGGATAGAAAAAAAAAATTGTTCCATTTCATGCACAAGATATGACAATATAAAATATGCAATGCAAGTGTACCTGACATGCACTAGGATTTAGGAACCACAATCCGAAGCATGGGAGACCTCACCTACTAGGTGAGTCCACTCCCCCTCAAGGGGTGAATGGTCTCATCCTTCCTTACCCATTCCTTCTCTACCTATGAGGCAGGGGTGTGAGCCATGTCCAAATTGATCAGTCTGACTAGGACACTCTTCATCATGTTGACAAGCACTTCATTGGTCTGTTTCTTCTTGGACTTGTGAGGCTTCATTCTGAAGCATTCGACCTTGGTGTGGCCATACTTACCACATAGACGACATGAGGGAGAACCCTTTTGAGGATAATGCCATTGTTGCCAAAAAGCATGATGAGGCTTGGAAGGTTTAGAGCTAGACTTACCTGTCTTTTGCTCTGTTTTCCTGATCCGAGGCTGCTGATGTCGGATCTGAGGACAGTGTGGCCTGAAGTGTCAAGAGACACCACAATGATAGCAGGTAGGCTAACTTCTTTTGCTGAAATGCTTCTTGAAAGATTCTGCAAATTTAAGATTAGCATTTTCACAAATAACAAAGTCCTTACCTCTTTGAGATATATGCCTCCTATGGGGCATAACATATTTATCTGAAGAGGTTTTCTTAATAAAGCCCTTTTTGGAATCCTCCTGCTTCTTCCAAGGTCTGTGGGATTTTAACAGATAACACTTTGGTCTAATGTGACCAACTTTCCCACAATGATGACAAATAGGAACAAACTTACCTTGTGTTCCTGAATCCTTGGAGTTAGGCTTCACACAGTTATTTGAGCAAGAAATATCTAAACAAGCTGCATCGACTATCATAGGCTTACTATCAACAAAATGTAATTCAGAATCAGAATCATGTGAAGTAGAAGTACTTAAATCATTAACAATTAAATCAGGCTTGTTAGAAATATCTGTATGAATACAAAGCATGCTTTTCAAATTATTACTAGAGAATTTTTCCAATAGATCATCTGATTCTTTTAATTTATTCTCTAGTGTATCAACAGTATCAAAAAACATGGTATTCTCAGATTTCAAAGAGTCAATCAAAACATGTGATTCAGATAATTGTAAAATCAAATACTCTTTTTCTTACTTAATCTTCTTGAGTTCTTTATTGGATTTCTTAAAGAGTTTACCTATCAAAAGGGTATCTTTAGAGAAATCATAAAAATCATCTTCACATAACTCATGAAGATTTATGTCAGAAGAAGTCATGGATCACACTTAAGAAATAATTCTAAAACACAAGTGTAACCTGCTCTGATACCAATTGAAAATAATTTATTGACTTCTAATTTAAACTAAGTGTGTGTGTTTGTGTGCAAACAAATATCTTAAATGCGGAATTTAAATGAGACAAGATATTTGTTACGAAGTGGAAACTCTATGAAGAGAAAAAACCACTCCAGGACAGCCAAACCCAGGAAATCCACTATCCAAAAACAAAGCTAGTTACAAGACACTCGTACTCACATAACCCTATGCAGTAGTCATACCTTTAACTCTGACATGTAACCCAACACGAACGCTTCCCAACCAGATCTTCCACCTGAAGGGGTTTTTGATAGATTCATTTACCTTAGGGCCGACCCCTAAGATAGACTTTACACAAACAACAAGCACACACCGGCAACGGCTTAAGAGCTAGTTGATCTTCGATTCTCCCTAAACACCCTCTCAAAGCACTATGGAATTCACCACCGAATTCTATACAAAACACAGACCTAGAGCCCCCTATTTATAGGATTCAAGAGACCTTGAAAACTGTTGAAAATCGGACTATGTCTGTCGACCGTCCAGACGAAAGTTTGCCCCGTCCTGACGGGTTTCTGCGATATCCTTCAGAAACAGCGCATATCTTATCCTTATCAGGTGTGCGTCTGGACGGCTTGACTGAGCGTCTAGACGGTCTTCACTGAAATCCTTTCCTCGTTCGAACGAAATTCTGGAGTTATCTAAATTACTGTATATCGTTCGGACGTGTTGCCGAGTCATCCAGACAGAATACTGAAACTTCCCAATCAGTGTCGATTTTTGAGAACAGACTTCTTGTAGAATACTGATTGACCGAGCGTCCGAACAGTGTGGCTCTGACGTCCAGACGTCGTCAATGTTTATCTGTAGGACACTGCGGGGCGTCCGAACGAAAAGTTCTCATCGTCCGGATGGATGTTGCTAACTGATGAGCGTCCAGACGGGAACACCTCATCGTCCGGACCGCTTCTTGGGATCCGACTTCTCTGAGTTGGAATCTACACAGAATCCTCCTTGAACACTGTGAAAATTGAAATTGACTTCTAAAAATAAAGTGTGTGCAACAAGTGTCAACAAAAATTAAGCACAGCGGAAAATGAAAGACACACAGTTTTTGTTGACGAAGTGGAAACTCAATTAAGAGAAAAACCACTCCGGGGCAGCCAAACCCAGGAATTCCACTATTTAGAAGACGAAGCTAGATACAAGATAGTAACACTCACATTAACCCGATGCAGTGGTCGTACCTTGCTCTCTGATGTGTAACCCAACGCGAACGCTTCCCAACCAGGTCTCCTACTTGAAGGGGTCTTCAATGGAATTCCTTACTTTAGAGCCGACCTCTAAGATATACTTCAGTTGTAGCGCAGCACACTTGAAACGGCTTCAGAGGGATCTTAAACTTCTTTGAGCTCTTGTGGAATTCAATACCGAATTCTTGCAGTTCTCAATGCCCAGGGGCCTCTATTTATAGGCTGAGGTGCAGAATGGGCGACTGCTGTAATATGTACGGACGCCGTCCGGACGGTGAACCTGGGCCGTCCGGACGGACAACTGTGCGACAAAATTTTTCGATAATTTCGCTGAAAATCTTTCCTGTTTAAGACCTGAGTCCGGACGGTGAGACACTGACTTCCGGACAGTCGCACGTCCACTGCAAGTAATTTCCATATAAGGCTTAGCGAGTCCGGACCAAGGGGATGAACGTCCGGATGGCAATTCTTCAACACGCAATTTCCATATCTGCTATGCGTGCGTCCGGACCATGAGAGGCAGACGTCCGAACGGTTGAAGTCGAATCGGCAATTTCCATATTAGTTGCATGCGCGTCCGAACCAAGGCTGACTGATGTCCAGACAGTGATATTTGAATTGCGATTCTTGCCTTATTTATGATCCCGTCCGGACGGGAAACCACATCGTCTGGACGGTGTGTCAATCTTCCCATATACTGAACTTGGAAAGAATCTAAAGCTGATCGATCACTGATGGATGTCCGGACGGGCTGCTAAGAGGCCCAGACGGATGCAAGCTGGAATAGAAGCTTCTCGACACAGTGTAGGGTCCGGACAGATGATGCTGGTCTGTCTGGCGTCCGGTCGGGATGAATAAGTCGTCCGGACGGATGGAACAGTGGACAGATGGGCGTCCGAATCGGATGACACGTCGTCCAGACGGCTGACAGGGAATCTAAAATCTTCTATCTTTTTCACAGTGCAGAGGCTTCTGAAAATACTCTGACAAGTGGAATCCCTGTTTACAGCATCTTTACACATAAGTGATTTTGTCCAAACACAGAATGAGGCCAAAATACTAACACACTGAAATAGCCTTCATGAAGCTTGTGACACTTGCAACTTGTCATAAAACAGCTACTTCCACATCAGAGAAATAAACTCTGAATATCTGAAGACTCTGAAATATACGGCATCCTTGTGAAAGCAGGAACATTACATAATAGTGATTTTGTCAACATAATGTAGCCAATTAAAATACTAACACTCTCCATGATGAGCTTGGTAATGAGGCAAGGTAAAGGAAAGGGTCTCTGCAAAGCACTTGATAGCTTTTATCTTGGCATCTATCTCGGCAAAGAATTGAGGAGTATATTGTTCCTGTTGAGACTATTGTTGTGGAGGCCTGTAGATGGGTGATGGCTCCACTTCGTGAGCAGAAATCTTGGCAATGGATTCAGAGTGAGAGTTCATTGTTTGACCTAGAAAGTTCATTGTTTGATCCATCTTGCTCATAAGTTTCAACATTTAATATTGAAAGTCAGAACTCATCGGAGGAGGTGGTTCAGCCTGAGACTACTGCTGTGGAGTTGCTTGATATTGAGGGGAATATGATTGATCATTGAACTGCGGATATGCCTGATGGTACAATTCACAAAATTGTGGAGCATAATTTTCAGGAGCTTGAGCTTGCCACGAGATATTAGACCGGTTGCTCCATGCCGAGTTATAGGAATCAGAGTAAGGGTCATTCCTCGGTCTAGAGAATAGTGTGTTCATATGCTCATAAGAATAATTAGAAAATTGTCCAGGAGTACAACAATCTCTAACATGGTGATAAGGACTATAGCAATATGAACATGGTCCATGGGGTGTTGGGATGCCTCCCCACATGAAATAAATTGACAAAAATAAAATAACAAAAGAAAAATAAATATTAAAAAAAACAAAAGTAAAGAAACCAAAATTAGAAATAAAATAAAAATAGAAAAGAATCAAGTTAAATTCAATCTTTAAAACTTAATAACATAACTGTTTGCAGTCCCCAACAACGGCACCAAAAATTGATGTAGTCATTTTGTGTACAAAAATATATGAATAATAAAATTATCAATCACAATAGTACGAATCCTTGTAGGATAGAGCTATATTGAGGGCATCAAACCTCAAGGACTGCGTAGGTGTTATTATCAAGCTTTTCGAGATTAAATATGACTTAATTTAAAAGATGTTTGGTTTTTGTTTTCTAAAAATAAATACATAAATTTTAAAAGACATAAATGTAAAGAGAGTACTGATGAGATAAAGAATAGGCAGTTGATTTCACCACTCACTGCAAAACAATGGTCAATTATAAATTAACAAGGGAAATTCATACTTTGCATGATATAGGGCTTGTCTCACTCGAGTAGTCAAGAAATTACCTCTAAAGAATACGTATAATCCATCTTCGGTTGACACGGATTGTCCACCTAACCACTAAGATGTGGTACGACCCGTCTTCCCTAGGTATGGATTAGCTACATTTTTGGTAGGATACACACAATCAATGGAATAGTATAACCCATCTTCAGTTGGTACGAACTGTCTACCTAAATTACACTAAGCTAGGGTGTAGTACAATTTGTCTTCCCTAGGCATAGCCTATCTAACCCTCTTAATCATATGTCAATTAAAATTGTTGTGTAACAATCATTCACATAATCATAGAAAATATAAACGATTGAGTTCGGACAATGTGTGTCCCATCTGAACGCTCTCCTTCATAAGGCAAGTCATCCATTCAACGCCATATGTCTACCGTCCGACGGTGCCTACGAAAACATAATCAGACGCGATTTAGGTCTTCTGTAGCCTATAAATAGAAGACCCTAGGCATGTTGATTATAAGAATTCAGTAGTGAATTCCGTAAAGCTTAAAGAGAACATTGTAAGAGTTATTGTGCTGATCTGCTCACTCTCAAGCTATTGCCAAGTGCTGTTATTGTGCTAAATTGAAGTCTGTCTCAGGGGTTGGCCCTTAGGTAAAGGATTCCATTGAAGACCCTTTCAAATAGGTGACTTGGTTGGGAAGCGTTCGTGTTGGGTTACACGTCAGAATGCTAAATATGATCACTGCATTGGGTATGTGAGTGTTAATGTCTATGTACTGGCTTTGTCTTCTGAATAGTGGATATCCTGGGTTTAGCTGCCTCGGAGTTGTTTTCCTCTTAATTGAGTTTTCACATCGTCAACAAAATATCTGTCTCTTTATTTTTCGCATTGTGATATTTTGTTGCACACTATTGCACACACTTGTTAAAATTAGAAGTCCTATAATTTTCAAGATCAATTCTCATAGTTATACAACCATCATGTATATAGAAAATCCCAAATTAAAATACAATTAAACTATTGTTACTTGGAAATGGCTACATCAACACCCTATTACGAATTTAACCACTCATCGTGGTGCTGAGATGGCCTCCTCCCATATTTTTCTCCTCTTCAACTTGTCAAACTTCCAAGAAGAATTTTCTTTCTAAAGCTAAGCAGACTTCTCTTGAAGCTTAGGGGGTCTATTTATAGATTTTAGGAGAGGTCTAAAAGCCCTAGAAATTCAAGAAAAATTGGAAATTAGTCTCTTAGTCCAAGTAGGAGATTGAAAATTCAATCCAAGTAGGAAAAGGATTCCAAATTCGTCCAGATTTGCAGTCTTTTATTACAGGAAAATTTTGGCATAGAAATCTTCCGAATTAGGAAAAAGTTATTTCTGACATATTTGTTGCATTTTCTATTAGCTTTCCAACACCACTAATTGTATTACAATCCGAGACTTTAGAAAAAAGGTATGATTAAAACACTGAGACATGTGCAGAATCCAAATTCGAATCCAATCCGATTTTGACTATTATTGGAGAAATTCCGATGTAACCCTTCCCTTGATTTGATTAAACTTAACAAAATCATATAGATCTTCTATTATGATTGGTTAAGCTTAACCATATCTTCTAGGTCTTCTCAAAGTGTGCTTTAAGCCCAAAATCAATGGAATTAATTGCATGTTTATTTAAATCCTGAAAAACATTAAAACAACACAAAATCAAACAAATAACAATGCTAAGAAATTAACATAAACAAGTTAAGGAGCTTGAATGTGCAACATTCGACGCTTATCAGTGTGCCTTCACCTTTACTAGGCGAGTCCACTCCCCTTCAAGGGGTGAATGATCTCATCATTTCCGACCCATACCCGCTTGACCCGTGGAGGTCATTTGTGGGTCTTGTCCATGTTGGCCATTCTTCTTAACATACCTTGCATCAGGCTCAGCAACCCCTCATAGCCATGGTTTCTATTGGACTTCTGCGGCTTTCTCTTGAAGCGCCTTGATTGCCACTTTGATTAGTAGGAACAAACTTTTGTTGTCACCGCTGATGCCATGGAGTCTGATGTGCCGTCGGAGGTAGAGTGCCTGATGTAGCTTTTGTTGGAAGCTCCCTTTGAACCTTCTACTTATAAGCCTAGAGCTATGGATATTTGGGTCAGATGTGATCGGTGACGTTGCAATGATGACAAGTGGGTAGGCTTCTTTTGTTTGAATGCTTTTTGACAGTCTCTGCAGAATTAAGGTTAGCATTCTTACAAATACCATTGTCCTTACCTTTTATATGTCTCCTATGCAGAGGGACATATTTAGATGAGGAAGGTTTTTCAACTTTACCTTTCCTCAGAGTATCCTGCTTAATTTATGGGTTTTTAATAGAAAACAATTTGGTCTAATGTGACCAACCTTCCCACAATTATGACAAGTACGAACAAACTTACCATGAGCTTGTGCTCCAGAATCTTTGGATTTAGGCTTCACACAATTAATTAAGCAAGAATTTTCAAAGCTATCTAAACAAGTTATATCTACTGTCACAGGCTTAAAATCAAGAGAATATTTTTTCAAAATCAGAAGCATGTGAAGTAGAAACACTCAAATCATCGACAATTATTCTAGGCTTGTTAGAATTATCTGTATGAATACAAAGCATGCTTTTTAAATTATAACTAGAGAATTTTTTTCAAGAGATCTTCAGATTCTTTTAATTTATTTTCAAGTGTATCAATAGTGTTAAACAGAATGGTATTCGCAGATTTCAAAGAGTTAATCAAAGCATGTGATTCAGACAATTGAATGATTAAAGACTTTTTTTTTCTTAACCTTTTTAAGCTCTTTATTGGAATTTTTAGAATTTTTACTCAATTTAAGAAAATCCTAAAAGTGCTCATTATCAGGATTTTCTTCAGATAACTAAGAAGAATTCAAGATAAAATGAGTCAACAAAATATGGATCACATTTAGGAAATTAATCCAAACACGAGTGTACCCGCTCTGATACCAATTGAAAATAAATAGACTCCTATTTTAAATGCGTGTGTAATCAATTTGTGTAACAAAATATCTAAATGCGGAATTAAAAGAAAACAGATATTTTGTTAATGAAGTAGAAACTCAATTAAGAGTAAAATCACTTCGGGGCAACTAAACCCAGGAAATCCACTATTCAGAAGACAAAGCTAGTTACAAGGTAGTAATTCTCACATAACCCGATGCAGTAGTCGTACCTCTAACTCTGATATGTACCTATACGTAAATGCCTCCCAACCAAGTCTCCTACCTGAAGGGGTCTTCAATGGACTCCTTTAGCGTAGGGCTCCTCCCTAAGCTAAACTTCAAACGATCAAATCACACAAAGAAAAACTCTTAGAGAGCTAGCAAATCTCACAAATTTTACCTAAACACCATCTCTAAGCACAATGGAATTCAATACCGAATTCTGTAAATAATACAAGCCTAGAGACTATTTATATTCTTTACAAGACCTGTTACAATACTGATTCGAAGTTCTCTGGGTGGCATCCGAACTTAGATAGAGGGCGTCTAGTCAGCAAGCAGCAACCGACTTCTATTACGCGTTTGACAAATTTTTCATTAAACTTCAGTCTCCGCGTCCAGATGGTTGCATGCTGTCTTCACCAACCATGTCTGTTGAGCTATTTAGAATCTTCTCAAACACTGATGGGCGTCCGGATGTTTCCCTAGGCCGTCCGGACGGCAACTAGGGAACCGACTTTTGCTGAGTTGTAAACTGCACATAATCTTCCTGGAATCCAGAAATTGTCTTCTTGATGCTTGTATGCTTATGACACTGATACTTGTCGTATTAAGGCCTTTCCATAGTTGAGAAAATATGCTCTGAATATTTTGTAAGAGTCTGAATAATTACAGCATCCTTGTTTCAGCAGTACACTAATATGATAATGATTTTGACAACAGAATGTAGCCCATAAAACTAACAAGCTGCATTACTTAAGGTCTAGATTGCAAATGGTCAGGAGGTTAATAGTCCAAGTAGGAGCGGTAATATTCCACTGAGACTACAAGAAACTGAATTTGTTGTGGACCTTTATGTCTGACCCTCGGTAGGGTGTGATGTTGTATTGAGAATTCAATGGTTAAGACTTTTATGCCCTATTTTACGGGACTTTGTGACTTTAACTATGGAGTTTACTCATGTAAGTCGTAAGTGTTTGTTGCAAGGGTTACAACAGGGAAAGCATTGGAGTTTGGAAGATGTTTAGTTTCAAAGTGTCTAGACAAAAGAGCAAGGGTGTTTTCTTCCCGCTGATAGAGTCTTCTACAGCAATTGTGCCATCATTTGAGGTAGTGCAGCAGGGAAGTAGTTAGGAATTGGATTGCTTGGAGAGCCTCTTACATAGATATGCAGATGTCTTTATAGAGCCTACATAATTACCTCCACATTGATCACACGATTATTCCATTCCACTGCAGGAGGGGTGCAGCTCGTGTCAGTAAGGCCATATCGATATCCTTTTTACCAAAAAGAGGAGATCAAGAAGATCGTTATGGAATTGCTTGCCTTGGGAGTGATTAGACCTAGCACTAGTCCATTTTCTTCTCTAGTGTTGCTGGTTCGCTAGGCGGATGCTACATGGAGAATGTGCATGGATTATCGCTTCCTCAATAAGGTAACCATTAAAGATAAGTTTCCCATTCCTGTTGTTGATGAATTGCTCGATGAGTTATGGGGGTCTAGAGTGTTTTCTAAACTAGATTTATGATATGGTTATCATCAGATTAGAGTAGTTGAGGAAGACATACCTAAAATAGCCTTTCGCACTCATGAGGGCCATTAAGAGTTTTTGGTTATGCCTTTCGGCTTCACCAATGCTCCCTCAACCTTTCAAAGCCTCATGAACCATGTTTCAGACCCTACTTGAGAAAGTTTATCCTTGTCTTTTTTGATGACATCCTTTGTCTTTAGTAAGGATTTTCAGTCTCACATGTTCTATTTGTCCCTTACTGTGGATATCCTCCGGCAGCATGAGCTATTTGCCAAGTGTTCTAAGTGTAAATTCAGATGCAATGAAGTTGACTAGTTAGGTCAAATTGTTCCATAGCAGGGGTTTAGGGCTGATCCGGGTAAAATCCAGGCCATGGTTGACTAGCCTTTTCTTAAAAATATCAAGTCCTTAAGGGGTTACTTAGGACTCACGGGTTATTATAGGAAATTTATCAAAAACTATGGATTGATTGCTGCCCCTTTGACTGCTATGCTTCGGAAGAATTCTTTTTCATGGAATAATGCTGCTAAAGAAGCTTTCTAGCTCTTGAAAATTGTTGTCACTCAAGCTCCTGTGTTGGCCTTACCAAGTTTTGAACAACCATTTGTCATTGAGTCTGATGCCAGTGGGGTGGGCATCAGAGCAATATTGATGCAGAACAGTTGGCCTATTGCATTCTCAGCAAAGCCTTGAAGGGTCGAGCTCTCCATATGTCCACATACGAAAAGGAGCTGTTTGCTTTGGTCACAACCATTCGGAAGTGGCAGCCTTATCTCCTTGGACAGACCTTTCTTGTTCGAACCAATCAGGAAAGTCTCAAATTCCTACTTGAACAGAAAGTTGGTACTCCCTTCCAACAGAAGTGGATTACCAAATTGCTAGGCTATAATTATGGTAGAATACAAGAAGGGAGTGGAAAACAAGGTAGCTGATGCTTTATCTCGTAGGGAGGGTTGGGAAGATGACTTATGCCTCTCTCTTTTATCCACACCAACTTCCACTTGGATTTCTGATGTGAAGGCTCACTATCAACAAGATGTCGGGTTGCAAGATTTAATTTCAAAGTGGCATAATAACAGTTTGGATGCTCAAAAATATTCCTTTCGAGATGGCTTATTCTTCTATAAAGATAGACTGTATTTGGGCAATAATCAATAACTTAAAGCTTAAAACTCATGGCTAGCCATTTCGGATATGAGAGGACTATGCTGCGAGCTCGAAGGGACTTCTATTGGAAAGGAATGAAGAAGGACCTTAAAAAATTTATTCGGGAATGCTTAGTGTGTCAATAGAACAAGCATGACAACACTTCTCCTGCCGGTCTACTAGAACCTCTTCCTATTCCTACTAGGATTTGGTTTGATATTAGCATAGACTTTGTGGAGGGGTTACCTTCTTCTAATGAGCATTCGGTGATTTTGGTGGTTGTGGACCGCTTCTCTATGTATAGTCACTTTACGTGCCTTCCTCATCCGTATATAGCAGCCAAGGTAGCCCATGCTTTCATTGCAAATATCTTCAAGTTACATGGAATGACCACTTCCATTGTATCTGATCATGATCCTACATTTACTAGTGCATTCTGGAAGGTGCTTTTTCTAATGCAGGGTACTACTTTGTGCATGAGCATAAGTTATCACCCTTAAACTGATGGGCAGATCGAGATTGTGAATAAATGTCTTAAGAGCTATTTGTGTTGCTTTACTTAGGATCTCCCAAAGCAGTGGACTTCTTGGCTACCTTGGGCTAAATATTGGTAAAACACTACTTGACATGCTTCCATTCGCATGACCCCCTTTGAAGCTGTGTATGGTATTCCTCCCAATCGGCTCCTCTCATATGTTCCTGATACTACCAATGTCAACACGGTGGATGTCCTGCTTCATGATCGAGCACAGATTCTAACTTTTCTTCGTCACAACTTGCAACAAGCTTAGCAGTAGCACATGAAGAAATATGCTGATTTACGGCGAAGTGAGAGACAATTGGAGGTTGGACAGCAGGTTTACCTCCGCCTTCAACCTTATTGCCAGAATTTTGTTGTCACTTGGCAGTCTCTCAAGTTGGCACACCGTTTTTATAGGCCTTTTACTATTGTACGTAAAGTGGGAGCACTTTTCTATGAACTGGATTTGCCTTCTTCCACTAGAATCCATCTTGTTTTTCATGTATCACAGTTGAAACCTAAAATTGGTTCGACTACTCCAGTTGCTCTAATCACCATGTTGATGTGAATGGCATTATTCAACCAGAACCAGAAGAAGTTCTTGCTCGCAGGTTTCACCCGAAGAATAACCGCTCTATTACTGAGTTACTAGTTCGATGGGCAAGGCAATCTCCTAATGATGCTACTTCGGAGGAGTATTATGCATTGAAGAAAGCCTACCCACACCTTGTGGGCAAGGTGCTTTAGAAGGAGAGGGTAATGTAACAAGCTTAACATTGAAGCTCAAATACTGCTAAGATGTGGAGTGGGAGCATAACACTGAAGCTCAACTGCTGCAGACACGTGGAGTAGAGAGACACCTGGTAGCTGTTGTACTGTCCAATACGCTAATTAGGTGTTTTAAATATGAATTAGAATAACTAAGTGATTAATAAAGAAAAATGTGAAGAAAACACCAAGAGAACGCTTAGAAAACAAATAAAAATGAGTTTCAGGAAGTCGGGTCCCAACGCACAAAGAACCGGGTCCAGACTGGTGAAGCAAGGAACAAAATTTTGTTCCCTAGGGTGTTGTCTAGACAGCAATACCCTGTGTCTGGATAGTAGTTGCAAAATGGGAATTCAGAGATTTCCTACATGCTTGTTGTTGTGAGTTTTAAAAGTACTCTCAAACGCAAGAATCGTTCGAACTCGGCCTTATTCAGGAAAGATTTTCAGCGCTTTTTGAAAAGCCGGTTGTACAGTTGTCCATTCAGACAGTCTCAACTTGCATCTAGACATCGCCTAGAAAAAACTAAATCAAAGTCAATTTAGGTCTTTTATAGCCTATAAATAGAGGCCTCTGGGCATGTATTATTTACATAATTCAGTATTGAATTCTTTAGAGCTTAGAGAGTATATTTTAGGAGATATTGTGCTGATCCGTTAGCTCTCAAGCAGTTGCCGTTGTGCTGTTGCTGTGCTTATATTTGAAGTCTATCTTAGGAAGGAGCCCTAAAGGTAAAGGAATCCGTAGAAGACCCCTTCAAGTAGGAGACTTGTTTGGTAGACATTCACGTTGGGTTACGTGTTAGAGTGCTAGATACGATCGCTACATCAGTTATGTGAGTGTTACTGTCTATGTACTAGCTTTGTCTTTTGATAGTTGATTTCCTGGATTTCCTAACTTTTTCTCTTATGCTCCGTTTGTTTCGACGTAAAATGGTTTCCGTCGTAAAATATTTTCGATGAAATCATTTTCAGAAAAAATTATTTTCTCGAAAATATTTTTCGGTGTTTGGTGCGCACGAAAAAATTACGAAAGGTGAAAATTCAACTGTTGCTGAAATCCAGCGACGTCTTGTCGCCGTTGCCGGATTCCGGCGAACATGTTTGGCCAGATCCGGCCAAAATGGCCGGCTCCGGCTGAACTCCTCCAGATTCGGTCAGATCCGGCCAGATCCCTGCCATTTTGGCCAGATCCGGCCGGATCAGTTGTCTGATCCGTCTAGATCCGGGTGGATCCAGGCCATTTTTGCCGGATCCGTCCACATCCAGCTGGATCCCAGTCAGTTCCGGCTAGATTTCGGCCGGCTTCTGACCATGGCCAGTTTCGGCCGGAATTTGGTCTGCCGGCATCCAGCGACGGTGGCCGGATGTCGTCGGATTCCGGCGCCGTCAGTGTTCTGTTCACCAGATGTTGCCGGGTTTAGGCGTTGCCTAGATTCCAACAACTGACCATTGCTGAATTCCGTCAATCAGATATCAAACATGCGTGTAAGGACAAAGAGTTTAATTTCGGAAAACGATTACGGTTTTAAAAACCGTAAATAGTTTTCCAAAAATTAAAAAAGCTTTTACGATCAAACCAAAAATGATTTTCGTTGACCATTATTTTCGCCCCTACCAAACACCGTAAAATGCCGAAATCATTTTCCCAAAATCATTTTACGCCGAAACAAACAGAGCATGAATTGAGTTTCCATTTCATTAACAAAATAATTGTGTTACTTAAATTCCGCATTTACATTATTTTGTTACATGTTGCATACGCACATGGTTAAATTAGAAGTCATCTATTTTTCAATTGGTATCAGAGTTTGGTACACTCTGAGAAGATTAAATTCTTGAGTGTGATTTTGTTTGACTTCTAATATTGTTTTTATCATGTCTATCAATGTTGATTTGATGGAAAAAGGCGAACTCCAAAAGATTTGTGTCAAATTGTTTAATCAATTTGAAGATTTTAAAAACTCTAGCATTGATCTTACAAAGACTTAAAAGTTTTGAAATTGAGAAAGATGTCTTATTGAAAAAATTAAGTCTTTGGAAGATGCTCTAATGAATTCAAATTTTCCTTTGGAAAAACCTTTTGATTCTAGCTTGAGTATTGGTAGTGTTGCATCTGTTTCACATGCTATGCCTGCTTATAGAACTATGTTTGTTAAACATAGCATGTCTCAACATCATACTCATTCTACTTGTGGGGGTAAAGGGAAAAGTACTAAAGGGACTAGGAATAAAAATTTCAATTTTATCCCTACTTGTTATCACTGTGGAGTTAATGGTCATATCCGTCCTAATTGTTTTTAGATACGTTCTCAGAAACTTTGGGATAAACTGCATGTGCCTAGGAAAGATGAACCAGGTATTGAGAACCAAGTCAAGAATTTGAGTGATCAGGTCAAACTCATTAGTGAAAAGCTAGGTAGCCTTACTCCTAATGAAAAGAAATCTGTCTTGTTTAATAAAAAGAAGAATACCTCTAATAAACAAGTCTGGATTAAAAAAGATGACAACTTATGTTTAGTTGCACCATACTGCCTTGAAAATACTTGATACTTGTTTGTGATATTTGGATAGTGGATGCTCTAAACATATGACAGGTGACAAGACACCTATGGGATGGAAGTCAATCCAAGGTCATTGGAAAATGGCTTATCGACATTCCAGGACTAAGAGCATCTTTAGAAGCCTTATATGTGGAAGGACTCAAGGCAAATCTCCTTAGCATCAGTCAATTTTGTGACAACAACTTAATTGTTCAATTATTCTCCAAGAAGGAATACAATATTTTTTAGAACAGTGGGAAGTGGCTAATGGGAGGAGAAAGAACTGTTGACAACTGCTATAGTCTTCCAGGTCTCACTTCAGAGCCTCAGATAATCTGTAACAAGGCAACCATTGATGACAGTGAGTTATGGCATAAAAGGCCGGGACCCTTAAACTTTACAATATGCTCAAGATTGCCAGCAAGGAGATTGTCAAAGATCTGCCCAAGATGGAGAAAACTGGGAAAGGAGTGTGTGGTCCATGCTAGCTGGGAAAGCAGACTCATGCAGCTCACAAGAAAACTTCAGGTATTCTCACTTCTAGAAACTTAGAATTGCTGCATATGGATCTTATGGGTCCCACTAGAACTGCTAGTCTAGTTGGAACAAAGTACATACTAGTGGTTGTAGATGACTATTCCCGGTTCACATGGGCTATTCTTCTCTAGGAAAAGTCTAATGCTTTTGATGCAGCTCAACAATTATTGAAAAAAATTCAGATTGAGCAAAACTGCCCCATAATGAGAATCCACAGTGATCATGGAAGAGAATTTGAGAATGTCAAATTTGAAGAATTCTGCCACTCATATGGCATTCAGCAAGAGTTTTCATCCCCCATTACTCCTCAACAGAATGGGGTTGTAGAGCGGAAGAACAGGGTTATTCAAGAGATGGCTCGAGTGATGATCCACTCAAAAAATCTAGCTCAACACTTTTGGGAGAAGCTGTCAACACTGCTTGCCACATTATCAATAGAGTCTACCTGAGGCCAGAAACCAACAAGACTCCCTATGAGATTTGGCAAGGAAAGAAGCCCACGGTCAAGTACTTTCGGATCTTTGGAAGAAAATGTTATATTCTTCGAGACAGGGAGAATCTGGGAAAATTTGATCCCAAAAGTGATGAAGGGATGTTCTTGGGGTACACCAACAGTCGTGCTTATAGGGTGTTTAATAAAAGAACAGAAATTGTGATGGAGTCAATCAATGTGGTAATTAATGATGAAGAAGTTGGGGAATCTACGCTTTCTCCTAAAAACCCTTTCTATATCGGGATCTAATGGTGAAAACACTAAATTTAACGATCTCCGACCAAGCATAAACAAAATGCCAAAAACTAAAATAAACTAAAATTTAACTAAAAAAGAAAAGGCAAGAGGGGCAAACAGAATTATCTAAGGTGCTACCAGGTTAGTTCCCAGGAAATTGAGGGGGGTCACAAGGACACTCTTAAATCCCAAGACTTTCCTAGACATTGCATTATTGGATAGTGTTGTAAGCCCACACTAGCAATTTTTTTTTCCAAGTTAAAATAACCAAAAATAAATAATATAAAATTGAAAATTAACACCAAAAATACAAACAAATACACCAAAAATTAAAAACTTAAACTTAAAAACTCACAAAATCGACCAAAAAAATTTTTTTGGCAAAAGTTTCAGCTACTGATCTGCCGCAGGTGGTGTCCTTTGCATTGGTGCGCTCAAACACAATTTCGTGGATTGTCTCACCAAAGCTACAAAACAATGACAAAAACTACTTTTTTTTCTTTTTGGTTAGACAATAAAGCAAAAATAAAAAAAACAAAAATTGCAAGAAGAAGAATAAAACAAAAATCTACCTAAACTAGTAGAAAAATAAAATCAATTCAAACAAAAATCAATTTTCACAAGCAAAACAATTCCCCGGCAATGGTGCCAAAAACTTGTTGTGAGTTTTAAAAATACACGCAAGTGCATGAATCGTTTGCAACATAATGTGTGCAAGTGCGGGGTCGAATCCACAGGGAATTATGTTGCAAAAATTAATCTCTATTTAAACTAATCCTATTTTAACCTAGTTTCAAATTTTTGGGATTTTTATGCAAAATAATAAACTAAATCAAAATTAATAAAGAACAATTAAAAAAAAAAAAAGCATTGAGGTTTTAAAATCCACCTTGCCAAATCAAACACCACATTCTAGTATTTTATTTATACACCCAATAAACCATTAAGCCATATTCATTGTTCAAAGTTCCTTAAAAATGCATATCAAATCATTCAATGAATCCAACCATTAAATAAATTACAACGAATACCCAATTGAAATTAAATCATCCAATGTATCTGTTTTGACAAACAAATCACAATGGATATCCTCTTTCAATCTAATGATTCGATGTATCCATCGGTTGAAACACATCGAATATCCAGCTTTAAATAAATAATTATTCAATCAAGAGATAGAAATCAATTAATTGAATGTTGGACTTGAACAATAATTTGATTAAACATCGAAGTTATATAAATAAAATAACAAGATCGTGCATTATCAATGACAAGGTTTCATCTTCAACCTTAGTTGAAGATTTTAGCCTCTCATGACGACAAACAACACGCTAACTTGAATTGAAATCATAAACATTGATGGAGATCAAGGCACCGCTTTGAAGGATCTCGTTCAAGTACCAATTGGGCCGGTTACGAGAGCACGAGCAAATAAGTTCAAGGATGTGCTCAACGGACTCATCCAAGAGTTATGGGCTCAAGCAAATTCGGGGAGGCCCATTGAGCATGATCCACGTGGGCAACAAAGAATTGTCACCTTGATTCAAGTTCTAGAAGGATCCGGTCAAGGCTAAGAACTGCTGAGATTGTTCGTTAATTTAGAAGGATCGGATTGCAAGACTTATTTTCTTTACCTACCTAAGATCTTTAT
This sequence comes from Alnus glutinosa, assembly GCF_958979055.1. Lineage (NCBI taxonomy): Eukaryota > Viridiplantae > Streptophyta > Magnoliopsida > Fagales > Betulaceae > Alnus > Alnus glutinosa. Next base: position 14,066,674 of record NC_084891.1, on the reverse strand, counting down.
TTATTTTCTTTCCTTGCTAGGAATTGATTTGGACTTTATTTTCTTTCCTTTCTAGGAATTGATTTGTTTACTTATTAGGATTAGAACTACTTTCTCCGCAAGTAATTTTCTTGTATAAATAGGTGTACCTACCATGTAATCGGGGAGACATTGATGATTCATAAAACTTGTGAGGTTTTATTCTCTTTGGTTCTTTGAAGAACTACTCGAACTTATCGGGATTTCCCGTGGCGTTCATCTCGACTTATCAAACGGAATTTCCACCACTGTTTGTGGCGTCTTCCTTATACCGAGGTTCTTGTTTGTCATAAACAACGGGTCGAGGTTTTTCCATTCGAATCTGTCCTTAGAACGGTCTTGGGTTCCCTTTCGTTGTTGGGTCTCGTTATTCTTGACGGGGTTCACATCAAACATTGAGAGGCAAAAAGAAAATAGTGTAAAGAGAATTACAAAACTGAAAATCTAAGAGAAAAAGAATACAATTTAGACTTATGCCCCTTGGTTACCCATTCACCGCCCCCCTCACAAGAGAAAAATAAAAAAATATAAATAGACTAAGGCCTAGGGTTTTTGGGTGCTGCTAGGTCAAGACAAAAATATATCTCTTTATCTCTAAGGCGCTGCAATAGTCCTTGAGTCTCGGTTCCTATTCTGATGGAAGGAAATATGTGCATGTATGTGTCTCTTGTTCTGTCGTTGTCCAGGTATGCGCGGAGAGAATCACGTGTTCAGTTGCCTCTTCTTTTGGAGAAAATCATGTCTCTCAGTCCCAATCTTGGAAAGCCAGGTCCATGTGTTCGACGCCTTCAATCCTATGGAAAACACGTGTTGTCTTGATGCTGCTTGTTATGGCAATAAACGAGTGTCTTCTACATTAGAAAAGAATAATATACATATATTGGGCTTTGAGAAAACGTGTTTTCGATTGGTTCAAGGCCCTTGCGCTGCTAGGTCTTCGTGGAGAGAATTATGTGATCAGTTCATGTGCATGCCTCATGAGATTTATTTTAATGCATTAGAAGAACTTGAAGCCTCTTTATCATTAGCCAATTCCCCACAGATCTGACAAGTGCAATTTGGATAGTACCAGCTGCGGACTTCAGGGAGCTCACCAGGGCTTCGGCTCTTCTACGTCCAGTGATTGAAAAGCAAGGCCCGAGGCTCAGGTGGAATATATGATATATTCTTATCTCCAACTGATCTTATCCCATGCTTAACAAAGAAAATTGAACCGCTTTGCAATTTTACAAAAAGACCATGCCATGTTCTCGCAATAACCTGCAAAACACCAAGACACTAAAACTAATAAAAAATATCAGAAATTAACAAAGCTAAATGTTTAGCAAATGCAAATTAAGGAGTCCAAATATACCAAATATACTCATCACGTGTCCGAACAACCACTTAATTCATCCGAACAGCACGAGATATAAACCAAAAATGAGCTTCTTTTCAACTCATTTTCACACATCACATGCCTCTTCTCACAATTTTCTCTTGGGTTTTGATACAAAACCCATATTTCTTTCCAAGCCCCCAAACTCCAATCCAACTTTGGGAACACGATCTACGAGAAGAGATCTACGTTTCCACCGATTGATTTGGGGTAAACTCGAAATTTCAAGTTTCTCTAGATTTGGTGTAAATCTTGAACTACTTGAGTTTAATCTTCATTTTTCTTTAGATTTTGAGTGTTTTGGAGCTTCCTAAACAATCTCCAAGCTCCGAGTTGCGTTTGGATGAAATTTTGATAAGTTTTTCAAAACCCTAGCTTTTGGATTATTGTCTAAATTGTGATTTTAAGTGCCTAACCCTAAGATTATCTTATACGTTAGTGTTATTTATGGTTGGATAGTTAATGGAACCCTAGAAATTTTATGGATTTTCCATGAGCTAAGCCTATGAACAATTCAAGAGCTTTTAGGACGTTTAGAGTTAAAAATGCTAAAACGTTGTGCAATGTGTTGATTATAATGGTACATTCCAAGTCGTTGCCTAGGAAACCATAGTCAAGCTAAACATCTGAGCAGCCATTGTGAGTATTCTACTCACTAAGAAAAGTTACTACTTTTTTATGTATTTTATAGAAATGCAAAATCATATGTTGTTTTGATTCAAACCGACGATATGTTGGTGATATGTGTTTGAGTGATTTAAGTATTTTCAATTATGCTGAGCTATGATGATGATGTTTTATGTGTTTTGAGATTCTAATTATGAAAGTATGATTTGAGTTATGTTTTGATGTGTTTTAATGTATGCAAGGGTTGAGATATAAATTATGTGATTTGTGTTGAGAAAAGGACCCGACAAAATGTTTATATCGTATTAGAAAAGTTATGTATTGAAAGCATGATCATAAATGTAGCGCCCCAGATTTTTAAGTAATTAAATAAATGTCTTAAATTAGAATTTAAGACTGAATAAGATAGACAAGTCTAGAATTGACGTTCGATTCTCAAGATTCGACATTCGAGCGGCTTAGTATTGTTGGAAAGAATATTCACATCGATTAGTTAATAAAATACGCGGCTTAAACACGGTATTTTTTTATCCCCGATAAATAATAAGGAATACATGGATATTTATGAAAATAAATATTCTTTAGTCTTATTATTTATAAACTATAATTTTATAAATGAAGAATAATATTATTATACTCTAATAATATTATGAGACTAATTAATAGATAGATTGAATTAATCAGTGGATTAATTGATGCGATAATATTATCGAATAATATTAATGAGTAATATTAATATATATATATATATATATATATATATATATATATATATTGATGGTGTTATAATATTATTGAGATAATAATATTACCGATGAAACGAACTAGACACAAAACGGACTTAGGTTGTAATCTTGATAAATTATACATAATGGTAAAGATCAATGTAAAAATATCAACAGATTAAATATTTAGAGATATTTTTGTGAGATATTTTTATATAAGGATATTTTATAAACTTAATGATTACAAAATATATATATATATATATAATATCTTATCTCCTCTTCAATATAACCCGATACAGCTCTCTTCTTTTTATTATTTTCTTCTTCTTTCTTCTTCCTTCTTCATTTCTCTTCTCAGTTCTTCTTGCCCGAAAACAGAGACAGCGAGAGGGAGAGAGTGAGACTGAGATGAGAGATCGAGTGAGAGAGAGATGCGAGAGATTGAGAGAGATGAGAACCGAGAAAGAGAGAGAGTGGCGGGGAAGAGAGGATCCGATGGATCCGTGGGGTGCAACCCGCCAGACCCGGGAGTGAAATCCGCGACCCGATCCTTCAGTGGTGAAGTCCAGCATGATTCCAGCGAAGCAAAGCCGAAATCCGACGGATTGAAGGCCGATTTCCGGCGGGCCATGTGTTTTCCGGCCAAACCACGAAGACTCGTGCAACCCGATCCTCTGAAGCCCGTGACCCATTGAACCCGAGTGAGACCCGGTTCTCCATGGCGGTTTTTCAGTGATTTTCGGCGGTTCCAGTGGCGATTCCAGCGAGCTAGAAGATGGATTTCCGGTGGTCATCACCAATTCGAGCAGAGGTCCAATTCTTGGTGGATTTCCGGCGATTTCAGTAGGTTCTTCCCTGTGGATTTTCTGTGAGAATCCCTAATGTGAGTTATTCTATAAATTAGGTTAATTTATTGATTAAATTTGATAATTCATGGTTGACTAATTATTTCCTATTTGTTGTTGGATCGGCTGAGCCGTGATTATATGTGTGATGTATTTTCTATGGATGAATATGAGATAAGTGTTGTTTTAGCTTGGGTATTTTGATTTGTGATTTTCTGTTTTGGAGTGTTGATGGCCGGATGGTTTAGGGTTGTTCTCTGTGGTGTTGGCAGTGGGTTGAGTGATGTGTGTGCACTGTTTGGCTAAGTATTGATTTGGGTGTTCACTGTGGTTGGCTGATTTGGGCTGATTATTGTTGTTTGATTGAGAGTGTGTATTTGGATATTGTTTTCCCTGCTGAATAGCGAGTGCGTGGGTGATTTTGAAGGGGTAGACGGTTATGATTTTCTAGATGAGTTAGAGAAGTTTTATGGTTCTTTTTAGATTGAATTGTTAATTGAGGATTAACATATTTTAATAAATGTTTTGCTAACTGATTAGTATTGAGTTGGTTGATTAGGTTGATAAGTTGAATTGGAAGTTTAGTAGTATTTAGAGACTGGAGATTGAGATGATTGTGGATTTAATTGAGTTTTAGATCATGCTCTATGTTTTAAGTGTATTTTTAGTTTAATTGGAATAGCCGAATACATATATTTTGGAAATTATTATATGTACCTTGATTAGGACCTATGTTGCCTATATATGGTTTTGACAGATTATGTTAGTTAACAATAATTAATATGTGTTGCTTGTGATTCCTCAAGTTAGATATTGATTATAGTTATAGGTTTGATTATAAGCTTGGATATCATGTACATGAGTTTTATGATTTATGAGGAAATAAATATATGAGCATTGTTGTTGAGTTATATGGTTTGATCATGTAATGCATTGTTTTAGAGATTGAGTGTTATGGAAATTGAGCATGCTGTTTTACTGTGATTTCTTTAATATATGATAATTGTTAGAGTTAATATGTTTTAAAATAAATGTTTTGTTAATTGGTTTGGTGATTGGATTGATATTCCCTAGAAATGACTAGGTCTTGTTAGAAGTGTTATTATTTTTACAGAAAATAGGTTTAGGTGCCATTGTTGAAAAATAATATTAAGAATGAACCATGTGATGTTAAGTGTTAATATATGTAAATGATTTTCCGATTAATAGATGGTTGCTTCTATGTATGTGTATATGTGACTTTAGGACTCATGTTTAGGCATAAGTTTCTAAAAGAAATGTTATTAACCTTCTATGCACATATATATGTATTTGATGCAGATGATGAATTGAGACTGCACAAAAGGGTTGTAAGTATAAATTACTTACTGAGGGTAGTACTGGATTTCAATAGCGTTGTGTTTATGTTTTATTTTAATTGGATGCGTGTGACTAATTATTGCATACTGTTAATAATCAACTTATTAATATTGGGCGCGACGTCTCCCAAAGGTTCAGGATGGGAAATGTGCCTGGAACCGAAAACACAATAATTCATATTGATTGGGACGTCTTTCAAAGTACTAGAGGAGGGAAGTCTCCGATAGTGCGAAAATAAGTTAATCAAAATGTAATGTAGAGGGGACGGCCTCGAGAATAGCCGCTGATCGGGGGGACGGCCCTTATAAGAGAGGAGTGCAATGACTATATTGAACCGTTAAACTTTGCAGAGAAAACTATCACTACATCATTATGTCATGTCTATGTTCCTTAAATAACGCATAAATCATGATGTTATTGAATGACAGTTAGCTCACTTATGGAACTATGGGATTGTGGCGGTAACCACCTTCTCATAGATGTTTGTGCAGGTTCTGAAGATTATGGATTGGATTAACTGCTAGCTTAAGAGATTTAAAGCTGTGTAGTTAGGATTTTAGTACTTTGTACTCATAAATGTTTGTACTATTTGCGTGTAACATGTTCAGACATTTACTTGTATTTAATAAGTTCCATGTATGCTTTAGTGTCATATGTGACACATGTTTCTTTGTAATCAGTGTAAAGGATTTTTAATGTATGTCTAGAGGGAATGTCAGTTAAAGCTCTGAATGTATTGTAAGGGAATTGCCCTGACTTTTGTAAAGAAAAAAAAAGATATTCGTATTTTCCGCTGCTAGATTTATCATCTCTGAATGGTTAATGACACGTAATTATCCAGATATAATTACTTACGTTTCTTTGTAAAAAGCGGGTTGTTACAATAAAAGTAAAAAAAGTATGATGTTTTTAGCATGGATGTGAGTGAAATGCATAAGATATATAAGAATCGAGACAAGTCTCTAGCATCACACTAATGGACGAGTCCATGAGGGCGATCCTTCGATGCTGTAAATGTTAAGTTAATGATGTTATGAAAGACAAGTCTTTGGAAGGAGTGAGTTGCAAACTCTCATTGCCTTGAGACAAGCCCTATAATGTTATGTATGTGCACGAAAGGATATCCTAGAAACTTGTCAGGACGAGTCCCAAAGCGACATGAATGATGTACATAAGCATGCATAGCATTGTTTTATGAAATGTTTAAGTTGTTTTCATGTCTAGATGTATCTGTATGCCTATGAGGTTGAATAGAACAACACATATTTATACAATTATAGCTAGAATGCATTGATGAGTTTTCATGCTAGACGTATAAATATGCCTATGAGGTTGAATGGAACAACACATATGTATATGTTTACGGCTAGGCTACAATAAGATGTTTTAAAGGCACTAAGTTTAATTGTGTTTAGATACTCGTATTTTTCAAAGGTTTGGAAATGCCCGTATCTAAGTATGGTTAGCCTGTGATATGCATAGATGTACTTAGATACCTGTATTTCCTAAAGATTTGGAAATGTTTGTATCTTGTATAGCTAGGCATGATGCCACATGTTTTCTACTTAGACGTACTTGTATACTAGTATTTTTCAAAGGTTGGAAAGCTTGTATACATGTATAGCTGAGTCATCTAGTATACAAGTAAAAAGATAATATGTGTAGATGGGCTTGTATATATGTACTCCCAAGCGGTAGATTGGATTTTGTATATATAATCACAGCTATGGAGTATGATGTTCACATGTTTCTGAAATATCAGTGTTTATGTTATCTGTTAGTTTTTTATTGGCTATATTATGTTGACAAAATCACTATCATGTAATATTGCTGCTTTCACAGGGATGCCGTATTTTCCAGAATCTTCAAAGTATTCAGAGTTTATTTCTCTAAGATGGAAAAGGCCTTATTATGACAAATTCCAGTGTCACAAGCTGCAAGAAGGCTATTTCAGTGTTCAATGAAGATTTTGTGCAAATTTCAACTCAGAAAAGTCAGATTCCTTGTTTCCGTCCGAATGCTCATTAGTCAGCAACATCCATCCGGACGACGTGGCAATACCGTCCGAACTCCCATCAATGTCGATAAGATTAAAACAATTCAAGGTTGCATTCGTCCGAACGTCATGGCAACACATCCGGATGCTCTTCAGAGTACGAGAGGAATCCAGCATTCTAATGCATCCATCCGGACGACGTGGCAATACTGTCTGGACACCAGTTAGGGTTCAACTAGAATTAGTTTTTCCTTTGCAAACATATATATGGGAAGATAGTTGCATCCGTCCGGATAACAGGGTTACACTGTCCAGACGCTATCCTTGATAAGGCAAGACGTGGAGAAGAATTGCAATTGTAGACGTCAGGGCAACACCGTCCGAACGCGGTCCTTATTATGGTATTTACGTGCAGTAGCAGTGCAACCGTCCGAACGGTAAGGCAACACCGTCAGGACGCGGCCCTGATATGGTATTGCATGAAGTGCTTTATGGAAAGCTAGTTGCACAGAAGACCATCCAAACGGCCTCAACTTGCGTTCGGACGCCGCCTAGAGAAAACTGAATCAGTGTCGATTTAAGTCTTCTATAGCCTATAGAGGCCTCTAGGCATGTAAAATTTATGAATTCAGTGTTGAATTCTTCTGTACTTAAAGAAGGTATTTAGGTAAATAGTGTGAAGATCTGCTAGCTCTCTAAGAGTTGCCGTTGTGCTGTTACTGTGCTCGTGATTAAAGTCTATCTTAGGAAGGAGCCCTAAGGTAAATGAATAATAGAAGACCCCTTCAAGTGGGAGACTTTGTTGGGAGGCGTTCACGTTAGGTTACGTGTCAGAGTGCTAGATACAATCGCTGCATCGAGTATGTGAGTGTTACTGTCTATGTACTAACTTTGTATTCTGATAGTGGATTTCCTAGGTTTGGCTACCCCGGAGTGGTTTTCTCTTAATTGAGTTTCCACTTCGTTAACAAAATATTTGTGTTATTTAAATTCCGCATTTACAATATTTTGTTACACATTGCACACACACAATTAAAAGTCATATTTATTTTTCATTGGTGTTATTTTTTGCCAAAATTTTTGAATATTCTTTTGCAGAACTACGTTTGCCAACAGCTCTCAGCACAAGGTCCAACAGAGGACCGAAGAAGCTCGCCCTGCCTCTTTAGCAAAAGTGGAGAATATGCAAGCTATTCCCGAGAGGAATGTCCTCCAAGTAGATGTGATGGTTGCTCATTTAGATTTTATTGCTGATATCATCAGGGACAACCATTGGAGCTATCTATACAACTGTGCTTGTACAGTTTATCTCAGACTGGTGAGGGAGTTTTATGGGTACCTGGAGATGGTTCAGGATGAGGACCATGGGATCATTCTTCAGACTTATGTTCAGGGTCACATGCTTTAGATTAATCCTCAAGTGATCAATGACCTTATTGATGTTCCAGTCTTCCCATTTCAGCCAGTCCATTCTCAGAGGACATGGAGCCCCCTACATTGGAGCAGCTCAGGAAGTACTTTCATGCCCATCCACAGGGTTGTGAGTACTTTTCTCCCCTACACCGACTGCTTGCAAAGATTGTGCTACACAATCTATGGCTCACAACTCGTAGGAGTGAGCTTGTTCTGAAGAGTGCCCAGTTTTTGTATGCCCTATGTATGAGGATGCCCTTTTGCTTGTGTAAGCACATCCTCAATCTGATGCTGGAGATGAGAGACGAGCACTCTACCGGGCTCCTTTTTGCTTGCTTGATCACCAGGCTTATTATTCAGTTTGAGATAGATGTCTCTGCCCAGCTAGTGATGACGATACCGGACTCTCATGAAGTCTAATGCCCAGCTGAGGTTCGAAGGTCACAATAAAGCGCCTCAGCCTCCTCCAGTCCAAGTGGAGATACCTACAGGAGGAGCCTCATCCTCTCAGACTGCTCCTCCTCCATAGTATGATGTAGGTTACGCTCAACTATTGGCTACATTGAGTTCGATGCAGTGAGATATCAGCTCTTTTCAGCGGGAGGTCCGCTCTATTAGCACTCGTGTTGAGTAGTGCTAGCTCAATATCTAGGAGTGTCTCAAGCACCATCATCCTTCTTTATTTTGGTGTTTTGGATTTATTTGAGATAGTTGTTTTTATTTTTGGAATATTATAAAGCTTTTTAAACTTTGGTATTTATTTATACTCTGTTTATCCTCCTTGTCTTATTGAGACTTTAAATAAGAGTATTTGTGGTTTTTCTCATACTCTGTTTACCCTTCGTCATTTTGTGGCAAAAGGGGGAGTATTTTTTGTTTTTGGAGCAGGATTGTATTTTTAACCGGTCAATTGATTTTTGTCCCATAATGGCCAAATGGGGAGTTTGTTAGTTTTTGATTGGCTCCATTCTGTTGATAAAATCACTATCATGTAATGTTGCTGCTTTCACAAGGATGTCGTATTTTCCAGAATCTTCAAAGTATTCAGATTTTATTTCTCTAAGATGGAAAGAGCCTTATTATGACAAGTTCCAGTATCACAAGTTGCAAGAAGACTATTTCAGTGTTCAAGGAAGATTCTGTGCCAACTCAGAAAAGTTGGATTCTTTGTTTCCATCCGGACGGCTCAGTAAAACGTCTGAACGCTCATTAGTCAGCAACATCCGTTCGGACGATGTGGCAATACCGTTAGGACTCCCATCAATGTCGAAAAGCTTCGAATAGTTCAAGGTTGCATTCGTCCGAACGTCATGGCAACACGTCCAGATGCTCTTAGGTTACGTGGGTGAGGTGGAGTGTTGTCACTTGAGGTGTGACTACAAGCATGGTGAAAAGGATTAACTTCGTCTCCATCATTGCTAGAAACTTCAACATCCGATCCATGATGAGAGGCACCATGTTTAAAAGCTTCATAATGCTCTAGGCGTTGTTGGAGCTACTGTACTTGTCTCCTCAAGGCCTCCATTTCGATATCTCACGGGTCTCCTTGTGTCGGTGCTTCTGGAGCTGCTACTGGATTAGCTTGACCATGATGACCACGAACAGCCATAATAACAAGAACTATGGAGATCAAGGCATTAGAGATCACTCTTTAGAAACCAAAGCTCTGATACCAATTTGATACCGGGTTGGAATGGAGGAACAGGAAACTCAATAAATGAACAAGAAATTAAGAATAGAAGTTCACTGCCCAAGAGATACACCAAGGGGATATAGATTATCACCACCCCAAGGATTAAGTCAAGGAATACAGAACTGTAGGAATTTCACCACTCTAAGGTTAACACCAAAGAGATACAGAATTTACAAGAATGAGAATTCACTCTTTTCACAAACCAAATTGATTTAATTCACTCCAAAGAAAAAAACCGTCCCTTTCAACTTACAACCACAAGTATTAAAAGAGCTTGGAACAACCCTCCAAGCATAGGACAAGCAAGACAACCATGCTGCAATTCTTACACAAAATAAATAGCTCAGGAAATAAGGCAGGAGACTGACAAGGGGACAATTCCCAAAACAGGCAAGGAGACAAGGGATGGTTCAAAAGTAAGAAAACAACATCCCGGATTTTTCGAGTGGACCCAATGACTAGTTTTAAAACGGTCATATCTTTTTGTATGTTTCTACAAATAGACTGAAACTTGTTGGCCTGGAAAGATAACGTCTTGAACTTCAATTTGGATCTAAGAAACTCTCAAAAAGGACATAGTTTGGTCCTGTTATGATGGACCTAAACCCATTAGACTGCTGCATCCGAATCTTCTTCCATTTTGGAGTTTGGGCCTTGCTTACTTGACAAGAGTTTACATGACTCTTGCTGGGCATACCCAAGTTAGGCTGAACATACCCATGTGAGTTTGGCTGCCCCGGAGTGGTTTTTCTCTTAATTGAGTTTCCACTTCGTTAACAAAATATTTGTGTTCTTTAAATTCCACATTTACAATATTTTGTTACACATTACACACACAGAGTTAAATTAGAAGTCATATTTATTTTTCATTATCAGTTACGAAATATTTTAAAGGGAAGGATTTTATAAACGTTAGCTATTATTGTAAACAAACGATAAAATATGAAATGTCAATTCTATGTGAAAACTTAGTGAGTATTATACTATCGAGTTGGTGAACTCACTCTTTCACCTATACAGACGTGGTTAACTTCATGACCGTGTAGATATAGTTCCTTTGGCTGCAGGTACACCGGATGTAAATAATGACCCTATATCATTGTACTTTGGATATTATGATTGGAGATCACCGCAACGGTTGTAATTATTGAACCATGGATTGTCCATTCTTTTGTAGATTTTTTTATACGGCGTGTCGCTTGCGACACGTACATATATTAGCCATTCTTTTGTGATGTAATTTATATTTTGATAAACCTTAAATAGATAGATAATGTAATGGCCTTTTTGTTGTATCTAACATTTGATGGTTATTTATAGATATGATTTTCACTATTCAGGTTTATGTTTTCTGCTGCATTGATAGATAGATGTTATACTCTGATATACCAGGTACATAGTATGAGATATGTACCATATGTTGGCTTTGTGACTAACAACCATGCCACTGTGACAATCCATTTTGTGTGTTGTATGAAAAAAAAAATGGGTTGTCACAACTGTAACATGGACATGTGTCACGCATTGATGTAATAAACTGCTGCATTTTGCTTTGTAAGTAGTTAGGATATGTTGTTGTTTTGTTTGTAATTCGGTTAGCAGTTTTCATTTCTGTTGCCCGGGAACTTTGGGAATCTTGTATAAAGGGAGAAATAGTTGAGAAGAAGGATATTCAATTTGTAGACATTCAGATTGGATTTGGAGGTTTTTGGCTCCTTGAATTGCCAATTCTTAGTAAAATACGTTGTTTCTCCATCTCCATTTATCTTCCATTCCTCAATTCTCTTTCCATTTCCATTGACAGATCATTCAGACTGTTACACAGTGGCGATGCTCTGATCACGACTTGCTGTGACGAAAGGTGAAGAAGAACCTTGTGCGTGAAGAAGAAGGGTGAGGTAGCGTGTAATCTTTTGGTAGGGTTAGGTGTTTTTAAAAAATTATTTGTTGTATCTGACTTGAAGTCAAGGCCGAGGTTGGAGTAGTCATAATTAGATGGCATGGAAAATCCAAGGTGTGCTTTATAAAATTCATAAATAAAACATGACACGTGTCATAATTTTATTGGGTATAACATGACACACTAACAAAATTTGTTAAGTTAGTGGATATAATTTAATTATAGAGAGTAATTATTTTATTTTATTTTTTTGGCATATCCCAAAGACCTTTGAGTGTGTATTTTGATACCATGTGAAGCTAAACCATAGAGATTGATTTTACATTTTTTTTCTTAACTTAAAACTAACATATCGTCACTTAAAAAAAAAAAATATGTCAACAGATCGTCTAAGTTCGTTCATTCAAATAATTTTTAAAATAAAGTAAATTTTGTTTTTAGCAAATTAAATTTTAGGTACAAAGAACTATATTGTGGATTTGGCTTGGGTGCTGTAAAAAAAAAAAACTACAGTATAAGTGCTATAATTTTTTCAATGATCAAGATCTAGTGTTAAGTGTTTTATAAGAAAAAGAGAAAAAAAAAAAAAAAAAAAAAAAAAAAAAAGTAATTAAATTTTAACTTAGGTGCTGTAATTTTTTCAATAATCAGTATCTAGTGTTAAATATTTTCTAAAAAAAAGAAAAAAAAATTAAATTAAATTTTGACCATTTAAAAAATTATAGCACCTTTTTTTTACAGTACTTAGAGCACTAACAGCAGTCTCCGGGTATTGGTTCCCTTCCCTATTGTTAGTATTTTGGCCTCATTCTGTGTTTGGACAAAATCACTTATATGTAAGGATGCTGCAAACAGGGATTTCACTGTTCAGAATGAAGTCAGAAGAATTTCAAAGTTCCCTGTCAGCCATCCGGACGATGTGTCATCCCGTCCGGACGCCCATCTGTCTACTACTCCATCCGTCCGGACGCCAGACAATCCAGCATCATCCGTCCGGACGACGTGCTTCTTCCGTCCGGACACTTCACTGTATCGAGAAGTTTCTGTGCCAGCTTGCTCCGTCCGGACGTTTCAGCAGCATGTCCGGACGCCTATCAGTTCTCGAACGGTTCACTGATTCTTTCCAAGTTCCAAGAAAGGGAAGATCAATCAACCGTCCGGACGATGTGGTATACCGTTCGGACGTGTATCTCCGTAAGGCAAGAATCGCAGTTCAAAATGAACCGTCCAGACATCTGATAGCTGTGGTCCGGACGCTGGTGCATCGTATATGGTAACTGACGATTCGACTTCAACCGTCCGGACGTCTCCCCCTTATGGTCCGGACGCACACGCATCAGATATGGAAATTGCGTGTTGAAGTTTAGCCGTCCGGACGCTCCTGCCCCTTGGTCCGAACGCGCGAAGCCTGTTATGGAAATTACTTGCAGCGGACGTGCGTCCGTCCGGACGATCGAGCCATCCCGTCCAGACGATGTTCTTATACAGGAAAGATTTCTTCACGGAATTTTTGGAAAACCCTGTCGCACAGTTGTCCGTCCAGACGGTCATGGTCCACCGTCCGGACGGCTCACAAGCTTATTTTGCCTGACGCCCATTCTGACCCCCAGACTATAAATAGGGGTCCTTGGGCACTTAGAGCTGCAAGAATTCGGTGTGAATTCCATTAGAGCTTAGAGACGTGTTATTTCCTCTAGAACCGTTTTTCAAGTGTGTTGCGCTATAAATCGAAGTCTATCTTAGAGGTCGGCTCTAAGGTAAGGAGTTCCATTGAAGACCCCTTCAGGTAGGTGAACCTGGTTGGGAAGCGTTCGTGTTGGGTTACACGTCAGAGATCAAGGTACGACCACTGCATCGGTACATGTGAGTGTTACTATCTTGTATCTAGCTTTGTCTTCTGAATAGTGGAATTCCTAAGTTTGGCTGTCCCGGAGTGGTTTTTCTCTTAACTGAGTTTCCACTTCGTCAACAAAAATCTTTGTGTCATTTACTTTCCACCGTGCCTTAATTTTTGTTGACACTTATGCACACACTTTATATTTGAAGTCAAATTTCAATTTTCAATTGGTATCAGAACTTGGTACACTTTGAGAAGATTAATTTCTGGAGTGTTTTTATATTTGACTTTTATCTTTATTATGTCTCAAACTCTTAATTTTGTTCCTGCCTTTGATGGCTCGAACTATGGCTATTGGAAGGCACGTATGCGTTTCTTTTTGAAATCTATTGACTGTTGGGGTATTGTTGAGACTGGTTGGACTAAACCAGAAGATACAACACCTGAACTAGTCACTGAAAAGAACGCTCGTCTTTCAAATGACAAAGCCCTCCATGCTCTATGCCAAGCACTTTCTCCATCTGAATTCGCCAAAATTTCAAATTGCGAATCAGCCAAAGCAGCATGGCAAATTTTGGAAACAACATATGAAGGCACAAAACTTGTAAAATCTGCCAAACTTCAGATGTTGATTTCAAAATTTGAAGAAATTAAGATGTTAGAGGAAGAGACATTTGGAGAGTTTTACTCCAAAATAACTGACCTAAGGAACTCCATGGTGAGTCTTGGGAAACCTATCTTGGATGTAAAACTCATCCGAAAAATTCTCAGATCTTTGCCCGAGCATTTCAGGATTAAGGTAACGACTATTGAGGAAAGCAAGGATCTTGAAGAAATGAAGATTGAAGAGCTGGTTGGATCTCTTCAAACATACGAGCTGTCTCTGCCCCAGGTCAAGAAATTAAAGACCATTGCTCTTAAGGCTTCCAAGAAGATAGTAGAAGCCTCCTCTGAAGAAGAATCTGAAGATGAAGAAAAAGCTGTGGCAATGCTTGCCAAAAATTTCAGAAGACTAATGAAAGATGATCGGTTCAAGAAGAATTTTTCTGAAAAAGCTAAGAAACCTCTCAGAGAAGCTGAACCAGAGGATGAGAAAGATCCCAGAGGACCCCGATGTTTTGAATGCTCAGGCTATGGGCATATCCGGGCCGATTGCGGGAATCTCAAGAAGGGCAAGGGGAAGGCTTACAATGTGACTCTCAGTGATGAGTCCGAAGAAGATGCTCCAGAGTTTGACAAATTTCTAGCTTTTGTGGCCCCTTATGTCGAAGAAGAAGACTCATATTATTCGGAGCATAGTGAGAATGAGGTAGAGCTCAAGGAAGCATACAAAACTCTCTACAAAGAGTTTGAGAAGCTGAGGGAAGGCCGAAAGCAGCAAGTTAATGATCTGAACAGTCTGCATATTGAGAAGAGCTCACTGCTGCTCAAGATACAAGAGCTCGAGGAAAAGCTACTTGAGACACAGCTCCAGCTAGAGAGAGTCATTGATGAGAAGTTGACTTGTATACTGTCCATCCAGAAGAGCCCACATGACAAGACTGGTCTCGGGTATGTAGCTTCCTGGTGTGCTGTCGCAGGCACCCAAAAATAAAACCTTACTTGTGAAAATATATATATAGCAGTGGAAGTAAGGGTCGATCCCACGGAGAGTAATTAGCCGAGTTTTATGCTACGTGAACAAGGATGGGGGGGTTTTGAGTATAAAAATAATTTTAAGAAAAATAACTAAGAAACAATTCAAATTAAAATATTAATCAAGTAAAGAAACATTGGTCTAAGTCAACTTCCACCATCGGAATCTGGCAACTGATCATCGATGCAAATATATATCAATTCATGCTTGAATATTCACCGTTGGAACTATTTTCCTATCTCTCCTTAGTCGTAGTTAATTAGTAGACAAGCGCTCTAATTAACCCTAACTACTAAACAACCTAAGACAAGCGCTATAGGTTTAATCTAGTAGCAGCCTTAAGAATTAGAGAGATCGATGAAGCGAAACAACACAAGCACAAGCGGTTGCATTTAATTTCGTCGGATGTTCTTCCTAAGATTTAATAATCACTGAGAAGCAGCAAATCATTAAATCTTAGTTGCTTCACAGATTGGAGGGATCAAACAATTACGGATTTGATATCCAACCTAGCAATAGATTGCAACGAATAATAAACTAGTAGTACTCCTAGCAATTAAACGAGACAATCATGAAAATAAGTATAGAAGAACATCTGATACTCAAAGCATAAATCGAACAATAAAAACAAATTAGATCTCACAGTTTTATTGATTCCGAGGCTTCCGTTTCCTTCGACCAATTATGAAAGTTTAGCCACGCAGGGCCATGACTCAAAGAAGTTAGAGAAGAGGGGAGAAGATGGAAGATAGATGATGTCTTGTGTGTCATGGTTCTCCCCTTTTATACAAGTTTCATCTCATATGCTAGAAGCCTAGGAAATCTCCTAAAGAAAGATATTGTAAATACTATCCTAAAATAACAATACACAAATCTAATTTATTAAGGAAAGTATTAAACATAAAATAAAGGCTAGGATAACTAGGAAGGTGATGTTTTTAATGAGGACTTTTGTTGCCTCATGCTCTATCGATTCTTTCCTTGTTTAAGTCCCCACAAATCAGCCAAGTATGGAGAGAAAATCAATTTCCTTTGTATGGAAAGAGATGCTCCTTTCATGTTGTCTTCTTCACGTGGTCCCCACAAATCTCTTCTTTATTTTCTTGATCCTCTACGCATCTTTTCCTTCCTTTTCTTCCTTTTGCTTGACTTTGTATTTATTGCTTGGCTTGGCTGGAATTGATTGGATGATTATGAAAAGTCTCAAAGTAAAGAAATTTCCATATCTGAAAACTTCCGCAATTAAACCGCATCAGAACGTCAACTTCAAGCCCGATTTCGACCTTGATACATTCAGTATCTCTCAAAACGCCAAACATGAAAGTTGTAGATCGTTTTCTTGGTGTTCCACAGCATCTTGAATCATCTCAATCGGAGCTTTTATGAGAGAGTTATGCCCAGATTACAAACTGATGTCGAAACTGTCCAAAATCGCCCAATTAGCTTGTTTTGCATTTAATGCCTCAATTTGTATCCTAAATCAAAATATAAGAATAATGAGTACATTTAGGCATTAAATAAGTATAAGAGATTAAATATTAAGGGAAAAAATACGACATTTTACATTCTTATCACTTCCTCTTCTGATATTCCTTCTTCCTCGAAGACTGTGTTTGTACCTCCTACAATCCCAGAGCTTCCTCTAGTTATTGAAGATAAACAGAAGGAAAAGGTCAATGATGATGTTCCAGGCACTCAGCAGCCTCATTTCATCAGAAGACCTCCTTTTTGCCATCACTGCGGTCTCAGTGGGCATGTACGGCCTCAGTGCTCCCTCTTGAAAGCACAAAAGGCCAAAGCCAAGAAAAAAGTACCTAGACAAACTCAGTATGGCACTGTACCTGCAGTTTAGCATCAGACTCCTTGGCATCAGGCACCATGGGGACAAGCACCAAGACATCGGTTCCAAGCCTCTTGGTCTCATGCTCCTCAGCATCAGCGGCCTCAACAGCAGTTTGTACCAGCCAATCAAAGTGGCACTTACAAGAGCAAACCCAGGCATTTGAGAAGGCCTCAAGAGCAATACATCGGTGAGCCTCCTGTTTGGATGCAAAACATGATGGAGTGGATGATGCAGTCTTGTCAGCAACCACCCACTAGAAGGCAGACTTGGGCTGAGAAGGACAGTTACCCCAGGAGTGGGAATAGGTGCACCTAGCAGATTCAGGTGTTCATGCCTAGGAATTGGTTCCTAATCCTAAGGCATCAGGTTTGATTACTAGCATATTTTCCTTGTCATATTTATGTGCTAGTTACCTAGGAACCAGTAGGATGTGCCCCCTTGTGTTTTTCTTGAGAAAACTTTGCAGGTATTTTTGGGAAGACAGAAAAAGCAGGTCGAGCGACTGTTTTTCTGTAGTGGAGCACACACAGGTTTGATTGTACCTTAGCATATGATGTCTTTTTCCATATTGCTTGTTATGTTGGTTTATTTCTTTTATTAAAAAAAAAAAAAAAAAAAAAAAAAATTGGGAGAATTTGCAGGATATTATTTCTCTTGGCTTATTAGATATTGCATGCATTCTTGCCTAATATCTCAATTCGGTATGTATTGATTAAATACGCTTATATATAATTGAGAGTTTTGACTATGCTAGCCAAGTGTTTTTCCTGTTTATGCAAAAAGTAGGATAGCTTTTTTCCTCATGCGATGAAAAAGTGCACTATCCCAGGCTCCCCTAAAGGTACATCTTTCCTTCTCTGACTCTTTGCTTTTGAAAATTTTGGATAAGAGAAGATGTCCTTGATTAGATGGCCAAATTGACCACAGGCTAGTTGAACCTAGCATCTATAAATTCTGGCACTCCCTTCAGTTTGCAGTACCATAAGATTTGAGCAGTAATTCATAAAAAGTTATGTGCTTTAAATTTGTTTAATCACTGCTTATGTGCTTAAATTTACCTTGTCCTCTATGAGCAAGTAAAAAAATTATATGTACTGTATCTTAAGGGGAGTGTATCAGATGAGGGTGTCTAGGCCCTAGCAAGCTATAAGGTTTGACTTTTGGCTAATATGTTTTGGATTTTCTCTCATGTCTAGAAAATCTAGTTGCACTTTGTCATGTCTTGGATAGTCTTACCTTGTGGGAAAAGAGTCTCCACACACACATACGCATTGCTTGAGTTGAGTTGCCTATTTGATTTTTATATGATCAGGAAAAATTATGTGTGCTAATTGAAATCTCAACTTCCTTTTATATCTCTGTGTATTTTTGAGATGCTCTCTGATTGTGTTATCAGTTGATTATGCATGCGTATTCTGACACTGACTTGAGAAAATTTGATCTCTGTAAATTCTTCTCAGCTTTTCTGGTGTTTCAGTGTGGAGCGTCCGGACGGTCTACATTGACGTCCGGACGATTCTCCCTTGGAGTCCGGACGGAGATGGAGCCCACATGTCCGGACAGGACCTGACGAAGTCCGGACGCGTGCTGTCATCATCGTCCGAACGATCTCTTTATATCGTCCGGACGCGCGCGACCTTTCTGCTCCTTTCCGAGGCAGCGAGCGTCCGGACGTCATCAATCCACCGTCCGGACGAGGACCCCACAGCTGCTATAAAATTCCCAGATCGCCGATTTCTCTTCATACCCCACAAAATCAGAATTTTTGGCTGTTTGTGAGTAAGGTTGGCTTTAAGTTTTTGGCTTTTTGCATATATCTCTCATATTTCAGGTATTTTTCTAGTCTTTCTCTCTTCAGTTTTCTTTAAAGCTGTTAGAATGTTATTTATTTTTGGAATATGAGATGCATATATCTGCCATGCTGAAATTTCTTGGACTTAGTTGATATTATTTTTGAAGTCCTTTTACTACTGTTATTCTGCCAAAATTGTGTTATCCTAACAAAGAATATTTTTTTGGAATATTTTTCTTTGGAAATTCTTGTTGGATCTTGTGCAGCATCATGTCTGCCGGCAGTCCACCCCGCAGGGTCCGTCAGAGGCTTGTGGAAGATAGGGCTGCAATCCAAGCCAAAATTATGGACCGCTCCGTCATTGCTGAGCGGAACGTACTTCAGGCTGATATCATGGTGCCACCACTGGACAACATACTTGACATCATTTAGACGTACAACTGAGGATATCTCCACAGCTGTGCTTGTGTAGTGTACACCAGATTGGTCAAGCTGTTCTACGCCAACCTGGAGGTGGTGCAGGATGATGATCATGGAGTAGTACTTCAGTCCTCCGTTGCAAGCCATCTCATCACTGTTGATCCTCAGATCATCAGTCACATCATTCGAGTCCCAGTGCTCGAGATTTCAACCAGCCCCTACAATGAGGTAGTGCTTCCTCCATCCCTGGATGATCTCAAGGAATTCTTTCATGCCGTTCCCCAAGGTGAGGAGCGCTCTACTGCCATCAGGATTGGTGCCATGTCATCCTCCCACCGCATGTTGGCCAAGATCATTCAGCAGAATATTTGGCCGGTTGCCTAGCGTAGTGATCTGATCCTGAAACGGGCCCAGCTTGTCTATGCTATCCACCTCCGCTTGCCTTTCTGCCTATGCAAGCACATTTTGGGGGTTATATTAGAAGCCCGTGATGAGAGCACTGATGGTCTCCCTTTTGGCTGCCTCCTTACTCAGATTATTCTTCAGTCGGGCATCAATGTCAATGGCGAACCGAAGAAGAAAATCTAGCAGCCCATCAGCAAGTAGACATTAATGAAGTCTAATGCGCAGCTGCGGAGAGATGACTCTGATGATGATGAGGCGCCCCCACCTGCTGCTATGCCAGTCAGCTTTCCAGATATGGCTTCATCCTCACATACTGTACCGCCATCTGAGCCAGAGGTCAATTATGCTCAGATTATGGAGGCTCTTGTTGCACTTCAGGGAGGGATGAGCAACTTCCAGGTGTTTATGTCCTCCATGCAGCAGTCTATGAGTTCCATGCATCTTGCTGTGCACTCCATCGACAGGCGCGTGGAGCAGAACCAGCTGGACCTTCAGGAGTGCCTGAAGTATCATCATCCTAACAGCAGTGATGATGAGGATGGTGCAGATGGGATTTTACCCATGACTGAGGATGTTTGATTCCCTCTTATGTTGTTGTAGATTTTTTATCTTTGGTTATTTTGAGACAATTTCTGTTTTTGGTAAAAACGCTTTGGATATATATTACTCTATTTCCCGGGTCCTTCTGAGACCGTTAGGGGGAGTAATTTTTATGACAGTTAGTTTTTATTACTCTGTTTACCCTTTGTCCCTTTGTGACAAAAAGGGGGAGTAATTTTTATTTTTGACCGGGAATGTATTCCAAACCGGTCAAGTGATTTTTGTCCCAGAATGGCCAAAGGGGGAGTTTGTTAGTATATTGGCCTCATTCTGTGTTTGGACAAAATCACTTATATGTAAGGATGCTGTAAACAGGGATTCCACTGTTCAGAGTGAAGTCAGAAGAATTTCAAAGTTCCTTGTCAGCCGTCCGGACGATGTGTCATCCCGTTCGGACGCCCATCTGTCTATTGCTCCATCCGTCCGGACGCCAGACAGTCCAGCATCATCCGACCGGACGACGTGCTTCTTCCGTCCGGACACTTCACTGTATCGAGAAGTTTTTGTGCCAGCTTGCTCCGTCCGGACGTTTCAGCATCATGTCCGGACGCCTATCAGTTCTCGAACGGTTCACTGATTCTTTCCAAGTTCCAAGAAAGGGAAGATCAATCAACCGTCCAGACGATGTGGTATACCGTCCGGACGCATATCTCCGTAAGGCAAGAATCGCAGTTCAAAATGAACCGTCCGGACATCTGACAGCTGTGGTCCGGACGCTGGTGCATCGTATATGGTAACTGACGATTCGACTTCAACCGCCCTTATGGTCCGGACGCACACGCATCAGATATGGAAATTGTGTGTTGAAGTTTAGCCGTCCGGACGCTCCTGCCCCTTGGTCCGAACGCGCGAAGCCTGTTATGGAAATTACTTGCAGCGGACGTGCGTCCGTCCGAACGATCGAGCCATCCCGTCCGGATGATGTTCTTATACAGGAAAGATTTCTCCGCGGAATTTTCAGAAAAACCTGTCGCACAGTTGTCCGTTCGGACGGTCATGGTCCACCGTCCGAACGGCTCACAGGCTTATTTTGCCTGACGCCCATTCTGACTCCCAGACTATAAATAGGGGTCCTTGGGCACTTAGAGCTGCAAGAATTCGGTGTGAATTCCATTAGAGCTTAGAGACGTGTTATTTCCTCTAGAGCCGTTTTTCAAGTGTGCTGCGCTACAAATCGAAGTCTATCTTAGAGGTCGGCTCTAAGGTAAAGAGTTCCATTGAAGACCCCTTCAGGTAGGTGAACCTGGTTGGGAAGCATTCGTGTTGGGTTACATTCGTGTTGGGTTACACGTCAGAGATCAAGGTACGACCACTGCATCGGTACATGTGAGTGTTACTATCTTGTATCTAGCTTTGTCTTCTGAATAATGGAATTCCTGGGTTTGGCTGCCCCGGAGTGGTTTTTCTCTTAACTGAGTTTCCACTTCGTCAACAAAAATCTTTGTATCATTTACTTTCCGCTGTGCCTTAATTTTTGTTGACACTTATGCACACACTTTATATTTGAAGTCAAATTTCAATTTTCACCTATATTTAGGAAAAATTTCATGAAAAATACTAAAAAACCTCTTACAGCAAATGCCCTATATTTAGATAACTTCATTGGGAATCTACAGTAACTCCTTATACATAAGGAGTCATTGTAGATACCCAATCCTTATTTAATAATAAAAAGGTATCTCCTCTCTCCTCTCTCCTCTCCATTTCTTCTCCTTCTCTTCCCTCGTCGAGTTCTACTGTTGTGCAAATATCTACCTAAATAAATATGCAAATACTTGTATGTTTTACTCGCAAGTGCGCAAGATCAAAATGATAGTATAGTAAGCAAATACGAGATCATTCCCACGAAGATTGGTAAATTATGCTTAAAAAGATATTCCTAGATATGTTGAATAAGACGGGATAAAATATTGAATTACAAATAATAATAAGAAAATGTAGGGCTTCGATATCCACCGCTAATCATACTCAAATAAGATTCGCAATATGCACAATACTACAATCATAACATGATGCTTAATGTTTACCAGCCACAAGAGAATGGTATCTTCTCCTAAAACTATTGATTTCCTTAAGCAACGAGTTAGGTATGGTATCTACTCTAACTCTTTTATTCCTTGAAGGATTTAGCATGGTATCTACTAAGTTGTTCTTCAAGGAAACATAATCTATGAAAATCGGTAAACACACTCAGATTGGAATATGATATCTATTCTAATTGTCTTTATGTTGATTAATCCAAGAACCTGTGTCAGAGTTCTTTCATTACTCTATTATGCCCAGGACTCGGTCATCTAAATTGACATAAATAACAAATCCATATCACATGCATATGATGGCCAAACATAAACATGCAAGGAATTCAAGAAACTAGAATTAATCAAATTAAGCATCAATATATAAATTGTAGCAAAGCAAATTGAAAAACTTAAAGAGACATTATTAGGACTTCAATCGAGCCCTAACTAAAGTATTAGTTACAATTAATATTGACTAAAATTATATACATACAGAAAATAAATAAAGGAAGAAAGAAAAACCAAAATTCTTCTTGAAGTAGCCTCCAAATTTTTTTTTTTTTAAAACTAGCTTTTAGTTTTATTCCCAGAAAAGCATGGTAATGGAAAATTTCGAAGCGTGGGAATGAGATTGAGATAGAGGTAGGGATTATTCAGATTTGTTTGTATGGAATCCAATCTAATTCACCAACAAAAATAACCTCCACATCATAAATGGTGAACTTGTACGCTTTATTCAGGTAATAATAGTCATTTCAAAAGTAGCCCTAGTATTTGTGAGACAAAAGTTGCAACTATAGAAGAGGCAGATCACAAACCTTGGAGGACTTCTTACTCTTGGTAGGCTTCGGTAATGCCTAGGGGAATACCTTCTGTAATTTGATTACCTAGGAAAGCAGGCAAGCACGATCATTCATTTTTACATATTTTATAATTTGAAGGTCAAAAAATCCACAATTAGGTGCCACTTACCTGTCACGGTCATTTCTACCACCATAACGATAAGACCTCACAGGAGATGCAGATGGGGTTCTATATCGCTGTGCATAAGAGTACCGCTGACTAAAACCATGCCCCTTCTGATTCTCTTGGGAGACCCATATGGGGAAACACCTCTTGGCAAACTCCTCCCTTGGTCAGGAGGTGACCTAGCTCTTCGTGATTTTGTGAAGAAGAAGAGAAGAAGAAGGGCTACGGTGTTAGGAAGAAGAATTTGGAAGAAAAGAAAAAGAAAATATGGGGGGGGCTTTCTAGGTTAACAAATTAGGGTTTTTTGTTTTGTTTGTTTGTTTGTGTGTGTGTGTGTGTGTGTGTTTTTTTTTTTTTTTTTTTTTAATTTACATGGGGAGGGGTGGGGATCCGTGGGAAAAAAAAAAAAAAAACTTGTGCCCCACCCCGCCCCACACGGGTTAGTTAAAATCCAACCTATACCCGTAAAAAAAAAAAAACACTAAAACCCGTGTTTTAGGGGCGGGGCGGGTCTATGGGTTTTCGCTCTCCCCTATGTATATGTATTTGATGCAGATGAACTGAGACTGCAAAAAATGACTGTAAGTATAAATTACTTACTGAGGGTAGTACTGAATTTCAATAGTGTTTTGTTTATGTTTTATTTTAATTGGATGCATGTGAATAATTATTGCATATTGTGAATAATAGACTTGTTAATATTGGGTTTAACGTAACCCAAAGGTTCAGGATAGGAATAGTGCTTGAACCAGAAACCATAATAATCATATTGTTTGGAACGGCATAAAAAGTACTAGAGGAGGGAGGTCTCTAATAGTACGAGAATATGTTAATAAAAAGTAATATAGGGGGAATGGCCCCGAGGATAGCCGCTAATCGGGGAGCGGCCCCTGCAAGTTGAGTGAAATAATAAAATTGAATTGTTTAAGACTTTGCATATAAAATTTCCATCCCATCATTATGTTATCTCTGTCATTAAATAACGCATAATACATGATATTGTTGAATGACAGTTGGCTCACTTATAGAACTATGAGGTTGTGGTAATAAACACCATCTTATAGATGTTTGTACAGGTTTTGAAGATTATGGATTGGATTAACTGCTAGCTTAAGAGTTCTAAACTTGTTGTAGTTAGGTTTTAGTGCTTTGTAATTATTAATGTTTGTACTATTTTTTGTATGTAACATGTTTAGAGATTTACTTGTATTTAGTAAACTTTTCATGTATGCTTACATGTCGTATATGACACGTATTTCATTGTAATTATTGTAAAGGACTTTTAATGAATGTCTAGAGGAGTTTCAATCAACTTAATGTATTGTGTTATAAACCCTAAGTCTTTATGTAAAAAATTGTATTTCGCTACTATTTTTATAACTTTGATGATTTCGTAACATCACGTGTAAAATTAAAATTTTTACTTACGGTTTTTTTTTTGGTAAAAAACGGGTCGTTATAGATATTTTTTTATAAAAAAGTTAAAAATAATTTTGTTCTCTAAATATCAAGAAAATAGTACGGAGACTCTTGCTGGTGCTCTTAGCACGTTGCGAAGGGGTTATACTCTCTGCCCGTGCGCACGTTATCATTGCCTGACTAGTGACTCCCTCTCTTTTAATTCCCGTTGGCAAAACCTCAACACCACCAAACAGCGAAAACACTCACAGTCTCAACATAATCCAACCCTCAGCTCTTCTTGCTACAATGCCCGGCGTCGCTTCAGACCCCGGAGACGGCGCCTCCATGTCCGGCGCCGGAGCTCTCGTCCCTTTCTTGCCGGAGGCCCGAGGCCCCGTGGTCTACCCCCTCCACCACGGCCTCAAGCCACCGATCGCTCGCCTCGCCATCTCGTGGGCCCGAGGCAACTCTCTCCGCGTCTCGTTTTTCCGTCGAGCATCCGGCGACGACTCCGACGGAGACGAAGTCGGCGGGAAGGTGTTGGAATTGAGGCTTAGCAATGGAGATGGAGATATCAGCGACGCGCTGTTCCGGAGGATCGCTTACGGTTCCGTCTCGCCATTCGCGGTTCTTCAGAGTCGGAGGAACTCGGTTGCGAGCTTGTCCAAGATCTCGTCGCCGTATCACGTTGAGTGGTAAGGAGTATTGAGAAGTTCTGTTTGGTTGCTGAGAAAGCTGAGGAGAGGAAAAGAGAAGTTTAAAATTAAATTTAATGTTGTTTTGGTTGTTCAGAAATGAAGAATTCACATAAATGAATTGAGCACTTTGAAGCTTTAGTAGTTTTGTTTTGTGCAATTACAATTTACCTTTTTTCCCCTTTTCGGTAGGGTACTTATATTTTGTTATTATGTGAAGCTTATAATGACATTCGTTATATTAAGAGGACTGAAATATGATGTTTTGGCTTTTGAATTTGAATCTTTTCAATTCGAATAGCAAAAGACATTAACTTATATATATATATATAAAAAGAAAGATTATTTATTTGGGAGCTTAGTTCATTATGAAAATATTTTGCTGGGGAAAGTTGAATGTGTTTTTAAACATTTACTGGTTTCTTTTTATTTTTGATGAATAATAATAATATTATTAAAAAATGCAAATCCATCGTACACAAATAGTATACAAGAGAGCCAAAGCTCTAATTGCTACTACAATCTAGAAAACAAATCAGATTTACCAAATTCCCTGAGGGAAGTTAGGAAGATGAACAATAGCCCAATTCATAAGAGATCTCAGAAATGAGGATATAAGAAGAAGCACATTGGTCTCGCTATCCTCAAAGAAGTAAATGCCTATTTCATTTGAGGGGTTCTGCCGGTTGTCTGATCATATGTTTTACTTAATGCATCTATTGTCACATAAATTGTTTTTTCTCATAGAACTCAACGTTTATTATATTATTTGACTCTTTCTGAAAAAATCAGGTGGGAGTATGTGATGGACTACAGCAAGGACATAAATTCACTTCTTGGTAATCCTAAGGTTCCTAGTCCAGTGATTGAAGACCCAAAGGCAGTTTTGCAGGTGAATCTGTTGTTATGTTGTTTTTTTGGTTTTCTAGTTGCTTTTTGAGTAAGTATTGAGGGCCTAAGGACAACATTAGCTAATGTATGTTTAACGTTGAACCTCACTTAGTCACATAAGGCTTCTTTTTTGGAGTTAATTTCACCACTTATTTTTTTTTTTTTTTAAGAAAAGAAGGTTCAAAACATAAGGTTATCTGAAAAGTATTCTTGTGTACGTAATGTGGAGTATTTGGATAGAGGAATCGGCACTTCTTTGAGGACTGTGAGTCCAATGTGCTTTTTTAAAATCCTTGTTTTTGAGATTTTTCTTAGATTGGGCTGTAGTCTATGTTTCTAATTTATCTTCTTTGAATATTTTAGATCTTATTAACTTTTTATATTTCTGACACCTTTTGGGTGGTTGTCTCTCTTTTATACTTTTGTGTACAAGGGCTTTGCCTTTTTCATTAGTAAATTATTATTCATCAAAAAGTACATAACATATGTGTAGAAAGTTAAGGAGCCAACCTGTTTGAAAGCTGCATGGGAGCTGATGGAAGTATTTTATGCAGACAAGCAATCTCAAGCATGGCTACCAGAATGGCTTGTTGATTGGTTAGCTGTAAGGATATTTCTTCTGTGCTCTTGAGCTGCTGCTTAATTACATTTTGTAATTTTTTAACCTGTCCATCTAATTTTTGTAACTTGTGGCAGGATTATGATAGCCTTCTCTCCTCTACACACGCAACAATCCATTCGAAAGTTGTGGATTTTCAGAAAGAGCTTGTCACTTTACAGGTTTGGCTGTATGCTGTTCTTTCTCTTAATCTATTATTAGAAATGTGATGCTTCACTATGGTCCAAACATATTTAGCTGGTTTTTATAATGTTCTGTGGCTTCTCACTGAAGTTTATAGCAGGATTGCTATCAAAACTCAACTGAAAATCCTCAACAATTTTTGCATATGGGTAATTCTGGGGTAACTTCATCATGGTTCTATGTTGTTATGGCATCCTAATTTGTGAATAGTTGATTTCTTACCTCTCACATAAATAGGATGGCTGAAAAGCTTCATTTATTACGGCGATGCTTGTGCGACCTCTCGGCGAGGGAAAGGCAAGGCTCACATGCTGTAGTGTTGAGTGATCCATGTGAGTTTCGGGTTTGAGGGCTTTAGGTCCTTGTGGGTTTGTTTGGGTTTCTTTTTGTGGGTTCGTTTGGTTGTTTCTTTGTACTTAAGGGTGCTTTACTCAGAATGCCTTTGTAAAAGGTTGGCAAATCCTTGACTTAGTTCTTATAGTTAATGAGTGTTTGGATAGTCGTATCAAATCCAGTGAACTAGGGTTGATTTGCAAGCTGGATATAGAGAAGGCATGATCATGTCAATTGGGATTTCTTATTGTATATGTTGAGAAGATGTGGTTTTGGGGAGAAATAGTGTTCTTGGAAAGCGCATTGCATCACTTCGGTGCACTTCTCTGTCTTGGTGAATGGCACCCCGTCTAGTTTTTTTAGTAGCTCCCGTGGGCTAAGGCAGGGTGATCCTTGTCTCACCTTTTGTTTGTCATTGTGATGGAGGCCCTAAGTAAGTTGATCACTGTTTTTATCACAGAGGTTTTCTATTAGGTTTCTCTGTGGGTTCCGGAAGCTCTGAGACGGTTAACATTTCTCATATGTTGTTCACAGATGATACTTTAGTTTTTTGTGGGGCAAATGTTGATCATCTTCGATATCTACGTGTGTTGTTCTTGTACTTTGAAGATGTCTTAGGTTTAAAAATTAATCTAGCTACATCTTTTTTGGTTCCTGTGGGTTGTGTGGATAATGTGGGATGGCTTGGCTGGCAACTTGGATTGCAGGGTTTCCTCTTTATTATTACAGTATCTTGGCCTTCCGTTGGGGGTCTTTTTTAAGGCCAAGTCCATATGGGATGGGATTGTTGGTAAGATTGAGAGGCGATTGGCGAGCTGGAAGCGGATGTATCTGTCTAAGGGTGGTGGGGTTACCCTAATAAAGATCACTCTTTCCAACCTTCCCACGTACTTCTTGTCTGTTCTCTATTCCTGCCAGTGTGGCAAATCGTATAGAGAAGCTTTATCAAGATTTCTTATGGGGAGATTTAGGTGACAAATTCAAATACCACTTGGTTAGTTGGTCCAAAGTTTGCTCCCCTATTACTGAAGGTGGCTTGGGCATTCGGAATTTGAGGATCTTCAACAAGGCTCTGTTAGGGAAATGGTTGTGGCGTTATGTGCATGAGAGAGGGACTTGGTGGAAATCTGTTGTGGATGCAAAGTAAGGCACTGATTGGGCTGGGTGGTGTTCCTTGGCCCCCCCTAGGTCTCACGGAGTGGGGCTTTGGAAGAACATAAGGAAGGGGTGGAGTTTGTTTTGCAGACATGCTAGTCTTATTTTGGGAAATGGGTCAAGGATCAGATTTTGGGATGATGTGTGGTGTGGAGAGTTGCCCTGCAAGGAAGCTTTAAGAATGCTCCTGTTGCAACTCACTTGGCTTCAGAGAGTGGTTCCATTCAGTGGGATGCGAATTTTATTCGAGCGGCACACGATTGAGAGGTGGATGTCTTGGCTTCCTTCTTTTCCTTCTTGTATTCCATGAGAGTGGGTCACGATGGGGAAGATCAGCTTAGGTGGTCTCCTTCTCACAAAGGAAAATTTGAGGTTAGATCTTTCTATAAGGTCCTTGCTTGCAAAGAGGTAGTGCACTTCCCTTGGAAAAGTATTTGGTGGACCAAGGCTCCATTAAAAGTGGCTTTTTTTGCTTGGACGACAGCGCTAGGGAAGATCCTTACCATGGACAACCTTAGAAAGAGGCGTGTTATTGTGATTGATAGATGTTGTATGCGCAAAACGAATGAGGAGTCTGTGGATTTGATACGACTATCTCAATCCTGGTTCACCGGATTTGATACAACTATCCAAACACTCATTAGCTATAAGAAATGAGTCAAGGATTTGCCGACCTTGCTGGTGGACGGGTGGTCGCTCTCGGAGCGCTGTTGTATGGAAGATGGTTCCTTCTTGTCTTTTATGGTGCTTGTGTAGGGAACGTAATGATAGATAGTTTGAGGACAAAGAAAGGATTGATAAGTGCAAATTTATTAAAAATGATGTAAGGCGCCCCTAAAACCAACATTAAAGTGTTCACAGCAAACACCCTATAAGTGATTCTTCTTTTCTTTGTATTCTTGGACTGTGGCATTTCTAGCTCCTTTAGTGATTTTCTTCTTTTTTCTTCTCCTTCTTAGCCGCTTTTCTTGTATACTCCTTGTGTACTTGACTGTGCTTTGCGTTTTTTAATGATATCTTACTTATGGGTGCCTTATGCTTCTTTTTTTTTTTTTTTTTAATAAAACTCTTATTATTTATTAAAAAAAAAAAATTGGCTTTGCGTTGTTGTTGTGAACTAATCTAGCTGATCGTATGGGCGTGGATGACATGTCTGTTAAAGAAAATCAATGTTACTAGTTTGCAGAGTGGCTTTTCTTGCATCACAAATTGAGCACAAAATTTATTGGGTTGAGGTTCTTATTTATGAAATCACTCTGGCTTATTGTTTTTGTTGTTTACTTAGTGTCTGATGTTTTAACTTGTTGTTGACTGGTAATATTTAATAGAGATTTTATGAAATTGTTCTATGCAGGTCATCGAGGATTATACTAAATATTGGGAAGTAATATCATCAGCATTAGCTGTTGGCTGGCTAGATGTTGTGGTTAGTAATTTTTTATTTTTATTTTTTTAAAATTCTTTATTTTCCTCTTCTTTAGTTCGATGGTCTTGCCTTTGTTCCAATTAATTTTGTTGTTGCACATTTTACAGTGATAATGGACTAGATATATGCTGTTTGTTCTCTTGTAGGTGAAAATGTTGCGGTTGCATGGTTCTTATCTACTAGATCAGATTGGCAATCGTGAGGTTTGATAAATTTATTGGGACTTATTGAAAACAAGAGTATGTTTGAATGTCTAACTGACCAACTCAATATGGCTAACAAGAGTATGTTTGAAAAGTATTTTTCACCCTAAAATACTTTTCATCTTTATTAAAGAAAATATATTTCCTCCTTAAAGAAAGGTTGCGTCTTAATTGTAAGTATTGGACCTAATTAATTAAGAAGCAAGAAGGAGATGTGCTCCCTAATAAAGAAAACACCCACGAGGTCTGACTTAATCACATCCCAACAATCTTGGAAGAACGCTAAGGCGAATCCATCAGGACCTGGGGCCTTATCAAGATGCATGCCTTTAACCACTTCTAAGACTTTTCCTCAAAAGGAAGTTCGAAGGAAGATGCCTCAACCGCATCCAAAGAGTCGAAATCAAGGTTGTCCAACCTAGGCCTCCAAGTGTAAGGTTCTGAAAAAGGGACTCATAAAAATGAGTAACATGATCCCTAATAACCTGTTGAACGGAAGAAATAGAGCCATTGACTGAAAGAGACTCTATGGCATTGGACCTCCTGTTCTAGTTAGCTATTCAATGAAAAAATTTTGTGCATTTATCCCCCTCTTTAAGCCAAAGAACCCTAGACTTCTGTCTCCAACTAATCTCCTCCTGCAGAATAGAGTTCTCCAGATTTCTGATGACCTCGTATTTCCTTATCTTCTCTTCGGGAGCTAAGCCACGTTGTTCATCCAATCTATCAAGAGCACATAAATCCTCCATAAGCTTATTTTTGCGAACCTCCACATTGCCAAACTCAAGTTCATTCCATCTCTTAAGATCAATCTTTAAAGCCTTAAGCTTTTGAGAGAAGATAAAACTAGGAGAGCCTTGAAAATGGTAAGACGTCCACCAAAGTC
Source organism: Alnus glutinosa (assembly GCF_958979055.1). Lineage (NCBI taxonomy): Eukaryota > Viridiplantae > Streptophyta > Magnoliopsida > Fagales > Betulaceae > Alnus > Alnus glutinosa. The sequence goes on along the minus strand of NC_084891.1, from coordinate 14,035,405 downwards.
GCACCCTTTCCACAAACCCTTTAGCCTTCAACCACATATTCTCAAACTTGAACGGTCTGGGACCCCAGTGAATACCTCCACAATCAAGAAGAATCGAAAAGTGATAAGAACACAATCTAGGAAGCCTTTTCTGTATAGTACCTGGGAACTTGACTTCCCAATCAGGAGAAACAAGAAATCTATCAAGGCAAGACCAAGAGGGATTCTCCTGATTATTGACCCATGTAAACGATCCCCCTGCAAGTGGAAGGTCGATAAGACCTTGCTAAAAAATAAAGTACGAAAACTCCATCATGGCGGCATTCAGGCCAACATCTCTCGATCTTTCGGCAGGAAAGCGTGTGACGTTGAAGGCGCCCCCAATACACCAAGGCAACTCCCACCAAGAAGAAAAAGTCCAACCAACTCATCCCAAAGAGAACCTCTGAGGGTGTCGATATTAGGACCGTAGACCCCATCAAAGGCCCAAGAAAAGTCATCAGCAACACTTCTAAAGGACCGGGCAAGAACAAATTCACCCATGAACACGTCTATCTTCTCGAGAATCCTTTTATCCCACATGATCAACATACCACCAGAGGCACCACAAGAGGCTAAGTAACACCAATCAACAAAGGGACAACCCCAAAGACTTCTCACTATGTTAGAAATAATCTCTAATTTAGTTTCTTGCAAACAAATAATATTTGCCTTCCATTGCCTCAGTAAGTTTTTGACTCTTAACTGCTTAACACCCTCGTTTAACCCTCTAACATTCCAAGAAAGGATTTTGGGCTTCATAATAAACTGTTGTGCACCCTTCCTTTGCGTCTACTACTAGAAGAGCTTCCACTATGTGCCTCATAGTCAGAATAATCTATTTAATTCTCTCGTACCTTTGTTAACTGATTTCGAACTAGAACCCATTACCTTCTTGTCATGACTGGCGATGAGATTCTCATACAAGGTCGAAATCTGACCTTTGGAGCCATCACACGTAATTCCCAACAGATGATGATACTCTAGAGCCATCTTCAACAGCAGCTCCGGAGACCCCTTGCCAGAGAATCCCCTGACCTTGTCACTAGGACAGCAGGAAAGAGTTGGCTCTGCCTCAGGGAACGAAACTAATTCCAGCCTGTTCCTTAACCCCAAACCAGAATAAAGGTTGTGGATAAATGGGCCGAACACCAACGAAGAGATAGAGGCAGCAGGATCCGACTCAACCAAAGAACCAGAAGGACCCGACCCAGCCCAGACAACCATCGCAGTAATTGAACCCTCCGTGTCTGTCGGAAGATCGTCCAAAACTCCCGATACTGGGATTTTGGCCTCAGAACCAGGGAAAGAAAAGTCTGCCCCAGAATTTTGTTTCGATTGAGAGACCATGCTTACTGGAGCAAGGACTACAAGGGAGAAAGGCGACCCACCGGCGATCTTTGGAACTGTCGGAATGCAACCTGTCGACTCAGGCGAACCCTTTACAACCTCCAGAATAACTTCGGCTTCTGGTTTCCCAAAACCCACCTAAGAGCTCACCCCACTGATTGTCTCTGAGGTTGCCGGAGACCTCTTTGAATCGCCGGAAACCTTCTCCGACGTCGACCCCGTCTCTGGAAACACTGCCAACTCTGAAGTCGAAACACTAGGGTTGGGCTTTACAATTTTTGGTACCCAACGAAGCCTTCCCAATTTCTTCTTCGTATCCTTCTTCCTCTTTCGTCTAGTATCGTTGGGCTTGGAGCCCGGCCCAAACAGAAGGAGCCCTTCACTTACACGACAAAGGGCTCGGTTCACGTCAGCTTTCAACTTCTCCAGCTGGCTACGCCAGAGCGATAGGGGGGAAAACGTGTCCTTTTCACTTGTCAGCTGAAATCCTGTAGAGATATTGGACTGAGCAGAGGCATGGGCATAGACTTTGGAACATTCTGGTTTACCTTGCGTATCAGGATGGGATTGAGCAGCCATTTCAGGCAATCGACTGTCACCCATCACTTCATCTAATCCCCAACGTTCACTAAGGTCCTTACCCAGTGAATGTACCGTTCGAAACCATTTCTTCCCTTGCTTCGGACGAACACGGTGGTCCTTACTCAGAGAAACCATTGGTTGGGGGGGCTGACTCCCCTTCTCCGAGCAATTGAGGCCTTTGCACAGAACTTCCACATATGATGGTGCACCTTCTTTGCCATGAGAATTGGTACAAACACCAGGGTTAACTCCATTACCAACAATTCGGGACTTCTCTGAAAATGGTGTTGAACGTGCCATTCCTTGCCCAGCCGGGGCTTTGAAGAAGCCTTTGACCTTTTCCAACTCCATGACGAACCTACTCCATCCCCACCCATCTTGACCTTCAGGAATGCAGATGATCTCTTTGCAACCTCCTGCAGCATAAACTGCCGCTTCAATAAACTTACCAGCCGCATTACCACCTCTTCTCACGATGTGGACCTTGGACCCCTCCCTCAAGGACCTAACAAAGTCCTTCTCCCTAGGAAACCACAACAAGCACTCCACTGTCGATATCAACCAACCTAGGCTCTGGATACCCAACAAAACCCGACCCGAGAAATTTCGCCTCCTTTCTTCCAATCTCACTACCGAAGCACCTTCGACTACTGTGAACAAAAACGAGAGAGAGAGAGAGAGGCTTTAAGTAGAATGCTTTATGCCACTGTTAATGGGGCCTTCTCTCAGGATATTTTGGGGGATCTAGGCACTCTGGTGTGGTTGACATCTCTCATCAAATGACACTTTGGTTTTTGTGGGGCTAAGCCTGATCATCTTCTATTTTTGTGTGCTTTATTTTATGCTTTGAAGCTGTTTCCGGTTTGAATATTAGTCTGGCTAAGTCGGAATTGGTTCTAGTGGGTCATGCGGAGAATGTGGATGGGTTGGTGGGCTTTTTGAGCTGTGCTCTTTCTTTTTTGCCTTTGAAGTATATTGGTCTTCCGTTGGGGGCCTCCTATAAGGCCAAGTATATTTGGGATGGGGTTATTGAAAAGATAGAGTATCGGTTGGCTAGTTAGAAAATGATATACTTGTCCTAAGGGTGGTAGTGATACCCTCATTAAGAGCACACTTTTCAATTTGCCAACGTATTTCTTGTCCCTCTTTCCTCCCCTTGTAGGTGTTGTTAACCGCATAGAGAAGCTTTCTTGAGATTTCTTATGGGGCGGGATAAGAGAAGAGTTCAAAGTCCACTTGCTAAGCTGGTATAAGGTTTGTTCTTCGATCACTAAGGTAGGGTAAGGGGTTTAGAACTTTCTGATGTTTAATCGTGCTCTCTTAGGAAATGGCTTTGGTATTATGTGCATGAGAGAGGGGTGTGGTGGAGAGTTGTGGTTGACTCTTAATTTGGCTGTTCGTGGGGTGGGTGCTGTTTCAATGAACCACTTGGGTTATATATAGGATGAGGTTATGAAAGAATATCAGGAGGGGTTGGAGGTCGTTTGCAAGTCACATCAGATTTGAGGTGAGAGATGGCGCTAAAGTTTTCTAGCATGATATGTGGTGTGGGGACAAGGCCCTTAAGGGGGCTTTTCCACTTGCGCTAAGGATGCTTCCGTAGCGGCTCACTTGGAGTTTTTTGGTGGTTCCAATAAGTGGAACGTAAGGCTCATGATTGGAGGTGGATGTCTTTGCTTTGCTTTTCAATTTGTTGTACACAGTTAGAGTAAGACGGGAAGGTGAAGAAAGCTATGGTGGACCCCACAAAAAAAGGGTTGTTTGTTGTTAGCTCCTTCTATAATGTCCTTGTGTGTAATGGTGGCATTTCTTTTTTTTTTTGATAAGTAAGAATTCATTAAAGAGCGCAGAGGGGCGCAACCCTAGTACACAGGGAGTATACAAAGGAGCCCCTAATTAGAGGACCGAAACGAACAAGAAAGTAAAAAATCAGCGTACGACATACTACCCATGCCATTCGCCGACACCCAAAAAAACAACATATTAAGCATAATTCTACAAAGAGCCCCAGCTTGAACCTCCACATCCTCAAAAAGCCTAGAATTTCTCTCCCGCCACAAGCCCCACAAAACACAAAGAGGAACCTGCTTCCAAACACGGTGAGCAGGGCCACGACCCAGCAAAGTACCCCAAGCACTCAATAAGTCCAAGACGCTCCTAGGCATAACCCAAGGTTTCATTGAGAGGCTTTTTTTTTTTGCTTGGTCGGCGGCTCTAGGAAAGATCCTTACCTTAGACAATCTTAGGAAAATGCATGTTGTTATGGTTGATTGGTGTGTATGTGCGAAAGGGATGGAAAGTCAGTGGACCATCTTCTCCATTATGAGGTAGCTTGTGCATTATGGAATGCGTTTTTCAATCGTTTTAGGCTTTCTTGGGTTATGCCTAGAAGAGTAGTTGATTTGTATGCTTGTTGGTGGACTGGTGGTAGCACTCAGAGTACTGCTGTGTAGAACATGGTGCCTTCTTGTCTTTTGTGGTGTCTCTGGAGGGAAACAATGATAGATGTTTTGAGGACCGCAAGAGGACGTTGGTGGAGTTTATATCCTTATTTTTTAATACTTCGTATACTTGGATAGCTGCGTTTTTAGCTTCTTTTGGGCTTAGTTTTCATAATTCCCTTGTTCTCTTTTCTTATTCTAGTTAGTTGTTTCTCTTGTATACTTTCTGTGTACCCGGTTTGCGCCTTTCGCTTTTAATAATATTTCAATTCATTATGCAAAAAAACTTTGGAACATGCATAGTTTGTGTTGTTTCTCCAATTGTACATTTCTTAGCCAAACTGAGGTAAATGCATTTCTTTTTTCAAGTTACTTAGTGATGCTCCTTGTAACCTTGTCAATTTTCTAGCTCCAGGAGTTAGTGATGAAGCTGCAACAATAGAAATATTTGACTTGTGACTTATATCATTTCTGTCCTGCATGTAATTAAACAGACAGAGAATGGATTGGTAGAGGCAGTTGCTGTTCTTATTTCCAAAATGCCACGCATGCGTCCTGAGCTACAATCTGGAAAATTGGGCGAATGCTATAAAGCCAAGCCAGATTTTATCAAGGTATATTTGCGTCTGCTAAAGATGAACGCTTTTTCTTGAATTTTTTCTTCCATAGTTATTTCTATATATTTCTTTTTCATTAAATAGGCTTGGGAGAAATGGCGGGCACAAATTACTAAGCTGGAGAGCAGTGCATTCTGGGTTCACTGTGATCATCACCAGACCAAGGAGGGATTGAGAAATATGCTACAAATCATGCTGGGAAATATTAACAGTCTCTGCACTGCAACATGTCATTGGATAGAGCTGTACATTTCTCACTTTCTTTACATAAGGCCATTCACCGTGGTAAAGCCTAATAATATTCCAATGAGTTATCTAAATAGTTACAGAATTCTATCCTTTTTCTCTCATCTCTTTGTTATAAATTTATGCCTGGTTGTGGAGTCTGAAGCAAGCAACTAATTTCTTTTTCTTGAAGGGTTTAGAAAGTATGTATAGCCTAGCCAAGAAATGCATGCAGTTAAAACCAATGACCAGTTCCCATATATTGATAGGACTTGTGATTGGAATTATAGGAGATAATACCGAGGTGAGTAATGTTAATCAGACACTGGTAGTGTACATTCTCTGTTATTTAAATATTTGTTTTTCATTCCTCTTAAACTCCGTTAAACTTTTTGAAATGGTTCAGGTTGTCTTAGCTGAATGCTCCAGATCATTTGGCCCTTGGTGAGCTACTAATTTATCTTCTATTTTTAATAATTTTGTATGAAGCCATGCATTGGAGGTGCTATTAGTTTTCTTCCCTTGCATGTAATTTGAAAAGGAAAATCGCAGATTGCTACCAGATAAAACTTCAACATGCTTCTGCTCTGTTTTTAAAATTCTTTGATGTAACTTTGTTTGTCACTTATCAATAGGATGGTTGCCCATGCCCTGGAGTTGTTGACTGCTGGTAATGATCAAGCGGTAACTCTTCTACAAGAAGAGCGTTATAACTTGGGTGGAATCAGCATAGAGGAACTCCATCGACTTGTCTATGCTCAAGTTCTATCTTTAGATGCATTGACATGGCAAGTGAGTGCAACTGACTTTGATATATATATATATATATATATTTTTAAAAGTAGAGAATTTTATTAGAGCGTAAAGGCGTCCCTAAGCATACAAGAAGTATACAAAAAGGACACCAAAACAGGAAAGAGAGGGGAAGGAGAAAAAACACCCGAAAAACCCAAAAAGGGGAGAAAACCCAGAAACCCCTACAAAACCATCCCACAACACCCGGAGACTAATACATCACATTAGCCCATTTTGCCTTGCCCTGGCTAGAACCAAAACCTCTGGCATCATAATTGATCGAGCACTCAAGGTTCTTCGCTTCACGACTTCCTTTAAACTTAGAAGTGGAGACTGGAGCCTCTCAACGATGCTTCTCATCAATTAGAGCAACGATGCTTCTCATCAATTAGAGCCATTAAGTCTAAAAAGTCCTTCACATTTCCCTCATGCGAGACCCCCAATGTTTGAAAACAGAAGATAAGATCAATCGCTGCCCTGGGAGGACCACCAAACTCTTCGAAACCACCTCCCCTCGAAGATTCACCCACTTCTGAGACAATCAATAAAGGCGGGCAGCCAAGCACAGACTGGACTGAAGAGAGCGGAACCTCACCCGCTTCTAACGGCGGAAGAGCCACGCCACTAGGGAGAAGGAAGCCACGCCGAAGAATAAGTTGACAACCCTCGTCTTGAGCAGGCGTAGACACTACCCCATCCTTAGCTAGAGTAGACAAGGGCTTCGTAGCAACCCAACGTAATGGCCCGGAAGGATCCTTGTGAACACTAAAAGTCTCAAGAGTCTACGCAAGCAGATGCTTATTCAATTTGCCAATCTTGTTCTTCTGAGAGTATTTAAGCACCGACTTGGATTCTGACGGGTAAATAGGCGCACCTGACTTCGACATCACAGGGAGAGAATAATGCAACCTTTCACCTAGAGCGTCCCTGCCTGAAGAGCAGTCGCTGAGAGCTGGACCCATCCCAACTGGAGCCGGAGAAGGAGCCATCTTCGGCAAGACATACTGATCTGCACCCATATCCAGCAATCCGGAGTAGACCTCAGACGAAGGTGGCAAAGGAGGAACCCCACCCAGAGCTGACCTCACCAAGGCGGGAACAGTCAGTCGTTCACTTAGTGCTGCTGCCCCTGAACGGACACCAAAGCCCTCAAAAACAGAAGAAGCAGCCGTCGATGAGACGAGAGAAGCTTCTAAGATGGACGACATAGAGGGTTTTTCTATGAGCTTCTCTGTGGCAGAAATCAACGGAGAGGAGCGGTCTTTGAACTTCAGAAAAGAAGCTGACAATGCTTCCGGCGTTGGGGCACCCAAGCCCAAAAGATCAGAACCCATTCCCGCAACGGATCCATGAACTGGAGCTAACCCACACTTCTTAGCCTTCATGAAGTAATCCACACTTCTAAGACCCAACTTGGAGGTCTTTTTGGAATCAAGGCTGCAGCCCACCCTATTGGACCCAACCCTAAAACGCATCCAGCCCAAGGCAACACTTAGTCCTGCCCAATCTCCGCTTCAGCCCAACAGAGGAAACCCAGCCCAAATGAGACTTATGCGCACAAGCCCAAAGAAGCCATTCTTCAAATAAATCAAGAAGCTTCCTTAATACCCTCATCTCCTGCACTGCAACGTCACCTGTAACCTCTGCATCAACGACAACAACCCGTTTCTTGGAACACGCTAGAAGGTCCTTACCCAGAGGACCGGAAGAGGATCTCTCCATAGCGTAAGAGTTGACCGCAAGGTCTATACGTAGCAGACCGGAGGAGGACCTCTCCAAAACGTTACAATCCACTGCCTGCCGGAAGGGCTCCTGCTCCCGACCAAGCGTATAGATCTTCTCCGCTTTGCACCAGACCACCGTCGCCGTCTGAGCCAGGGGCCCGCCAACTCCTGGCGAGTGCACCACCTCTGCGAATGACGAAACACCCACGACTTTGCCCAATCTCTTCCCCACCGTGACGCCACTAGAAGAAGAAGACACCACTGAGGTTCCAAAGAAAGGCAACACTTTACTCTGCTCCCCAGAGACTCGCCCCCAACCCCGCCCATCATGGCTTTCAGGAAACACAATCATCTCTCTTCGGCCACCCACAACGTACACTGCCACCTCCAAAAACCGTCCGGAGCTATTCCCACCTCTTCGAACGATGGTCACCTTCAAACCCTCCTTGAAAGATTTAACAAAATCCTCGAAACCCGTATCTTGCAAACCTTTTCCACTATCAACAGTAACCAAGCGACGCATCCCTTGCCCAGCTAAACCCACTCTGAGAAGCCTCTCCTCTTCTCTGCCCTTGAGAAACCTCTCCTCTTCTTCGCCCCTATGAAGCCTCTCTTCTTCTCTGCCACCCTCAACTCAAACAACCCTTCCACCACCGAGAAGATGAAGGACTTAGCCTCCACAAAGAACCGGTTCTCCATACCCTACCGCACAGGACAACCCCCGAAGGGGTTTGCAACAGCCCCGCCGCCACCGACACCGACACCATGCCTCACGTGGCTGAAAAGCCAGAGAGACGCAAGCTTCCCAAAAAAAACTCTTCTGGTTGAAGAACCTCTCTTTCTGACTTTGATATATTTTTTTTGATAAGTAAGAGAAAATTCATTAAAACGCAGAAAGCGATCAAGTACACAGGTAGTATACAAGAACGGCCACTAAGAAGAAGAAAACAATACAAGAAAATCATTAAAACTAATCACTAAGGGGGCAAGGAATGCAGCCGTCCAAGAGTACAAAGAATAAAAGAAAAAAGAAATGAGTTCCTCAATGGTTCTTTCTTTGTCCTCGAACTGTCTATCATTGCGTTCCCTCCACAAGCACCATATAAGGCAACAAGGAACCATCTTCCACACAACCGCACTCCGTGTGCGACCACCCTGTTCACCAGCAAGCGAAAAGATCAACCACCCGACGAGGCATAACCCAAGGAATACTGAAGCAGCTAAAAATAGCATTCCAAAGAAAGCCAGTGGCATCACAATGAAGAAGAAGATGATCCACAGACTCCCCATTCTTTTTGCACATACAACATCTATCAATCACAATGATCCGCCTCTTTCTAAGATTGTCTATAGTAAGGATCTTCCCTAATGCTGCTGCCCAAGCGAAAAATGCCACTTTCAAAGGAACCTTGGTACGGCAAATACATTTCCAGGGGAAATGACTTGTCTCCTTAAAGGCAAGAGCCTTATAGAAAGATCTAACATCAAACTTACCTTTACGAGAAGGAGACCACCAAATCTTATCTTCCCCATCACGATCAAGACTGATGGAATACAATAAGGTAAAGAAAGAAGTCAAGACGTCCACCTCCCAATCGTGTGTTGCTCGAATAACTTTGACATCCCACTGAAAAGATCCGCTCTCCAGAATCAAATGAGCTGCCATGAACGAATTCTTGTTGCAAGCTATGTCATACAGACCTGGGAAAGCTTCCTTGAGGGGCATCTCTCCCGCACCACACATCATCCCAGAATCTGATTCTGGATCCATTGCCCAAAATAAATCTGGTATGGCTACTAAACAAGCTCCACCCCTTCCTAATGTTCTTCCAAAACCCCATCCTGTGAGACCCATGGGGGTCTAAGGAACACCAACCAGCCCACGTAGAACCATACTTTGCATCCACAACTGATCTCCACAGAGCCTCTCTCTCATGCGCAAAACGCCACAAGCACTTCCCTAACAAAGCCTGATTGAAGATCCTCAAATTCCTGATGCCCAAACCACCTTCTGAAATAGGGGAACAAACTGTGGACCAGCTAACTAGGTGATATTTGAATTTGTCACCTATACCTCCCCAAAAAAAATCTCGATGTAACTTTTCTATGCGACTGGCAACACTGGATGGAATGGGGAACAAAGAAAGGAAGTACGTGGGTAGGTTAGATAAAGTACTCTTTATAAGGATAACTCTACCGCCCTTAGACAAATACATTCGCTTCCAACTAGCCAGTCGTCTTTCAATCTTTCCAACTACATCATCCCAAATGGATTTAGCCTTAAAAGGGGCAACGGAAGACCGAGATACTTTAAAAGTAGAGAGGAAACACCACAACCCATGATGCTAGCCAATTCATCCGTACTATCCACATCACCCACAGGAACCAGTACAGACTTGGCCAGATTGATCTTTAAACCCGAAACAGCTTCAAAAGACAAAAATAAAACCCGAAGAAAACGGAGATGATTAGGATTAGCCCCGCAAAAGACTAAAGTATGGTCTGCAAAGAACAGGTGGGAAATATTAAACACCCCATTGCTACTAGAACCCACTGAGAACCCTGATAGAAAGCCCCTGCGAATAGAAACAACGAACATCTTGCTAAGGGCTTCCATCACAATGACAAATAAGAGAGGCGACAAAGGATCACCGTGTCTAAGTCCGCACGAACTGCTGAAGAAACCCGAAGGGGTGCCATTCACCAAAACAGTGAAACGTGCCGAGGAAATGGAATGCGCTATCCACGAGCACCATCTATCTCCAAAACCACATCTTTTCATCATATACAATAAGTTCCAGTTAACATGATCATAAGCCTTCTCAATATCTAGCTTGCAAATCGACCCTGGTTCACCTGATTTAATACGACTATCTAAACACTCATTAGCGATAATAACAGAATCAAGAATTTGCCTACCTTTCACAAAAGCATTTTGAGATTTCGAGATTATCTTTTCCACAACCTTTCTTAGTCTATTAGCAAGAACTTTTGCATTGATCTTGTAAACCCCACTCACAAGACTAATAGGCCGAAAATCTTTAAGATCCATAGCCCCGGACTTCTTCGGTATTAGAGCAAGAAAAGTGGCGTTAATGCTTTTGACAAACTTGCTATGAGTGTAGAAATCCTGGAATACTCCCATGAGGTCTGTCTTAATCACTTCCCAACAATCTTGGAAGAACGCTACGGTGAACCCATCAGGACCTGGAGCCTTATCATGATTTATGCCTTTAACCACCTCTAAGACTTCCTTTTCCTCAAAAGGAAGTTCCAAGGAAGAGGCCTCAACTGCATGCAAAGAGTCGAATTCAAGGTTGTCCAACCTAGGCCTCCAAGTGTAAGGTTCTGTAAAAAGGGACTCATAAAAATGAGAAACATGATCCCTAATAACCTGCTGAACGGAAGAAATAGAGCCATTGACTGAGAGAGACTCTGTGGCATTGGACCTCCTGTTCGAGTTTGCTATTTGATGAAATTTTTTTGTGCATTTATCCCCCTCTTTAAGCCAAAGAACCCTAGACTTCTGTCTCCAACTAATCTCTTCATGTAGAATAGAATTCTCTAGATCTCTGATGACCTCATATTTCCTTATCTTCTCTTCAGGAGCTAAAGCACGTTGTTCATCCAATCTATCAAGAGCACATAAATCTTCCATAAGCTTATTTTTGTGAATCTCCACATTGCCAAACTCGTGTTCATTCCATCTCTTAAGATCAATCTTTAAAGCCTTAAGCTTTTGAGAGAAGATAAAACTGGGAGAGCCTTGAAAATGGTAAGACGACCACCAAAGTCGCACCCTTTACACAAACCCTTCAGCCTTCAACCACATATTCTCAAACTTGAACGGTCTAGGGCCCCAGTGAATGCCTCCACCATTAAGAAGAATCGGGAAGTGATCAGAACACAATCTAGGAAGCCTTTTCTGCAGAGTGCCTGGAAACTTGACTTCCCAATCAGGAGAAACAAGAAATCTGTCTAGGCGAGACCAAGAAGGATTCTCCTGATTATTGGACCACGTAAACGACCCTCTTGCAAGTGGAAGATCCTTAAGACCCTGCTCAAAAATAAAGTCTGAAAACTCCATCATGGCGGCATTCAGACGAACATCTCTCGATCTTTCAGCAGGAAATCGAGTGACATTGAAGTCGCCCCCAATACACCAAGGCAACTCCCACCAAGAAGAAAGACCAGCCAACACATCCCAAAGAGAACTTCTTAGAGCGTCGATGTTAGGACTGTACACCCCAGCAAAGGCCCAAGGAAAGTCATCAACAACACTTCTAAAAGAGCAGGCAAGAACAAACTCACCCACGAACACGTCTATCTTCTTGACAATCCTTTTATCCCACATGATTAACATACCACCAGAGGCACCACACGAGGCTAAGTAACACCAATCAACATAAGGACAACCCCAAAGACTTCTCACTATGTTGTTAGGAATAAACTCTAATTTAGTTTCTTGCAAACAAATAATATTAGCCTTCCATTGCCTCAATAAATTTCTGGCTCTTAACCGCTTAACACCCTCATTTAACCCTTTAACATTCCAAGAAAGGATTTTGGGCTTCATAATAAACTGTTGTGCACCCTCCCTTTGCGTCTACCACTCGAAGAGCTTCCACTATGTGCCTCATAGTAAACAGAACAGAATAATCTGTTTAATTCCCTCGTACCTTTATTAACCGATTTTGGGCTAGAACCTGTTACCTTCTTATAATGACTGTCGATGAGGTTCTCATACAAGGTCAAAATTTGACCTTCGGAGCCATCACATGTGATTCCTAGCGGATGACGATACTTTAGAGCCATCTTCAACAGCAACTTCGAAGACCCCTTGCCAGAAAGTCCCCTAACCTTGTCACTAGGACAACATGATAGAGGAATTGGCTCTGCCTCAGGGAACGGAAATTCCGGTCTGTTCCTTAACCCCAAAACAAAAAAAAGTTTGTGGGTAAAAGGGCCGAACACCAACGAAGGGCAAGAGTCGGCAGGATCCGACTCAACCAAAGAACCAGGAGAACTCGACCTAGTCCAGACAACCATTGCACCCTCTGTGCTAATCGGAGCAGGGACTACAAGGGAGAAAGGCGACCCACCGACGATCTCTGACATCGGAGGAATGCAGCCCGTCGACTCAGGCGGACCCTTTCCGACCTCTAGAATCACTTCGGTGTCTGGATTCCCAAAACCCACCAAGGAGCTCAGCCCACTGGTTGTCTTTGAGGTTGCCAGAGACCTCACTGAATCACCGGAAACCTTCTCCGACGTTGACCCCATCTCTGGTAACACTGCCAACTCAGGAGTCGAAAGACTTGGGTTGGGCTTTACAGTTATCGGTACCCAACGAAGCCTTCCCATTTTCTTCTTTGTATCCTTCTTCCTCTTCCGTCTAATACCGCTGGGCTTGGAGTCTGGCCCAAAAAGAAGGAGCCCTTCACTTACACGACAGAGGGCTCGGTCCATGTAAGCCTTCAGCTTTTCCAGCTGGCCACGCCAGAGCGATAGGAGGGAAAACGTGTCCTCTTCACTTGACAGCTGAAATCCTGTAGAGATATTGGGCTGAGCAGAGGCATTGACATAGTCTTTGGAACATTCTGGTTTACCTTGCGTATCAGGTTGGGATTGAGCAGCCATTTTAGGCAATCGACTGACACCCATCACTTCATATGATCCCCAATGTTCAATAAGGTCCTTGCCCAGTGAATGAACCGTTCGGAACCGTTTCTTCCCTTTCTTCGGACGTACACAGTGGTCCTTGTTCAAAGGAACCACTGGATGGGAGGGCTGACTCTCCTTCTCCGAGCAACTGAGGCCTTTGCGTAGAACTTCCACATAAGAAGGTGCACCTTCTTTGCCATAAGAATCGCTACTAACGCCAGGGTTAACTCCATTCCCCACAAACTGGGGCTTCTTTGAAAATATCGTTGAACGTGCCATTCCTTACCCAGTCGGGGCTTTGAAGAAATCTCTGACCTTTTCCAACTCCATGACTAACCTACTCCATCCCCGCCCATCTTGCCCTTCAGGAATGTAGATGATCCCTTTGCAACCTCCTGCAGCATACACTGCCATTTCAATAAACTTGCCAGCCGCATTATCACCTCTTCTCACGATGAGGACCTTGGACCCCTCCCTGAAAGACCTAACAAAGTCCTCCCCAGGAAACCACAGCAAGCATTCCACTGTCGATATCAACCAACCTAGACTCTGGATACCCAACAGAATCCGACCGGAGAAGTTTCACCTCCTTTCTTCCAATCTCACTACCGAAGCACCTTCGACCACCGTGAACAAAAACTTCTTTGCTTCTACGTGCCACCTCCTCTCCATCTTTTTCTTGTAAGGATTCAATTTCTAAATCGTATTGATATTCCATTTCTAAATCGTAGATAATTTTCAAAGAGGTAGGATTCAATAACATATTTTGATTCATAATTTCGCTCGTTCATGTTTTGTTATCTAGGTTGACATATGAAGATTAGGAAAAAGAATGACTTTTTTTTATTGATAAGAGGACAAAATTTCTGGGTGTGGTCATCTTGAATTCTCAGAGCTCCATCTGGCTTGTGTCGATGTTGGAAGTGTTGTTGGGTTTCCCGAAAGAGCAAGATTTTGTTAAGTTGTTCAGAGAAGGATCGAAAGTTTTGATTGCTCGGAGAGGTGGGAATAAAGCTGGGCACTTCTTAGAGGCGACAACGTTCGGGCTGGGCGGTTGGAAAGGGTCCATTCTTATCCCCGAGGGCCGTGGAGGGTGGTGATGGGTCAAATTCTCCGACGAGCTGAGAAAGGTTGTAGATTTTCTTTATGTCTCGGTGGGTTGTGGGCTCAGTTCCTCATCTACATCGGAGAAGAAGGTTGTGAAGGGTGTTCGGCCGACTCTGGACTTGGCTCCAAAGTGGACGGGGCCTTCTTTTGTGGAGGTGTTGAGGTTGGATTCGACCACTGCTGCGGAGGCGTTGCCCATCATGGGTGGTGGTCGTTCCTGGTTAAGGGCTTCGTTGGTGGAACCTTGTGAGTTTGATCTTCTTCCTGCAGTGTGGCATGCAGAGGCTGATTCGAGATCGGCAGTGGATTGCTTCTCATTGGAGTCTCATCCGCTTGATCTGCTGGACAAAGACCAGCATGTTCGTCCGTAGGGTAAGAACTCGTTCGAATTTGAATTTCAAAAATTCGAGACTGTGGACATGGCGTAAGTTGGGTCCCAATTTTTATTTGGCATTGGGCCGGGCTGTAAGGAGACTTCTGGACCGGTTTGCCGGGTCGGGGCCGAATCAAAAACCCTTAGGTTTTCATGTGGCTCGACTCATGCGGAAACCTAAAGTTTCCCGTCCGTCGCCATCCCTGCCGGCTTCCTCCTGGGGGTTTGGAGGTTACAGTGTTGGGGGCCACAGAGGGCGCAAGTCCAGCTTCGTAGGTTTTTGATGGGGATTCTTTTAAGTTGGAGCCCTCGTCGGAGGCAGTTGCAGGGACGGCTCTGTTTATGTCTTATTCCGGGGGTGAGTCGAGCAGTTCCCAGGTGTTTCCAATGTCTTCTAGCCGGACTCTAGCCTCTAAAGAATTTGGTTTCCCCCCTTCGCCGGCACCAGATCTGGGTTTTTCGGCGGATCTTGCTCCTGTCTTTAAGTTCACTCCATTGTGGACGCTTCAAATTCCTAAACCCTATTCTGCTCCTCCGTCTCTCGCTGGAGCAGCTGTTTTGGGAGAGAAGCTGCGTTCTCCCCTTCCCGTGGTGGTTTCTAAGCCTTTTCAGTGTTACTACAGAAGGGCGAAGAAACTAAGGGAAGGGCAATCTGTGAAGTGGAATGATGTACTACTTTTTGATTCCTTGGAAGCTGCGAAGATGTCTGTTAGCTACGCTGATAAGAGGGTTACGGTTGCAGAGCCGCCAGCGGAAGAGGTGGCAAAGCCTCTTGCAATGAAGAAGACAGAGACGCTAGTGAATCAGGGCCTTTTTAGGAAGGGGTTTATCAACCTTCCCTTAATAGTTCAGTCCCTCCCGCGTTGCTTCAGGAGGTCAACAATGGCGGGGTGGTAGGTCCTTCCTCCCCTCTGAGTGGTTGCTTAAATGGTTTCTCCCAATCCCGGAATTGGCCAGTCGGTTTTGATCATAACGGGCAGATTGTGATATGAGAGGAGGAAGAAGATGATTATTGGGATGGATTGCCCTTAGATTGGGCGATGGATGGGGATTTTGGGGAGGAGGCCATGGCTACTTGGGATGCTATGGAAGAGAAATTTAGTTGATTGTGCGCTAGAAGTCTATAGGAAAAAGGGAGCTTTTGAATTTACATAGTTCCATCAATTACAGCGAAGTGAAAGTTCCCTCTAGGAGTAGGAAGGCAAGGCACACATGTTGTAGGCTTGTTGTGCCTTGGTGGGTAGTGGGTAGTCTTGTTCTTAGTTGGGTCCTTTTGTAGTTTTTTTTCGTTTTCTGGGGCCTTGGTGTAGTGGGTTTTATTGGGTTTAAGCAGGTTAGCTTTGGTTGTTCTTGTGTACTTAGGGGCACCTTACGCTTTCTTTAATAAAGTTTTTTTTACTTAAAATAAAAAAAAAAAAAAAAAAGTATTATGTAAAGAATGACTTAATAGTGACAACTGGACCATTACTCTATAATTATTATTGTTTTAAATTAATTGTTTAACCTGATATAGTTTCATCTACATTATGTGCCAAATTGAAATGATCAATAATCAAAAAAGAAATATACCAAATGCGTTATCTTCAATTCTATGAACTTGTATTGTATCTTGTGCATGTGGATGGCAAACTCTTCCAATCACGATGGCCTTTGTGCTAGCAGTGTTCAGTAGTTTCAATGGATTTTTAATGCCATCTCAGAACGTAACTTATATATATGATTTCTAGGTCACACCTTGAAAAGAATACCAACTTCAGTTTTTGTGGCTGGCTATCAATCAATATATATATATGTACTAATTAAAAATATATATATGTATATATGTACCCCATCTCAAGTATCCTTAAACAGATTGATGCTCTTATGTTTACAGCTAGCTCCAATTTATTTGACCTCATGCATGAAGCTGGGAATGGGTTTGTTAGAGATTTTATTGAGCAAGCAACCTGTTCAACATACTCAAATATTGCTTAAGGTTATCGGTACATCTTTCATTGTCATGTTTCTTCGATTTCAGTGTCCAATATTTTGATGGATATGTTTGTGACTGACTTAAGTTGTTGCATTCTTTTAAGCAGATTATAGAGATATGCCGTATATATGAACTTGACAGTATTAGTTCAAACATTATGAAGGTATATGTTATTTGGTGTAAACTTGCTAGTACTAGATATGACTTTAGGGAATCCTCTGCAATGCTGTGTTGGAATGACTTGGCATGGATGTTGGTAGCAATTATCTGTGCGTTA
The DNA here is from genome assembly GCF_958979055.1 of Alnus glutinosa. NCBI lineage: Eukaryota > Viridiplantae > Streptophyta > Magnoliopsida > Fagales > Betulaceae > Alnus > Alnus glutinosa. The sequence goes on along the minus strand of NC_084891.1, from coordinate 14,018,260 downwards.
TATCCAAGTTTTGTTTTCGAAAGAGTTGGCAGAATTTTTCTCTTTGTGGGCATTCTTGTTAAAAATTTTCAATGTTTAGATTGCTGGAGTATACCATTGGAAGCATGGTAGGAAAGGCTCTGGAGTATTTTGGCTTCAGCAAGCCCAGGATGAAGTTCGTCTTAATAGGATTGCCCAGCAGTTGTTTGATTCTGTTGGACAATCGATCTCTGATGAAAGTTTCAAGGTAATAAAACTTAAAATTCCATAAAGTTAAGCAACCAGGAGGCTTCATCATATTTTTGTTTACATGCATTAATACTTTTAAGTGTTCTGCAAAACCATGAATCCTTGATTCTAATTAAATTTGTTTCACAATACTCATATTGTATATCATTTGTTTGTACAGCAATGGGAGGGATTGATTGAGTTATTGGGTTCTGATTCCAAAGCTGCTGGCGGTCTTGAGTTTTTACGCAAGTAGGAACTTTCTTGTATCCGCAGTCTTTGAGTAATGATTTTCATCAACAATTTTTGTTCAATATTTTCTTACTTCTAATCCTTAGATACATCATACATTACAGGTATAGGGATTTTAAAAAATCCCTTAAGCAGGTTAATGATGGAAAAACTACTGATGTTGCTCGGCAAGCTGTAGAATCCCTCATATCGGTATGTCTTACTTGAACATTGTTTGTCAGATTGACGTAGCTGCTGTCCTCAACATAATAGTTTTCAAAATTTAAATTTGAGAATTTTGTTATTTGGGGCTCTTCTGCATGAAGTGTTCAAGGTTTCTTCTCTCAAACTTATGTGCCCGACATATACAGAGTAGCCGTTCAATATTGTGACGGAACTTTTTGGAATATGATTTATTATTTCCTATGGTAATCCTGATTTCTTTTTCTTCTGTGCTAACCAAGGTTTTAGTCATCTTGTGTAATTGCTTGCTTGGGCTTGATTTTTAATAATTTCTATTAAATGATTTTGCAGCTTATGAAAAACCCATCTACACCTCAGCGTTTTTGGCTGCCTCTTCTGTATGATTCGGTAAGCTCTTTAATCTTATGACATTTTGCACAAACCTCTTCTGTATTCAATTTTTCTTTCTGTAAGTTATATTCTCTGCTACAGATATTCTAAAATAATTTGGCAAACTTTTGTTTTTTCCCCGCTCAATCTGGGTCTTAATAACATAATGCTCTTATGCATGCCCTGCACATGGCCTTTTATAATTCTGTTGTGCAGTTGAAGCTGCTCAGTTGGCAGGAGCGTCCTCTGCTAAATGTCTCTGAGACCAACCTTTTGTTGAATAAACTGCAAGAGTTGTCGATGTCAAGGCTGCGACCAGACTTCATTGAAGCTGAGTTGCCACCCCAAGCCTTAGGTGGTGTTAGGCTTGCTCTTGCTACAAATCTTGGACGTGCTATTCTAGAAGAATAACGAGGCCTACTTTTTGCATAACTAGTTTGCCATCTGCTCACTGGGGCTGTCGGACAGCATGTAAAACTGTAAAGGGCTGTTTCAATAGGTATCCTGCTAGTCGTACTTACATAGCAGTCTAACAAGAAGTTTGGAGAAACTGAAGATTGTATTTGTTGCATAAAGGGGTTTCAATAGCTGTACCTGTTGTAAATTAGCGGACGGTCGGTTAGAAGTGTTCTTTTAGCAAATTTGTCTGAGATCAAGAAAGAGGATATTAGCTTCTTTTGCCTCGATGTTTGTTTTTAACTTTTCTGTGTACTGCTCAGGAAAATTCTACTCATTCATGTATATCACTTTCTAAACAGATGCTCATTCTTTTTTCTTTTTCTTTCTTTCTTTTTTTATTTTTTTGTGAAAAAAATCATATTAAGTTCCTAGGTTTTCATCTAATTTGGATTTAGTCTTTAGGTTACCATTAAAGTTAACGGTTTGCCCTTATTCATTTGACACATCAATGTCCATGTTAGGAAATCTTGTTACGTCAGATGGAATTTCCATCACGTCTTTGAATTTGTATTCCGATTTTGCTCTCGTGTTCAAGGGGCATAATGATGCTTATAGTTAAATGCTCCAATATTTCAAAATATTCCCAAAGTTGAAATTACATTTATAATCTTAACTGAGCGTTAAAACACAATTATTAACCCTTATACTTCCATTGAAATACTGTATTATCCCAGCAAAAGAAAGAATAGTTAAGCGTGTCCCTCAATCAAGAGTAATGTTAGAATTTCTTGTATTCCTCTAAAAATAAGATGGCTTTTAAAATTACTATTAGGATGTAGTGGCACATGAGAGTAATTCCTAAAATTTCTCAATAAATAGCAATCGAATAATCCTAAAAGTAGAGTTAGTTATAGTTTGTCATCTTCTATAACTCTAACCTTAGAACGGTGCTGTAGATTTGGGCGAGAGACCTATGCTTGAAGGACGTTGCGAGAGACCAATGCTTGAAGGTCGCACGCTGCTAATGGAGAACCTCACTTTAAATTCGAAGTTTCGCTATCAAGATTTGTGCTTTTGCATTGGAGTTGTTCTATACGTGTGTCAAGAGTCCGGCTCTTGACCCACGTGGAAGGGCTTTTTTTTTTTTTTTTTTTTTTTTTTTTTTTTTTTTTTATAATTAAAAAATAAAAAAACACATACAAGGGTCCGTCATTTCAAAATTTCCAAAAAAATCACTTTCGTTTCTCTCCATCTCCTCCTTCTCCCTCCCCCATCGACCGCCACCCATCGGAGCATTGCCCACCACAGTTCCACCGCCGACCAGAAGCCTTGACCACCGTATTCTCTCTCTACGGTCTCTCTCTCTCTCTCTCCACGGTAGGCCACTGTGAATTTTTGTTGTGTTTTTTCTCTCTCTTAACGGTTGGTCACTACTTGTTTTTGTTGTGATAATTTTTTGTTGTTTTTGTTGTCTCTTTTTGATTCCTGAAGATGCTCGCTGGGTGTTCGGCAAAATGTCTGAAACGAATGACATGTTATTTATTTGTATTGGTGAATGACTATATATATAGTGACTCAACTAAGAAAACTCATATATATAACAGCTATTTGAATTTAGGGAAAACTACAATTTACCCCCCTGATGTTTACACCAATTTGCAATTCTGGTATCAATGTTTCGATTGCGTCAATTGCACCCAAGAAAGTTGCAAAAATTTGCAATCCACCCCTTTCCGTCCAATTGTGCCGTTTGAAGAGACGGAAATGACCCCACGTGCCGCGCACAAGCCTTTTTTAAACAAAGGTGGACAAAAATGCCCTCATTTAAACGGCAGAGTTTTGTCCAAAAAAACCCAAAAAATTCATCAAAACACTTTAGGCCTCCCCAAACCGTAAGATATGAACCTGGAACACGTGTCCCTCCTCAGAGCCATCCTCCTCTCTTCGTCTATTTTATGTTTAGAAATAGTTTTGTGCTTTCGTGTCATTTGGCCGGAGAAGCTTGAGCTTCTTCAATGGCGCCCCGTTCTCTCTAACAGGTTCACCATCTCCTCTGAGTTGTCTAGCTCAGCTGCAACGTGGAGGAGTGACTGGGCTTCAACGGGTTAGAAATCGACTAGGATAAGTCTTTGCATCTTTTCAACCGTCCCCTTGAACATGAAGCTTGTCGTCGTTGGGAAGCTTGTTGGATGTCCCTGTTATTAGGGAATATAGTAATATACGCATATACTGGCCCTTTATGAAAATTTATGTCTATGTTTATAATTAAACATTCATATAATAGTCGAAGGTATGGAAGACAAGAACTGTCGGGTTTCGCTTCGGAATTTCCGCACTGCATGTAAGACAGGCTATGTGTGTCGATGCTGCTATCCCTTAGCTAGAGAATAACGTGTTGTCCGGTCCCTACTATGACTCTTTCCCTTAGCTTTCAGGTCCTTAAAACTGGACAGAGATGCTTTTGATGCCGCCAATCCTGGAGACTAATTATGCAAAGAAAACACATGGAAATTGAACTGCTTGATGAGCTACAAGTCAATGAAGAAGAATAGGGTGGAGACGGAGAGGGCCTTTGGTGCTTGGTATGCTTGCCTTTAACGATCTCAGCATGATCATTAAACTTCAAGAAATCTTCTTGGCCAAGTCTTCTTGGTACGTTTCTGCAAGTCTGCAATGTAAGCAGACAAATTTATATTCGGAAAAAAAAAATCACTATGTTCTCCCCTATTCTACACAACATAAACAGAGGAGGAGAGAGAAAGAGGATAATGCATGTGCTTTACGTCTTGGTCGTCACCTTAAGTGCACTAGCAAAATGATTTATCATCTATATCTAAAGCAAGCCTCAAGTCCAAGAGAAACTGAGAATAAACTTGGTAGGGATGGACTTCGACAAAGGCAACGCACAGAGGGTCCCGCTGAGCCAGAGGCCTGAATGGTTGGACGTTACTCCGCGAAGGTTGTGATTCAATGGTCGTCAACTTCAGCGTTTGATTTATCGACAAGTCTTGTGGATCCACACGTAAAAGTTTTATAACTTTTACATGTACCCTCAAAGGATACACCACAAGGGCTCGTCACTGCTATTCATTGCAGCACACCCAGCAAAGATCCAGTGATTGCACTTCAATTCCATCATTGTATTTACCGACAGTACTGCCACCAATATTTGAACGTTTGTCAGGAACAACAAAATTTTCCTCAAGGTACCTTCTTTTTAATGAATTAGGAAGACAAGTGTTTTTCTTACGAATACTGCAGCTGGTGGAGCAAGGGAACAAGCCGAGTGATTGCATTGAGAGCGAGTATTGGGCTATGTTTAGAGACGACGACGACGACGTGGTTTTACTTCTTTGTAAAATTTACCTAGGAAACGCTGCATTTTAAATAAGGGCATTTTTGTCAACTTTAGTCTAAAAACGCACGTGCTCCGCACGTGTTTGAGTTTTCGTCAATTGAGACGGCACAATTGGACGGAAGGGGGTGGATTGCAAATTTTTGAAACTTTCTGAGGTGCAATTGACGCAATCGAAACATTGGTATCAGAATTGCAAATTGGTCTAAACTTCAGAGGGGTAAATTGTAGTTTTCCCTTGAATTTATTTGGTTTGCTTTCTGGGTCTGTGCTATTTTAGGTTCTGAGGTCCGGGGTTTTGTTAATTTATAACGGGGTTTTTGTTGCTTTGTTACTAAGAGAGATTGGAGCTGTTTTATGTGTTGCTTTGGAAAATTCAGGACGCTTAGCATTTTTATCCGTGTATAATAATGCATAGTTATGGAATGTATGTGTTTATGATCATCTCTAACAACTCCTATGTTATTCAAGAAATATAGTTTTGCAGGTTTAAAATATGTGTTTTGTTTGTTTGCTTGGAAAGATAAGGTAGAGGGATAGAGGATAAGTGAAATAGTGAAAAGGCTAAACTTTGGAAGTTGTTGACTTTTTATTTGGATTTTATGTTCTGGGTTTGTTGGTAATGTTGGTGCAGTTCTTGTGTTTCATCGATGAGAAATTTTTAAGGGAAAAGAGAGGTTATTGTTTGTGGTTTGGAAAACTGAGGGAGAGAGGAGGAGAAAGAAATGTCGGATGGGAATGCTAAATCCAAAAAAACTTATGTAATTATATTATGGTTTGCTTCTGGCTTATGGCTTGCATCTGACAATAACTATTTGAGCGTGGGTTTGGTTTGGGAGATGAGTATTGGGATTTTGACTGAGAGTTGGGTTTTTGGGGGGTTTTGGTTTTGGCATGAAAGTTATCGTTTTGATGTGATGTAGATAAGTGTTTTTTTTTTCTTTTCTTCATTTGTTGATGATATTTTGTGGGTTTACGGCTGACTCATATATTTCTCGTTATAGGTGCTTGCAAGGCGTGAAATGAAAGTTATGTCTTTTCTTTTCTTTGATTTGCTTTTCATATCCATTTAGATCTTGTTGAGGATTTAGCTTTACTTAGAGTACGGATGAAGCAAAAAACGCTAGATTTCTTTTATCTTTTAATGGTCAACTGAATATTAAATGGATTTTAAGCTTCTAAGTATGATTTGGCATTCTTGTTCCTCTATTTCATATGCAATTGTATGGAATTATCAGTATTGGGGATTTTATGTCTCTTTTGGGGAAATAGCGTTGGTTCTTCTTAATGAAGCTGATGCTATTGAAAATGCTTTCTCGAGAATTTTCAGCATTCTTTCTTCTTTGGCCAAATCGCTCAATAGTACATCATTGTCTAGTTGCTAATTCTTTATAGACGTGCTTAAAATATGTACCAGACTCTTAAGTGTTGCAATTGTTTTCTTTTTCGGGAATTGAATTTATGCAGTGAGTCATTTAGGGAGGATGTGGATTGTTGGGGATTTAGAAGATTGGTAAGAGGGTTACAACGGAGGTTGCGTTTTGGGAAAATTGTTGTACCTTGAAAATAGAGGTTAGTTTCCCATTAGGTCCAAATTTATTTTCTTTATTTTCATTTGTGTTCCTTAGCTGTTCATAGTCCTTTTTCTCAAAATATATCTACATTGCTGCATATAAGATTTAACTTGGTGTCTTTTACACTTCCATTTCTTCTTTTTAGTTTGAACTTCCTTTCTTTGTCTTAGTATATCGACAAGAAATTTGGTGTTTTTATATCCCTAAAAGTATGTGATACATCCAACACATTGCTGCAGTTCTAGCTGATCTATTTTGAGTTTGCAAGACAATTTTCTGTAGCATCCACGAGATGATAATAATGGGCATAAAAAGAGAGTTTTTTTTTTTAAAGGCTTTATTGGGGGGACATAATATGCATGTACTATTTAAGCATTGTAATCATCCAACTAGCCATTCACAATCAATAAGAAATCTTGATTCCTATCAGCTAGTTGAAGCAGAGTTCTGTTTTTTAAGATAGAGAATAAAATTTCCTGGACAAGAATGAGAGGACTTCCATTGTTTTCAACTCCAATGGGAGTAGTAATTTACAATTATTTTTCTCATGCATTTTTTATTCTACTGGCTCGTGTGTAGTATAACATCAGCTTATTGTTTCATCACATGAAATGCAAACCGTTAATTTTGGGTTATTTAGACATATACATACTATGTAAATCACATGCTTTATTTGTTAATTTGAAATCATTTGTCTGTTGATTTAGATGTCGTTGAATTGATCAATCCTCAGGAAATGGCAGTGAAGAGTCGTGGTGTTAGTATTTTATATTGGCTACATTCTGGATAAACAAAAACACTTTATGTAATGGTTGCGTTTTAACAGGATGGTCAGTTTTCAATTCAGAATCTTCAGGTATTTAAACAATGTATCTAATCACAAGCTTCTAAAAAGATGTCTATGAAGAGTCCTTGCAAAATCCAAGACAAAACAGCCGGTTCCTGTGCAACCGTCAGGACGGGCCTTTGAAGGCGTCCGGACGCCCCTCAGTGTCCAGCAGATAATGATGAAGATGTTTAGACGTTAGAGCAACACCGTCCGGACGCTAGGTCAGTCAGTATTCAACAAGGTGTTCGATTTCAGAAGTCGACATTGTTTGGGAAGTCTCTACAAGCCCTCCGGACGACGTGGCAACACGTCCGGACGATGTCCAGTAGTTCAGAATATTCCAAAGTTCCGTTCGAATGTGAAAATGATTTTAGCGAAGACCGTCTGGATGCTCGGTCAAGCCGTCCGGACGTGAACTTGATAAAGATAGAATTGCACTGTTTCTGAAAGAATATTGCAGAAAATCGTCCGGACGAGGCTAACTTCCGTTCGGGCGCTCGCCGGCCAGAGCCTGAATCTCAGCAGTTTTAGGTCTCCTGTAAGCCTATAAATAGAGGGACTTAGGCTTGTGTTTTTTACAGAATTCGACAGTGAATTTCATAGTGCTTTGAGAGGGTGTTTAGGGAGAATCGAAAATCTGCTAGCTTTCAAGCCGTTGCCAGTGTGTACTCAACTGTTCGTGTGAAGTCTATCTTAGGGGTCGGCCCTAGGGTAAAGGAATCCATCAAAAACCCCTTCAGGTGGAAGATCTGGTTGGGAAGCGTTCACGATGGGCTTCGTGTTAGAGTTAAAAGTATGACTACTGCATAAGGTTATGTGAGTACGAGTGTCTTGTAACTAGCTTTGTTTTTGGATAGTGGATTTCCTAGGTTTGGCTGTCCTAGAGTGGTTTTTTCTCTTCATAGAGTTTCCACTTCGTAACAAATATCTTGTCTTATTTAAATTCCGGATTTAAGATATTTGTTTGCACACAAACACACACACACACACTTGGTTTAAATTAGAAGTCAACAATTATTTTCAATTGGTACCAGAGCTTGGTACACTCTGTTTTTGATTTATTTCTTTGAGTATATCATTTTGACTTCTGTTTTTTCATTATGTCTCAAAATTTTAATTCTGTTCCGCTCTTTGATGGGACGAACAATGGCTATTGGAAAGCCCGAATGCACTTCTTTTTAAAATCTATTGATGTCTGGAAAATTGTTGAAACTGGTTGGATTAAACCAGAAGAAACAGACGAAATTACTGTTATTAAACAAGCGCAAGGCTTTCCAATGATAAAGCCCTCCATGCACTATGTCAAGTACTTTTACCATTTGAATTCGCAAGAATTTCAAATTGTGAAATCGCTAAAGATGCATGGCAAATTCTAGAAACAACATATGAAGGCACAAAACTAGTAAAATCCGCCAAACTTCAAATGTTGATTTCTAAATTTGAAGAAATTAAGATGCTAGAAGAAGAGACCTTCGGAGAGTTCTACACTAAGATTAGCGACCTAAGAAACTCGATGGTGAGTCTTGGGAAGCAAATCTCGGATGTAAAACTCATCCGAAACCTACTAAGATCTTTGCTTGAGCGTTTCAGGATTAAGGTGACAACAATAGAAGAAAGCAAGGATCTGGAGGAGATGAAGATTGAAGAGCTGGTAGGATCTCTTCAGACATATGAATACTCCTTACCTCTAGTAAGAAAGGTAAAGACAATTTCCCTCAAGGCATCTAAGTTGTTAGTTTTGTGTTGGCTGCATTCTGTTGGACAAAATCACTTCCTTGTAATGATGCTCTTTAACAGGGATTCCACTATTCATAAGTGCTTCCAGAATATTCTGTACAGTTTGCAAGGCAGAAAATTTGGTTCCCTGCCAGTCGTCCGGACGACGTGGTATTCCGTCTGGACGCTCATCTGTCAAAGCATCATTCGTCCGGACGACGAGAACTTTCCGTCTGGACGCCCATCAGTGTCTAGAAGCTTCGAACAGTTCAAGGTTGCATCCGTCCGGACATAATGGCAAATCGTCCGGACTCTATTCAGAGTTCTAGAAGAATCCAGCGTTCAAGTACATCCGTTCGGACGACGTGGCAATACCGTCCGGACGCCATTCAGTGTTTGACAAGCATTAGGGTTTTTGTCTCAAGACACAGTTATGGGAAGACGGCTACAACCGTCCGGACGATGTGTGATCCCGTTCGGACGATGTCCTCCATAAGGCAAGTTGTGCATACAAAGTTCAACCGTCCGGACACCTGTCTTCATGGTTCGGACGATCAAGCTTCATATATGGAAATTGTGTGCACCAGTTCAACTGTCCGGACATCAGCCTTCAGGGTCCGGACGCTACAAGCCTTATTATGGTAATTACGTGCAGCCGAAGTGCAACCGTCCGGACGCTAGGGCAACACCGTCCGGACGAGGCCTTGTTATGGAAGCTTTCAGTGCTACTTTGGAAAGGCGGTTACAGTTGACCGTCCGGATGCTCGGTCATGCCGTTCGGACACCCTCCGGTATTTTGGTCATAACGTTTTACTCAAATATCGGATTGGGATGAAATTGGCGTCGTTGGAAAGCTAACAAAAAATAATCTAAATTTATGGTTCAGACGGCCATTAGAATCATCCAGACAGCCCCCGTCCGGACGGAAACATCAAGCGTCTGGACGACCCTGCAGAATTTTCCATAATTGCTTTTTGGACACGGATACAGTAGCCCATCCGGACGGCCAAGGCTATTGTCCGGATGCGTGTGCCAGAGACTCTAATTTTGACTCGAATTAGGGCTTCTAAAGCCTATAAATAAGGGGTTCTAGGCATGCATTCAAGACAGAATTCAATAGTGAATTCCTTACAGCTTAGAGAGGGTGTTTAGGGAGATATTGAAGATCTGCTAGCTCTCTAGCTTTTCCCAGTGTGCGATTTGATCAACTGTGAAGATCTTAAGGGTTGGCCCTAAGGTAAATGATTCCATTGAAGACCCCTTCAGGTAGGAGACTTGGTTGGGAGGCGTTCGTGTTGGGAACACGTCAGAGTTCAAGGTACGACCACTGTATCAGGGGTATGTGAGTGCTACTACTTTGTAACTGGCTTTGTCTTCTGAATAGTGGATATCCTGGGTTTGGCTGCCTCGGAGTGGTTTTTCTCTTAATTGAGTTTCCATTTCGTCAACAAAATATTTGTCTCCTTTAATTCCGCATTTAATATTTTGTTGCACACTGTTCACACACACTTGTTAAAATTAGAAGTCCATTTAATTTTTCATAAGTCATCCACGAAGAAATCAAGAGTCTCATCTGACGAAGACTCCGATATTGATGAAGATGTTGTGGCAATGTTAGCCAAGAACTTCGAGCATTTTATGAAGAATAATAAATTCAAGAAGAAGTTCTCTAACAGACTAAGAAAGTCTCCCCACATAACTGATACAGAAGAAGCAGAGAAGAAAGATCCAAGGGGTCCCTAGTGCTTCGAATTTTCAGGCTTTGGACACATCAGAATTGAATGTACAAATCTAAAGAAACAAAGAGGGAAAGCCTTTAATGCAACTCTCAACGATGAGTCTGAGAAGGAAGAAGAAACTCCTAAGGAAGAAAAATTTCTGGCCTTCGTAGCCCCTCATGAAGATAAGGAGGATTCTCAGTCTTACTACTCTGAGAATAGTGAAGAAGAAGATATGCAGTTAGCCTATCAACTTCAATATGTTGAATTTCTAAAGCTAAGGGGGAAATACAAACAATAGGTACTAGAACTTAACAGCCTCAGGACAGAGAAGACCTCTATGCTCATAAAGATCAATGATTTAGAAGATAGGCTACTGGAGACACAATTGCAACTAGAGAGAGTTTCAGACGAGAAGCTCACTCACATGCTCTCCATTTAGAAGTGCCTAACTGACAAGACCGGACTTGGGTATGTTCCTCCTTCTATTTATGATACTCCTTCTACCTCTAAGACCATTTTCGTGAAGCTAGTTATTCCCTAATCTCCACCCCTAAAAGTGGATAAGGGAAAAGCTGTTATGATATGGGAAGTTCCTATCATCCCTCAGCCTCCGGCCAAGCTTCCTATCAGAAAAAAGTCTCTCACATGCCATCACTGTGGCGAGCCAGGGTACATCAGACCTAACTGCCCACATCAACAAATTCAAAGGAAGAAAAAGTGGCAGGCTCCTAAAAATCCCATGTGTCACCAATGTGGAGTTAGCAGTCATGTCAAACCTAAGTGTTCTCCACCAAAGTCACCCAGGCAGCATAGATCTCCACCCAGGAATCGTACTCCAAGGCATCAGCAGTTGCAGAAACCTATTCAAGCAAAAAAGACTTGGGTTCCCAAAAAGCTGTATTTGGAAAAACAGAAGACTGCAGAAAGCAAAATCTGTTATGAAGGAAATTCTCCTGCCAGTTCTTTCATGCAAGATCTGGTAAGATTTCTAACACTATAGCTAAAGAAGGAAGGATAGGACAAAGATGAGGACACCCACTCCATGAGGGGGAGCAGACCTACCTAGTAGGTAAGGTCACACATGCCTAGAATTTTGGTTCCTAAATCTTAAAGCATGACAGGTACACTTGCATAGTTTACTTTATTTTATCATCTTATAAAAACTTTGCATGTTGTTTTGGAACCATCATTTCTATCCCAATATTCCATCTTGGGTTGTCTTGGGGAAATTCTGCAGGTATTAAATAGGGATGATAGTAAAAGCACGTCGAGCGGTTGCTTTTCTATCTTGTTACTCTCAAACCTCTCTCCCTGAGGTCAGGTTTGTTTCTACCTTACATGCTTGGTCAATACTATCCTTTTTATTATAAAGCATGTTTGTTGTTTATTTATTTATTTTTTTAAAAAAAGAGGGATGGTATGAAGATGCAGAGCTTTGTTGTTCCATTATATGAGTTTCTAGATATCTTATGTATGTTTAATTGATGTCTCAGTTTCTGATGCATTTATTCATTTGCCTTTATATAACTGAGAGTTTTTCCTTGATATCTGCGAAGTTTCCCAGTGGCATCCATACTAGATAGATGCTTTTTTCTTGCGATGAAAAATATGCACTATCCAAGGTTCCCCTAAGGTATTTTTGTCTCTCCTCTGACTTTTAACTTTTGGATTTTTTTTGAGAGATTTTTTGTACTAAGATGGTCAAATTGACCAACTTGCTAGTTGAACCTAGAACCCATAAATTCTGGCATTCTTTCTAGGTTACAGCACTAAGTGATAAAATGCATTCAAAACTGAATAAAAATGGATAAATAAAAAGATCCACTGCGTATGTTATAAATCTGTTCTTGATCTTGTCCCTAAAGAAACAGTTAGCGACCACATCATTGCGGAAATAGACGGTCACTAAAGGACATAGTAAAAGAAAAGTGCTGCAGCTTAGGGAGAGTGTATCAGATGAAGGTAACTAGGCCCTAACATAATAAGGTTTGACTTTTGATTGATCTAACATTGATTTTCTCTCTTCTTTGAAAAATCCGGGTGATTTAAGTCATATCAGTATACTTCATACCTTATTGAGAAAGCCTTCACATACACACACGCAGTGCTTGAGTTAAGTTTTCTATTGAAAAATGTCCTTCAGTAGGGAAATTCTTGTGCTGATTATCTTGGAATTTTTTTTGAAATGCTAATTGAACTAAGATATCAGTGTTATATATATGCGTGCTCTGGAAATTATTTGGGAAATACTTTTCTACTCTTTTTACTCTTTATTTATTTATTTATTTTTTCCAGATTTTTTGTGTGAAGCATCTGGACGGTGTTTCTGGACGTTCCGACGATGCTCCTGTATGTCCAGACGGTTATTTTGGTTGTCCGGCCGATACGGTTGATTCGTCCGGATGTTCATTCTTCTTGTCCGGATGAGCGTGTTTTTGCGACCTCTACGTGGCACTTCGTTCAGACGGTGAATCTTGTAGGGTTAAATCGCTTTCTCCCCGCGCCGCAACCCACTTTTTCACCTTTTTTGGTTCGTTTTTGTCGTCTTGTGCATTTTCTCTGTGTTTTTTATGCGTAACTCTCTAGTGTACTTGTCATCTTTGCAGTTTATCTCCACTCCAGGTATATTTTTATACTCTTTTACTAATTTACTTTAAGTTTTCTATGCTTAAAATAGTTTGTTTTTGGGTTTCTATGATTTTGAGTTTAATATGTATTATTGCTCAAAATTCTTTATTTGTGGGTTGAGATTTTGCATATTTGATTCTTGATATTGTTTGGGTTGTGTTTCTTGTTGTTGTAATTTCTGGGATAGTCCATTTTACAGCCGTTATAATACCAAAATTTTTTTTGGACTAACAAAGATTAATGCTTTCATGGATTTGTGTCTCTGATTTTTTTTAGTCCAGAAATTATGTCTTCAAACGACTCTCCTCCCCGTGTCAGGCAAAGAACTGAAGATTCAGTTGCTGACAGATTGCATCGCATGCAATCATGACAGGTCCTATCCAAGCGCAATCTTCTCCTCGTAGATCTGAGAGATCCAGTTCTGCTCCCCATCGCTCAGGTGCTACTGGAAAACAACTGGGAGTACTTGTACAATTGTGCCTGCCCGGTATTTCCCAGACTGGTGCGGGAATTTTATGGCCACATGATCGTCATTCAGGATGATGATAGAGGACTGATCATGCGGACTATGGTCAAAGGCCAGAAAATTCTGATTGACCCCCAGCTTATCAGTTCTGTGATAGGGGTCCCTGTTCTACTAGTCTCCGGAGTTCCTTTTCCTGATGAGGCTCCCAACATTGATTTTTTACATGACTTCTTTGGGACGAGACCATAGCGAGACGACAAGTCCCACTCCCAGATCAACATCGGTGCCTTTGCTCCTATGCATCAATTCTTAGCAAAGGTTGTTGTAACAAACCTTTGGCCTTAAGCTCGGCGAAGTGAGCTTACTCTCAAGAAAGCCACCCTTCTCTATGCCGTAGTGATGCGGACTCCTTTTTGCCTGTGCAAGCACATATTGCACACTATGCTCGAGGTTCGCAATGAGAAGAACACGAGTTTGTCTTTTGGGTGTTTGATCACTCAAATCTGTCTTCAAATCGTGATAGATATTTCAGACTCTGAGCCCCGCTCGCGAATTCCAAATCCCCTTGGCATACAGACTCTCATGAAGTCTAATGCACATTTGCGGCACGAGGCTCAAGGTGGTGCTCCTCAGCCTCCACCAGTTCCCCCACCAGCATCATCATCATCATCATCATCATCCCAGGTTGTGCCCCCTACTTTCGATATAGAGGTTGCATTTTCTCAGCTGATGTCATCCATGGGAGCTCTCCAGCGTGAAGTTCATCTTATTGGAGAGCATGTTGAACAATGTCAGATTGACATTAGAGAGTGCCTGCAGTACCATCACCCCAAGCCTGATTAGGAGGACTGATTTTTTTTTTTTTGTTCTTTTTGTTCTTTTTGTTGTTTGCTTGTATATAAACAATTTTAAATTTGTGCTAACATTTTGCTGTAATTATTAAAACACTTATTTTTTTAATTAATACTCTGTTTACCCTTTGTCATTGTGTGACAAAAAGGGTGAGTATTTTTTGGACCGGGAATGTGTTTCAAACCGATCAAGTGTTTTTGTCCCAGAATGGCCAAAGGGGGAGTTTGTTAGTATTTTATATTGGCTACATTCTAGATAAACAAAAGCACTTTATGTAATGGTTCCGTTTTAACAAGATGATCAGTTTTCAATTCAGGTATTCAGACAATGTATCTAATCACAAGCTTCTAAAAAGATGTCTATGAAGAGTCCTTGCAAAATCCAAGACAAAACAGTCAGTTTCTATGCAACCGTCCGGACGGGCCTTTGAAGGTGTCCGGACGCCCCTCAGTGTCTAGCAGATAACGATGAAGACATCTGGACGTCAGAGTAACACAATCCAGATGCTAGGTCAGTCAGTATTCAACAAGGAGTTGGATTTCAGAAGTTGACACTGTTTGGGAAGTCTCTGCAAGCCTTCCAGATGACTTGGCAACACTTCTGGACGATGTCCAGTCGTACAGAATATTCCAGAGTTCCGTTTGAGCGCATAAAGGATTTTAGAGAAGACCGTTCGGACGCTTGGTCAAGCCGTCCGGACATGAACCTGATAAAGATAAATTGCGCTGTTTCTGAAAGGATATCACAGAAAACTGTCTGGACGAGCCTAACTTTCGTCCGGACGCTCGCCAACCAGAGCCCTAATCTCAGCAGTATTAGGTCTCCTGTAAGCCTATAGATAGAGGGCCCTAGGCTTGTGTTTTGTACATAATTCGACGTGAATTCCATAGTGCTTTGAGAGGGTGTTTTGGGAGAATCGAAGATCTGCTAGCTCTCAAGCCGTTGCAAGTGTGTGGTCATCTGTTCGTGTGAAGTCTATCTTAGGGGTCGGCCCTAGGGTAAAGGAATCCATCAAAAACCCCTTCAGGTGGAAGATCTGGTTGGGACGCGTTCATGATGGGCTTCGTGTTAGAGTTAAAGGTATGACTATTGCATAGGGTTATGCACGTACGAGTGTCTTGTAACTAGCTTTGTTTTTGGACAGTGGATTTCCTGGGTTTGGCTGCCCCATAGTGGTTTTTTCTCTTCATAGAGTTTCCACTTCGTAACAAATATCTTGTCTTATTTAAATTTCGCATTTAAGATATTTGTTTGCACACAAACACACACACTTGGTTTAAATTAGAAGTCAATAATTATTTTCACGCGGGAATGCTATTGTGGTATGAGAACATATCTAAGGACTTCATGGACGGAGAAAAATCCGGGAAGACAAAACTTTGGATGCGCTCAATACAGCAAAGACCCACATTTCAAGTATTTTGAATGGTTTGAACCACGCATTTGTGATCGTGGCAGCAAGCTTGTATACGAAATGAGGGTGAGGATTAAGACTATAGAAGAACTCTGTAAACAAGAAAAAAAAAAAAAGCGATCAAATGTCCTTTTGTTTGTGTCATGGGGATTATCTGTTGCACTTTTGTTTGCTTTTATGTGTTCGTTTTAGATCACGATTGTTTATTTAGTAGCAACAGATAAATTTGGCCATGATTGTATATGAGTGTGAATGCTTTTTGTTCTATGTAATCAGCTGTAGTTTTATTTCTTGGACCTTAAGGATGTAAAATGAGGTATCTTTAAAATTGTTTCTTGTTTTGTTGTTCACATGAAGAACGATTCGTAATGGTAATCTCATTATTCGAATGCTTAATAAAGCGAATTGTTATGTGAGTTTGTAATTTGTGATTTGATTGCAATGGTAATCACTTGCTGCATCTATATTTTTTAGCAAGTCAGCGCCCAACTTTTAGGTAACGTTTTGAAGTTAAAAGATGAGAGCAACTTTTTAGCAAGTCAGCGTCCTGTTTTACCTTACCAGATGTAACATTTGATGAGATAGTATAATTTGTTGATTCATTTTCCACGTGAATCTGCAAGCAATGTTCTTAATTGTTTCAAGCATCACAACCAATTATCTTTTCCTCCAACCGTGTGTCAAAATTGATTGCAATGATAATTACTTGCCAATTGCCGCATCTTAATTTTTTTTAGCAAGTCAGCGCCCAACTTTTGGGCAATGTTTTGAAGTTAAAAGATCAAAGTAGAATTACTATGCTTAACATATACCCACAAAATATACCACATAACCACATTCTTGTTTGTATGTTCAACTCCACGTTATCTCCTAATACATCATTCTAATAACCAAATTTTTGCCACAATATTCCCAGTAATAAATTGTTCTTAATTTCATGCCACAAATTCTAAATAATAACAATTACATGATAACATATAAAGATGGTGGTAATTCTTGCAACCTCGTATCAAAATCTTACATGACACACTTCGTATCAAAATCTTACATCAAAGCATTTTTTAAGACAAAAATCTCTCTCAGCAACAGGATTCAACTTCCATAGCCATCATCATCCTCTAATCCTCTTCCTCCTCCTAGACTCAGTGTAACCCAAAGTACATACGAACCCTGGTCCAGCTCACAACATGGTAACGAGACAAAGCTTTCATCCCATAACTTGGAAATTCCTCTATCACTTTTTTCACCAAAAAAACCATAATTGAACATGTCGCAATCACAGTAGCAACGACAAAGATCATCTGTGAAATAGATACAATTCTTTAAACATTGTCCATAATCACCACAAGGAGACAAATAGAGGGGATTCCATAAACATCTTTGAAAATCTGAACCAGACAATGATACACATGAATTTATAAACATCTTATAAATTGTTATTACGAACAAACACAGTTAACAATATATCAGTAGAGGGTTGGCCAACCACAAATTAATGATCCTACATAGTACAAAAAGCCCAACATAGAAACCATAAAAATGAGCATAACAAACTCATACACACGAAAACATAACACTTACCAAATATGCAAATGAGAAATAAGGAACATTAGCAAACAACTATCTCTTATCTTCTCCTTTCAGCAGAAAGAGTTCTAGAACAAGTAGCTCACATAAAGTACATATTCACATAATAAACATAATGACTCGCATGACAGGCACTTAAAATGTCTATAGAAGTCATTAATCTAGTAAGCAAGAAACTTCAATCAATTCTAACCACATAGATAATTGAACAAGAATATCCTCAAAGTTGATGCTGAGTCGCTGACAGCATGACCTTGTTCATACTCATAATAAATAACTCCTACAAAGAACAAATTATAAAAAAATTCACCATCACAATATTGCATGTAGAGCAAATGGGCTTTGGGAGGAAAGCAGTTGAATTTAATGAATTGGGTCAGCCAATTGGCAATCAGGGTGGAAGGTTCAATAATTTCTCTGGCACACTTGTTAAAGATAAGAACATTATGCCTATAGATTACCCGGATTGGAGGAAAGTCCCTAAGAGACACAAAGAGGACGCATGGAATATACTACAAGTAATGAACTTCTGTTTTACGTTAACGTTTTTCTCCATGCACTGTAATTTTTGTTAAATTGCAACAATAATAGCATTGATGTTTTAATGAGATTGTAGAAAAAGTTCTTGGTACTAGAACACCAAGCCGTGAAAATCAAGAAGTGGGTATTGCAAAACATAGCAAAGCAATTACGAGGCTACCGGTCTGAATTGAAGAGTAAATACTACAGCAGTTCTTTAACTGTTGCGGAAATAGTGTCGAGGGTCGACCCAACAAAAATTGACATAAGACGATTTGCCAATCTTGTAAACTACTGGAAAGAAGAAAAAGTACAGGTACCCAATGTAGAAAAATAATATATAGGCAACAATAGAATAAAAAAAATATATTTACCCCAATTATACTGACAATGTAGGACAAGGCGCAAACGGCTAAGGTGAGCCAATCCAAGCAAAAAATCAGACACGTGTCAGGGTCAAAAAGCTTTGCTCGACGTACTAACGAAATGGTAAAATTTACTTAGTAGCACAGTTGAAGTTATTGATTTTGCTTACAAACATGATAACTTGATATGTGTAGGAGAGATCTAGTGGGGCTACGCCGAGCAGGTCCCAAGTCTTTGTTGATACACATAAGCATAAAGATGGCACACCTATGAGCGCAGAGACAGGAATAATTGTTGTACGCCATATTTTAGTTATTTCTTCACTAGGCTGAATATGCTTACTATTTTAGATCCTCTAATCGACTTGGTTACAGTCTCAGATGGAGGAGGTCCTAGCGCATGAGCCTCCAAACTTGCAAGAGGGTACCCAAGTAGGCAGTATGATGTATCATCGAAACGATGCATACTTAAAATTTATGGGTAAGGAACGACACAAACGTGTACGTGGGTTGGGACTAGGGGTTACCCCTTCGTCCCTTCCAAATCATGGTAGTTCACAATCTTTTATTGGTGCCTCTAGACCAGAAGATGTACGAGAAATTGAGGCACTAAGGTCGGAGGTAGCCATGTTGAGGTAACAATTAGAGGCTAACTAGTTATCCATGTATTTCCTTAATTATGTTATGTTGTATTGCATTCCTTTGGTTTCATTCACTATATTCTAATTTTTTTATGTATACAGGGAGATACACAACAAAGCGCAGCACGAAAACGCAACAGAGTAGAGACCCCTTATTTCCCAAATAATATTATGTTGTACTGCATTCCTTTGGTGTCATTATTTATGTTGTTCTATTTGTTTGTTGTATGTAGGGTGATGCTTAGGATCTTATTGGTTCCGCTAGACCGAAAGATGTAGAATATATGTAACAGATTGTATATATTTTTGCTTACTATGCTTCATTGTAGTAATTCTAAAAGTTTTAAGATTTTATTGATTATGTTGGATCCTTTTGATATATTTATTTTTGACATGGCTTTGAGGCAAAACATTTTTTTTATTATTATTTCTTTTATAACTAGATATTGTACGTATTGGGTTTTAAACTATGGATATGAAGCTAGTTTATTATTATTTTTATTATTATTATTATTAAATGATATGAAGCAAGTTAAACTCATTCTATATAGTACTAGTGATAATATTGATACCTTGTGCATACTAGGCACTTTTATTGTTAAAGTTGGGTTGGGTTAGAGGCTACTTCAAATTATTTTAATACCAGTACAAAGCGCATGTGTCGTGTGCTGTATGTGTGGATAAACTGTTCAGTCACTTTCCAAACTGTATATTGATATGGTTTCAATTTACGGAAGTAAACTAATTAAATCATTTTTTTGGAAATTTTTTTTTTTTTTTTTTTTTTTTTAAAAAAAAAAAACTCAAGTTACTTTCGTCATGTAAATTGACAACCAACTATTTGTCTTTATATTTCCATACTCTTGCTGCGATAACATGTGTAAATGGACATTCAATAAAACTAATGGAATCCTTGATATGATCACACAAATGGCGGCTCCAATATTAAGGAGACTTAAGCGGACGTCTAAATCCGTCAATTAAATAAAGCATTTAATTAATAATTACACTCTATATATATATATATATATATATATATATATATATATATATATATATATATATATATATAAGAAATTAAGGCTAACAAAATCATTTTGAGGATCAATAGGATTGATAGATCATCCGATCGATCGTGATAGATCAATAGGGTCGATAGATCATCCAATCCATCAAGATTCATGATAGATCAATAGGATCAATAGATCATCCGATCAATCATGATACATCAATAGAATCGATAGATCATCCGATCAATCGTGATATATCAATAGGATCCATAGATCATCTGATCGATCGTGATAGATCAATAGGACCAATAGATAATTCGATCGATCGTGATCGATCAATAGGATCGATAGATCATTCGATCGATCGTGATCGATCAATAGGATCGATAGATCATTCGATCGATCGTGATCGATCCATTGGATCGATAGATCATCTGATCGGTCGTGATAGATCAATAGGATCGATAGATCATCCGATCGATCGTGATATATCAATAGGATCCATAGATCATCCGATCGATCGTGATAGATCAATAGGATCAATAGATAATTCGATCGATCGTGATCGATCAATAGGATCGATAGATCATTCGATCGATCATGATCGATATATCATCCGATCGGTCGTGATAGATCAATAGGATTAATAGATCATCCGATTGATCGTGATAGATCAATAGGATCGATAGATCATCCGATCGATCTTGATAGATCAATAGGATCGACAAATCATTCGATCGATCATGATAGACCAATAGGATCGATAGATCATCCGATCGATTGTGATATATTAATAGGATCAATAGATCATCCGATCGATTGTGATAGATCAATAGGATCAATAGATCATTCGATCAATCATCATATATTAATAGGATCCATAGATCATTCGATCGATCGTGATCAATCAATAGGATCGATAGATCATTCAATCGATCGTAATCGATCCATAGGATCAATAGATCATCCGATCGGTAGTGATAGATCAATAGGATCGATAGATCATCCGATCGGTCGTGATAGATCAATAGGATCGATAGATCATCCGATCGATCGTGATAGATCAGTAGGATCGATAGATCATCCGATCGATCTTGATAGATCAATAGGATCGATAAATCATCCGATCGGTCATGATAGATCAATAGGATCGATAGATCATCCGATTGGTCGTGATAGATCAATATGATTAATAGATCATTCAATCGATTGTGATATATTAATAGGATCAATAGATTATCCGATCGATCGTGATAGATCAATAGGATCAATAGATCATTCAATCAATCATGATATATCAATAGGATCCATAGATCATTCGATCGATCGTGATCAATCAAAAGGATCGATAGATCATTCGATCGATCCATAGGATCAATAGATCATCCGATCTGTCGTGATAAATCAATAGGATCGATAGATCATCCGATCGATCGTGATAGATCAGTAGGATCGATAGATCATCCAATCGATCTTGATAGATCAATAGGATCGACAAATAATCCGATCGGTCATGATAGATCAATAGGATCGATAGATCATCCGATCGGTCGTGATAGATCAATATGATTAATAGATCATCCAATCGATCGTGATATATTAATAGGATCAATAGATCATCAGATCGATCGTGATAGATCAATAGGATCAATAGATCATTCGATCAATCGTGATATCAATAGGATCCATAGATCATTCGATTGATCGTGATCAATCAATAGGATCGATAGATCATTCGATCGATCGTGATCGATCCATAGGATCAATAGATCATCCGATCGGTCGTGATAGATTAATAGGATCGATAGATCATCCGATCGGTCGTGATAGATCAATAGGATTGATAGATCATCCGATCGATCATGATAGATCAATAGGATTGACAAAAAATCCGAACGGTCATGATAGATCAATAGGATCGATAGATCATCCAATCGGTCGTGATAAATAATCCAATCGATCTTGATAGATCAATAGGATCGACAAATCATCCGATCGGTCATGATAGATCAATAGGATCGATAGATCATCCGATCAGTCGTGATATAGATCAATAGGATTGATAGATCATCCAATCGATCATAATATATTAATAGGATCAATAGATCATCCGATCGATCGTGATAGATCACTTGGATCGATAGATCATCCGATCGATCATAATATATCAATAGGATCCATAGATCATCCGATCCATCGTGATCAATCAATAGGATCGATAGATCATCCGAACGGTCGTGATAGATCAATAGGATTGATAGATCATCCGATCGATCGTGATATATCAATAGGATCCATAGATCATCCGATCCATCGTGATCAATCAATAGGATCGATAGATCATCCAATCAGCCGTGATAGATCAATAGGATTGATAGAACATTCGATCGATCGTGATATATTAAAAAGATCAACAGATCATCCAATCGATCGTGATAGATCAATAGGATCAATAGATCATTCGATCAATCGTGATCGATCAATAGGATCAATAGATCATTCGATCAATCGTGATCGATCAATAGGATCGATAGATCATTCGATCAATCGTGATCGATCAATAGGATCGATAGATTATCCGATCGGTCGTGATAGATCAATAGGATCGATAGATCATCCGATCGGTCGTGGTAGATCAATAGGATCGATAGATCATCCGATCGTTCGTGATAGATCAATAGGATCCATAGATCATCCGATCGATCGTGATCGATCAATAGGGTCAATAGATCATACGATCGATTGTGATCGATCAATAGGATCGATAGATCATTCGATCGATCGTGATCGATCCATTGGATCGATAGATCATCTGATCGGTCATGATAGATCAATAGGATCGATAGATCATCCGATCGATCGTGATATATCAATAGGATCCATAGATCATCTGATCCATCGTGATCAATCAATAGGATCGATAGATCATCCGATCGGTCATGATAGATCAATATGATCGATAGATCATCGGATCGATCGTGATAGATCAATAGGATCAATAGATCATCTGATCGATCGTGATTGCTCAATAGGATCGATAGATCATTCAATCGATCGTGATCGATCCATAGGATCGATAGATCATCCGATTGGTCGTGATAGATCAATAGGATCGATAGATCATCCAATCGATCGTGATATATCAATAGGATCCATAGATCATCCGATCCATCGTGAATAATCAGTAGGATCGACAGATCATCTGATCGGTCATGATAGATCAATAGGATCGACAGATCATCCGATTGATCATGATAGATCAATAGGATCAATATATCATCCGATCGATCGTGATAGATCACTAGGATCGATAGATCATCCGATCGATCGTGATATATTAATAGGATCCATAGATCATCCGATCCATCGTGATCAATCAATAGGATCGATTGATCATCCGATCTATCGTGATATATCAATAGGATCCATAGATCATCCGATCCATCGTGATCAATCAATAGGATCGATAGATCATCCGAACGGTCGTGACAGATCAATAGGATTGATAGATCATCCGATCGATCGTGATATATCAATAGGATCCATAGATCATCCGATCCATCGTGATCAATCAATAGGATCGATAGATCATCCAATCGGTCGTGATAGATCAATAGGATTGATAGATCATTCGATTGATCGTGATATATCAATAAGATCAATAGATCATCCAATTGATCGTGATAGATCGATAGGATCAATAGATCATTCGATCAATCGTGATCGATCAATAGGATCGATAGATCATCCAATCGGTTGTGATAGATCAATAGGATCGATAGATCATTCGATCATTCGTGAGAGATCAATAGGATCAATAGATCATACGATCGATTGTGATCGATCAATAGGATCGATAGATCATTCGATCGATCGTGATCGATCCATAGGATCGATAGATCATTTGATCGGTCATGATAGATCAATAGGATCGATAGATCATCCGATCGATCGTGATATATCAATAGGATCCATAGATCATCTGATCCATCGTGATCAATCAATAGGATCGATAGATCATCCGATCGGTCGTGATAGATCAATATGATCGATAGATCATCGGATTGATTTTGATAGATCAATAGGATCAATAGATCATCCGATTTATCGTGATCGATCAATAGGATCGATAGATCATTCGATCGATTGTGATCGATCCATAGGATCGATAGATCATCCGTTCGGTTGTGATAGATCAATAGGATCAATAGATCTTCCGATCGATCGTGATCGCTCAATAGGATCGATAGATCATTCGATCGATCGTGATCGATCCATAGGATCGATAGATCATTTGATCGGTCATGATAGATCAATAGGATCGATAGATCATCCGATCGATCGTGATATATCAATAGGATCCATAGATCATCTGATCCATCGTGATCAATCAATAGGATCGATAGATCATCCGATCGGTCGTGATAGATCAATATGATCGATAGATCATCGGATTGATTTTGATAGATC
Source organism: Alnus glutinosa (assembly GCF_958979055.1). Taxonomy (NCBI): domain Eukaryota; kingdom Viridiplantae; phylum Streptophyta; class Magnoliopsida; order Fagales; family Betulaceae; genus Alnus; species Alnus glutinosa. The sequence goes on along the minus strand of NC_084891.1, from coordinate 13,993,703 downwards.
AATAGGATCAATAGATCATCCGATTTATCGTGATCGATCAATAGGATCGATAGATCATTCGATCGATTGTGATCGATCCATAGGATCGATAGATCATCCGTTCGGTCGTGATAGATCAATAGGATCAATAGATCTTCCGATCGATCGTGATCGCTCAATAGGATCGATAGATCATTCGATCGATCGTGATCGATCCATAGGATCGATAGATCATCCGATAGGTCGTGATAGATCAATAGGATCGATAGATCATCCGATCCATCGTGATATATCAATAGGATCCATAGATCATCCGATCCATCGTGATTAATCAATAGGATCGACAGATCATCTGATCGGTCGTGATAAATCAATAGGATCGACAGATCATCCAATTGATTTTGATAGATCAATAGGATCATAGATCATCCGATTTATCGTGATCGATCAATAGGATCGATAGATCATTCGATCGATTGTGATCGATCCATAGGATCGATAGATCATCCGTTCGGTCGTGATGGATCAATAGGATCGATAGATCATCCGATCGATCGTGATCAATCAATTGGATCCATAGATCATCCGATCCATAGTGATCAGTCAATAGGATCGATAGATCATCCGATCGGTCGTGATGGATCAATTGGATCGATAGATCATCCGATCGATCGTGATATATCAATAGGATCCATAGATCATCCGATCCATCGTGATCAATCAATAGGATCGATAGATCATCCGATCGGTTGTGATAAATTAATAATATCGATAGATCATTGGATCGATCGTGATAGATCAATAGGATCGATCGTGATGATCTATCGTGATATATCAATAGGATTAATAGATCATCCGATCGATCGTGATAGATCAATAGGATCGATAGATCATTCGATTGGCCGTGATCGATCCATAGGATTGATAGATCAATAGGATCGATAGATCATCCGATCGATCGTGATATATCAATAGGATCCATAGATCATCTGATCCATCGTGATAAATCAATAGCATCGATAGATCATCTTATCGGTCGTGATAGATCAATAGGATGGATAGATCATCCGATCCATCGTGATCAATCAATAGGATCGATAGATCATCCGATTGGTCGTGATAGATCAATAGGATGGATAGATCATCCGATCCATCGTGATCAATCAATAGGATCGAGAGATCATCCGATCGATTGTGATTGATCAATAGGATCCATAGATCATCCGAGCCATCGTGATCGATCATTCGATCGATCAATAGGATTGATAGATCATTCGATCGATCGTGATCGATCAATAGGACCGATAGATCATCCGATCCATCGTGATCAATCAATAGGATCGAGAGATCATCCGATCAATCTTGATTGATCAATAAGATCAATAGATCATCCGATCGATCGTGATCGATCAATAGAATCGATAGATCATCCGGTCAATCCTGATAGATCAATAGAATCGATATATTATCCGATCCCTCATGATCAATCAATAGGATCAATAGATAATCTGTTCGATTGTGATAGATCAATAGGGTCAATATATCATTCGATCCATCATGATTCATGATAGATCAAAAGGATCGATTGATCATCTGATCTATCATGATTCGTGGCTTAAAAAAACTCTACGTAATTGAATATTATTATTATTTTTGTTTTTTCTATTATTTTCAAGAATATAACATTTAAATTTGGAGAATGTGTTTTATTTATGAATGTCATTAATATTATTTAATTATCTTATTTAATATGATCAACTTTTTTAAAACTTATTTCAAGAATCAAATATTGAAGAATTATAAATGATATTAATACTTTTTTAATTGTTTTTTTTATTATAATTAAGAGTCTTAATTAAAAAAGATTGACTAGAATTAAATTTTTAAATATGTATAGTATATATATACTAAAAACTAAAAACCGTTTTTTTAATTTATTATTATATTAAAAGTGTTATTAAATACAAACATATATATATATATATATATATATATATATATCTCTCATACATGCAGTGAAAGAGTACCAAATAAAAAATTAAAAAAAATGGGATCCACGTGCCTTCACAGTCCCTTCTTTAAAGAAGATTTGAATTTGAAACTTTCATATTTCTTCATTAATTGTTATTTTCATGCTTACTTTGCTGTCAGATTTTTTACCCACGCAGCATCAAATCAAATCACGAGTACAGCTGTTCTGATAGGCCAATCGGGTATGGGAATTTATTTTATTTAAATTTTTTTATAAATGATGACGTGGAAGTGGAAATTAACTTTAATTGTGTGGAATTTTATGCGATCCGGTTTCCGTAATTGGGTCTTAGTTTTATTCAATTATCCCTAGAAATGTAAGGATATTTTTGTAATAATTCTAATTAAAATAGACATTTCCTGAAAATTTTGGCGCTAGCCCCTAAAAAGTCGAAATTTTCATTCACCCGCCCTCTTCCAAATTTCCCCAAATTTCGCAATTCAAAATGCTTCTCTTCCTTATTTACAGCAGTTTTTCCATAAGCTTCAGGCTATTTTTCAATCAATGGCTGTTTCCTCAGGCTGTGCAAGGTAAGATAATTATTTCTTCTTTCCATGAGTGAAATCTGGCATATCCCCCCTTCCCCCTCTTCCATCTATTCCTTTCATTCTTTCGTATTGTAATCTGATTGGTTGGTTTTGTATTGTAGGCTTTTGCTGAACCATTAGACCATTGATTACCCAATTTTCAGGTTTGAGATTATCGGCGATAGTGAAACCGGTAAGTATTCATGGGTGAATTGATTTTTTTTCCTTCAAGATTTGTTTGGTTACTGGGAAATTATGGGATACGGGACAAAGAAATTTAGTTTTTTTTTTCTTACCTAAGCTGTAACGAGCTCAAGGAATATGCTTTAGATCTGAGGCATTCTGCTCTTGCTTAGGTGCCTTTACTGCCAAAGAGGGAGAAAGCGCTCGACCTCTTAATCCATTTACTCACAAAGAAGAATTTGTGGCATAAGAAGTTGATAGAAGAAAAGACTTAGCTTGGAAGTCTCCGGATTGAAGTTGTGAAGATAATGTTAAATTTTTTGTGATTCTTCTTTTGACACACAAATCTACGATCTGTAACTCTATAACTCTATGACAATTTCAATGTCAGTCTGTTAATAAATATTTATATTAATTTTTTAAGTTTATCACAATTTTATTTCTCGAAACTTGTTGTAAATTAATTATTGTTGCAGAGAAAGCAAATCTTAAAACCAGATCTCTGTTGGAAGATGCAAAAGCCTTTTGCTTTGTCCTTCAGATGTTGATTCCATTGATTCATCGAGCAGCTCTAACCGGTGTCTGTTGAGGACAAAACAAATCTGCAAAATGCCGGATTACCGGTAAATTTAGAAAAAAAAAATCCAGCACCAGCTCTAACCGGTGTCTGCAGAGGACGCCGGCGAAGCTGATGCCGGAGATTTTTTTTAGATGATGACCAACTTTACCGGCGTTCTAAGTGAACGCCAGGCCAGATTTTGGCCGTCGTTCTCGGAGAACGCCGGGCAAGATGAGGCCGGCGTTCACAGAAAACGCCGGCCTCATCTTGGCCTGCGTTCTCAGAGGACGCCAGCCTCATCTTTGCCGGCGTTCACTGGAATGGCCGGCGTTCACTGGAAACGCCGGCCATTGAAGATGCTTCACCAGCGCCCTTCGTCAACGCCGTTGAAGACCTATGCCGACACTGCCTAGGCCAGCATTACAACCATACGCTGGCACAGGTTGTACCGGCGTTTATTCTGTCTTTCCCAGCGCATTTTGAGCGCTGGGATATGCACGATTTCTTGTAGTGAATGCACCTCCCCAAAAATTCCCTCACATGAGCATAAGGATCTTCATTCTCTAGACCATTGAAAGTAGGAAGGATTTGAATCACATTCAGCTTCAAATCAAAATGAGTAGCATTAGTAGCAGGCAACACTATGCAAGATGGAGTGTTGGTAATGATGGGTGCAAATAATTCCCTGAGGGTCCTGGGTGGATCCCTATTCCCAAGCAATTCTCCCATCTCAACAGACTTTTCCGACTCAGACTCGAAATTTTTCAGCAAGCTTAGATTCTCTCAAGCTGTTCTTTCGATTTCAGCATCAAAAGTAGTAAGTTCAGCATAAACAAAATGTCAAAAACTAAAATAAACTAAAATTTAACTAAAAAGACAATGCAAGTAGGGTAAACAGAATTCTCTAAAGACCTACGTTCTTTCCCAGGAAAGTGAGGGGGGGGTCACACAGAGACTCTTAAGTCCCAAGACTTTTCTAACCAGAACTTGCCTAAACACTTGTATAGCGCCGAAAGCCCACACTAACAATTTTTTTTTTAATTTTTTTTTTTATATAACAAAAATAACCAATGTAAAATAAAATAAAATAAAAATTAACACAGAAATACACCAAAAATTGAAAACAAAAACTTAAGACTTGACCAAAAATAAACTAAACTAAAACTCACAAAATCGACCAAAAAAAAATTTGGCAAAATTCTGTAGCTACTGAACTTATTGATGATGCCAGTAAGCAGTGGCGTGTCCGGATAGTGCTACAGCAGAAAGGTGCGCGGAAGCTGGAAAACAAGCCAAAAAAAAAAAAAATCTATCTTTTTTTTTTCTTTTTCTTTTTTTTTTTTTTTTTTTTAAAATTTTAAATTTTACTATTATTATTATTATTATTATTATTATTAGAAATAGGAATAACAAAAACAAATAAAAATAAAAATCCAAATTATAACTAGTAGAAGGATCAAAATCAATTTAGAACAAAAATTGTTTTAAAAAATCAAACAACTTCCCGGCAACAGAGCAAAAAACTTGATGTGAATTTTAATTGTACTCGTTAGTGCACAAATTGTTTGCAGTTAATGGATTGCAAGTGCGAGGTCGATCCCACAGGAAATTGTGTTTTTGAAAATAAAATTTATGACTAAATTAATCTAATCCTAACCTAGTTCCAAAAATTAAGACATTGTTTTTGTGAATGAAAATCAAAAGCATAAAAAAAATTAACTAGAGTGAATGTAATCAAATGAAAAAAAAAACACTAACGTATCAGAATCCGCACTCACAAACTCATAGCAACATATTCATATGATCAATAATATTTTTCAAAGTTCTCACAATAAAATCTTAAGTATGTTTAAGAAATCAAATTTAAATTAAATCATCAAGTGTATCCGTAAATCACAGTAAGATATCCAATTTTTTGTTTTTAAACAAAGGAAACCAAGCACAATCAATTCTATGGAACTATCCTAAATCATCAAATGTATCCTTGAATTACAAAAGATATCTAAGAATTATTCCACAAAAATGAATTGAAGTAAAACAATTGAAAATTAAACGCATTAAAATGAGAAATGCTATATGTACTTAAACTTTTACAAAAGAAGCCTTACTAACTGATGTGTAGCTTATTCATTGGAGATTATCAAAACAATTAATAAAAAGAAATTCTACGGATACCAATGAATAAGTTTCACATCATCTTAGTAAAGCTCATTTTGTAAAAGTTTAAGTACATGTAGCATTTCTCCATTAAAATTGGAAAATATTACAGCACATGAAAAAATTGTTGCTAATCATAAGTGAGGCTTCATCCTCAACCTTAGTTGAGGGTTTAGACTCTCATGGCTAAAAATAACATACTAACTTGAACTGAAAACATTAAAAATTAAAAGAACTTACAAGAAAAATTATTGCAAGAACGCACCAAAATTCTGATCTAGCCTCACACACCCTTTTTACAAAAGAAAAGAAAACATATATATATATATAGGGCAAAACCCTAGGGCTACGGTGCTAGCAGGCCAGGTATGGAAAAAGTCGACTCTTGGAAAGAATCATGTACTGATCAGTATACAATATAAATAGGTGCTGCCAGGTATACAAGTCGCTTCTTGGAAAATAATGTCCGTGCATCTCTCTCCCACACGCACGGCTTGCTTTGATTTTGGAAATAAATTGGTGTATATCGCTGCTGCCTGTTATGGAAAGAGCTCCTAAGTTCAATGCTGTCCAGCTGTTGCTACATGAGTCGGTACTGCTGGAATCTTGTATTTTCAGTGGCTTAATTCACGTGCATGGCTGGGTCTTTAGTCGGTGCTGCTTGTCTTCAAGAAATAACGTGTATTTCAGTTCACGTTGCTGCCAGGTGTGCTTAATTCACAATTCTTGCCAATTCTGGACAGTTTAACGTGCTGAATATCTGCTC